>NW_008796044.1:15352703-15517649 GCF_000699145.1 Aptenodytes forsteri
TTACGCACTGGGAAGTTTTGTGGGGGTTAGAGGTGTCTGGGTGGGGCTCGGTCTCCTACGAGCCTGAGTATGGGCTGGCGTGAGTGAGGTTGGGTGGCTGCGTGTGAAATTGGTTTGTCTTTCTACCGTTTGAATTTGTGCAAACATACCTGGTCTCGGTGTACCTCAAAGGGCTTGTTGTTTGTTACCGGCCACATGGTTTGGAGCCACGCTGTTGTCTTCTCTTGTAGCTGGGTGAATTTTTTAAGGGTTTGTTTTTTTCCTGGACACAGCGTGGTCGAGGTGGAATGAGGAAAAATGACCGGTGTAAATATGGGAAACTGTATCATGCCTGTTGCAGCTTGCTGGGTCTAACGGTTGTCAGGAGTCCTTCTCTCCACGTTTTTTCTTGTCTTGAAATAACTGTGAAGCGAGCAATGAAAAGGGTGCAGCAATAAGGGAACATGAAATACAGCCAGAACCGAGATTACCAGTTCTTTTCAAAGCTTTTTCTTTCTCTTTTTAATAGAACTGTTTGTTGAAAATCAGCGTTACACTGCCCCCTGCTTGCACAATTAGAAATATTTTTCGTTGCTCTCGTCAGTAGTAAGAATTTATGAATGAACAGGTATTCCTCTGTTGTGTTCTCGGTATGATTTGAGCCTGAGTTTTGAAGTGCTTCAACAGTGAGGGTGAATTATTCCTGGTTCCCAAAGCCAGATTAAAAAAAAGAAAAAGCAGGACTCATTCTTGTCATGGAAGTTCATTTAGTGGCCAAACATGTTAATGAACAGACAATGGGAGAGAATGTAAAAATAGTCTTGATTTTGGTATGTATATCTCACATGTGTTCTATGATTCCTTTGTAATAATCTTCACAACCATATATTAAGGGGAAGCAAGGAAGGAACGAAGAAAGGGAAAAAAACCCAGTACTTATATTATAAAATGAGAAGAAATTGAATACAAGAACCAAGGCATTTATTTTACAGTCTCTCCTGCTGTAAAAGTCTTGTATTGGTGCATGATATTGCTTTGGAATGGGAAAGAAAATGCTGATGCTTAGTTTATAAGAAGGGGAGGGTGAGACTACTGAGAAGCAGCGGCTGGGTTTTTGTGAAAGATAGCTGGTAGAAAGCCAAGTTCTATTTCCCTTTTTTCAACCCCCAGGGCAGAGCTGCCTCCTTTCGAACAGAGATCAGGGAGGACATGAAAATTTAGATGCTGGTAAAGATTTGGTGATCTGTCCTCAATATCTCTAGGTTATTGGCCTCAGACCTTATGCTTCATGACAAGAAGACGATGGGAGTGTCAGTGTGTATCATTCATCAGCATCCTTTAATGACATGAGAGGCCTGGTCTGTCTTCCTGAATGTATCTCACACTGCCATTTCTTAAAGGGATTTGAAAAGGCGTGGTTTGGCTGGCTGCACCCGCACTTCCACAAGGAGAGAGGGCTCTTTTCAAACTTTGACCTTGAAATATCATTTTCTTTTATCTGTATGAGCAGTGGGGATGGTGGGGAGGGGATATTACTTCCTGCAACTGCTTTGTGGAACTACTTTTCAAGTGAATGAATATCTGCCCGAATAGAGCTAAAAAATTCTATTAATTGTCCCTAGATATGTATGCAACTTTTCACGTAGGAGAAGGACCATGTTGCTAACAGTACTGAATTAGCGTTTTGGACACCCCTACACAGCATTTGGAACTCCAGAGTAGCCTATTGCGTATGGGGTAATAAATGTGTGCAGTTTGTGTTCAGTTTGTGTTCAGTCTGCGCTCCTGACCTGAAGTCTGGAGTCTGCTACAAAATATGTTGCCAATTTTTTAACTAAAAGATGCAACATCCTACTATTTTTGCTCTGAACAATTTGACTTACTCTTTTAAACGGAGTCACTTCCGTATCAACTTGTGTCTGCTTGTAGAACTTAATTTCCTTAAATATTGTTCGCATTTATGGCATGTCTTGGATGATCTGGTTTTCTGTGTGGAAGGAAGGTTTAATAGAGGAAAATGCTCCATTTGATGTATAAGAGCTGTAGCAATTCCAAAGAGGCCTCAGGGAGTCTGCAGCCTTTATGTGCCCTGATTCTTCTTAGAAATATTGGTGTAAGTAGAAAGAAAAATAGTAAGTAAAGTGTCAGTCTGACAGTTTCTAAGGCTCTGCAGGAACCAAGGGTTATGCTGTCAAAATGGCTTTCAGAAACTTAAATTTCCTTTTCAATAAGACAGAGTCAATGTCTCATCAAAGCCTACTCCGATGGTTGCTTTACCCAACATGGGGCATAGTAATGGTTATTTATCCTAAGTTTCTTCTGTAGTTTCTGGACAAAAGGGGCCATTGAAAAGGCACAGGAAGACTCCTGCCAACCTCTCTGCACTGAGTGAAAGCAAACCCAAAGTGTAGGCAGAGACCATAAGTTCCTAAAGCTGCCTTTGTAAATGCCCTGCTCAATTTTTAGGCTTTAAGACAAGTAAAGGTTGACATCACCTGAGAATTCCAGAATTGCCACAGTACCTAATACTCATTGATTTCAATACCTATTCAGAAGTTTTAAAAACTCAAGCAGATACTATTCAGCCCATCCTACACGCTTTTAAAGTTCTGGTTCAAAGCCATGTGTAAAAACTCCAATTTAGCCTCTTAAGACATTTAGGCCTTTGAACATCCAAGCCTTAGCTCTGGGTGGTAGCCCTGCCCCTCCATAGGTTCTTGTGTGGGACTAGAGAGGCAGCAGAAGGTCCTGCGTGGCATAGTCTGGAGCACTGTGGAAAGGAGGATCAAGGAGAAATGACTCGGGTAGGCTCGATGTGAAGCAGCCCAGTTTCCTTCCATTGTCTCCCTTGTCCTGGGGGTCTGGCACTCAGACCAGTCACGAGAGAATGGTTGCAAAAAAGGAGAGTTTCAGCTTCAACAGTGTTTTCGGTGACACCACATTAAGAACAAATCTCATGTTACGCCACGTTCCTTTTCCAGATGTTGAGTGTCTCAGCGCCTAGTACCATCAGTGCAAGTTGCAGGGACCTACTCTAAGCCACGTTAATTATAAGCCGAGATGCTCCCAGAGGATGATTTGTTAAGAGCTAAATCGCCTTTCAGAAATTGCTATTCTTCTCCACTTATGACAGGAGTCCAGACATCTTATGGCTCCCTCAGCTGTGTAAAGCTGGATGCACTTCGCTACAAACAACACTTAGGCCCTGAAATTTTTGGTTTCCTTTTCCCAGAACATTTTCTCTCCAACAGCACTGCATACATTGGCATTTTTTCCTAGAAAAACACAATATTTAATTGCAGTGCCTGATGAGTTTGATCACTAGCTGTCTCAATAAAATATGCAAATATAGAGTCATTTCAATGCAAAGCACCTTTAAACAAAAATGCTAAAATAAATGTAATCAAGTTACAATTATTTTTTTTAAGAGGCCACATTACACACGCTCAGTAAACAAGATTAGTTCTAAACGTGCCTGCACATAACTGAAAAGCAGAATAGAAAAAGGTGCCGAGTACAGTCACGACATTACAGTAGGGTTCAGCTTCCAAGATCTTCAGCTGCTGCATATATTACTCTTTGCACTACCACTTCTCTATCACGATTCAGTGCTCAGGTCAAACACAATTATAACTTTCTTTTCGGAACCAGAGTTGGTGATAGCTGAGCATTTCTCGTGAAATTATTCAAAGTTAAAAGTATATTTTTTTTTCATTCATCTCCTGTTGTCTATAAAGATGATAAAGGGCAATAGCTGAGATATTGATCTTCCCTGCTCAGGAGCAAGACTGGAGGTCATAATTCATCTGAGGTAAAGCCCTCTGAATTATGGTGCTCTCGCCCTTACCTGCAGGCAGTGGAGATCAATTCTGTGCTGCAGGGACATCCCTGCAGAACATTTATTGTAAGATAAATGTTGTATAGTAATTATCTTTTTGGAGGGCAGGCATGCTTTTCTGTTTCCTCTTTTTCTGATGCAATTGATGTTGCCAGAAACAGTGTATGAAACCAGCGCTCTCTGAATTGAAGAAAGTGAAATGAAGGTCCTTTTTTTGGCATGTTATTACATATACAACAAACTGGCGTGAATTAGCTCTAGGCCAAACTCTAACCTCCTTTCTCAGGTAAAAAAATCTTAGAACTGGGCCAGTGGTAATAGTTTATGTAGTTTTAGGTTTACTTTGGGTGTAACTGTAAGGTTATCTGTCCCGCCTATCTGTGTTCTCATTTGGAGGTAATAACATATCAGGAGAGAAAAGGTTTCTAAGAAAAAAGAACAAAGATACTTGGGCATCAGACAAAGTATCTTTTAGATTCCTCACTACTGGAAATGCTCTGTATTTCTGAGCTGCTTCCAGTACTGACTATTAAATATGACAACAAATATAAGGTTGCCAAACATTTCACCATACAGCATTTTTAGAACATAAAAATGTATGGGTTTTGAACATCAGCAAAGCCCAGTGGAACTCCTCCAGCTTGAAGCAGCTATTGCAATTAACTGCCCTAAAATATTGAGGCATGTGCAATCCTGCCACGCTCATGGGTCATTACTGAGCAGCTACTGGAGGGGGATCATTTTCCACTTGATCTCGGTAACAGTTGCTTAAGCCATCACCAGCTCATCCTTTTGAGTTGTTTAATATTTTAAGAGGTTTAATTTAACATCTAGGAAATCCCAAGACTGCAAATGTGTAAAGTGCTTTCTGGTACTATAAGTCCCCGTTTAACAAAGTCACGGTTCACAAGTGTTTATTTGTACGTATAGTCCTTACTTGAACTCAGTAGGACTTCAGTGCAGGTTTAAAACTTAAATGCTGTCCTGAATAGCTAAGGACATGGGCTCCAGTTCAGATAAGCACTTTTGCATATGGTTAAATATTTCATTTTAAGCACATGTGAGTCCTCTTGGCCTCATTAGGACTGCTTCTGAGATGAAAGATAGTTGCTGGGAGGATTGTGTGTGTGTGCGTGTGCACGCATATGCGTTTGCAAAATTTGGACTCCACCGAAATCAACGGAACTTGTACGGTTGACTTCAAAGGGGCCCCAATTTTACCCAAGGCATTTTGCTGCTTTAGAGACCTCTGTCTCCCTGTCAGTGTTAGATACGTTAACGGTATATTTTTTTAGCTGTTATTGTTTTCTCTTGCAGAAAACTTGATGCAGCTTTGGGAATTAATTTACTTAACCATACCTCTTTCATTATTCTTATGTCCCTCACCTCTGTGTTCTTCTTCAACTTTCAGCCACGCTGGAAAGGATTAGTTTTAAGATTCATACAGCACTTCATCTCTCAGTGGAGCATGGGGTGATATGTTCAGTTTCTACCAGCTTTTATTAAATTGTTATACTGATGCATTAAAGCTTAGGGGGAGAGGTTCTTAATTATGAAACTCGCTTTCAACTTTGTATGGTCACAAAATCGCTTTCTTAGGATGTGTTTAAATTTTAATGTAGCTGCTAAAAACTTGCTGTAAAATTTGTTTGAAACTTCAGTACGGAGTTTCTGTTCTAGATCAGTAAAAAAGTGATGAATTAAAATGATAGATGCGTATGTACATGTTAGTTCCATGAGAACAGCTGCCTTGAGACTTTCTGTGTCCTGGCACTTCAGGTATTTTGGGCGTTTCTGATACCCTCTGTTTTCCTGGGTTTTTGCTTGATTGCTTTACTCTTTTCTTCTCCTGAGGAACATGTTATTCAAGGCAATGTATCTACTTCACTTTGTCTCCTGGCACCTTTCCCTCTCGTCATTCACGACAGCACTTTCAAACTCCAGTAGTATCTTTTTCAGAGCAACACATGAACTTTTCATTGACTGAAGGTCAAAACTGACTTGGAGAACAGATGGAGCGTGGAAAGATGAACCTTTGCCGCCCACTGAGCATTAACACCTGCTTATTTGTTACATCTGCCCACTGCAGCTTAGAGGCTCCTGAAAATTTTACCCAAGTGATTTAGGACTTGCTATTGGATTGGGTGCAAATGCTTTTTTGTGAGAGGTGTTGTGTTTACCTATTTACTCAGGCTGCACCTTCTGTGGGCTTGGGATGGCAATTAACTCCCCGTGGTTAGACTCTAAAAGAGGGACTATGATTTTGTTGAGATGCTACTGCAATAAAATGAAAAAAGAAGAGCAACACTGAGATGGGACTGAATGCAAAGTATGAATGTTTCTAGAAGATAGATCATTTTAGGATTTCAGTTAATTTCATACAACTGGGTGTTTATTCCAGAGAAGGTAGAATAAGATAGTTTTTCTCCATCCCACCAACTCCAGGTGAAGGCATTTCAGCCACATAATCAGTGGGGAAACCAATGACCCGTTCTGATCTGCCTTCTGTTTTGGTCAGATACCTGTGTTCTTGTCGTTCTGCAGTAGCTGTCTGAAAGATGCTTACTGGGGAGCGATGTGACTCTAAATCAGGAGTTATCCCTGTGTTTTACAAGCCTGGCCCCTGGATTTGGGTACTTGTATTTAGAGTAGCTGTCAACTGTATTTCAGTGAGAAAATTAGGCAGTCATTCATTAAACTGCTCTAGATCAGGAAACAGAAAAATGGTATTATGTAGCATGAAAAAAGTAGTGAATAAATAGGTGGCTTGCTTGTACCAGCTGATTCTTAGCAGAATATGCCATATATTTATCCTTGTGTGTTTAAAATTAGAAGCATGCTTTTTAACTTTATGGAACATAGTTCATTGTCCTGATCCAAGGAATATGGGCATGGGGAGTTCTGCTAACTTTCTTTAGCTTGCTTTGTGCCCTCAAGGATAAAACTCAAGAAGAGTAATTAGGAGAATCATTATGTTGTGGATATCATTCCTAAATACTGTGTAATGAAGTTCTAAACAATAAAAATGGAAAACAATGTGTTCACGCTTTTTTGGTTATTTCTCAAGTTAAGAATGTTCTGCGTATCCTTGTTGAAATCCAGAAGGGTGTACAAGTCAGAAGAGAACTTGTCTGTTGTTCAGAAAACTAATCTTCATTCCACATGTATCCTAAATGATTTTAAACAACTGGCCCAAATCATAAAAAGCTAGCATGATCGGATCATAATGAGACCTTTCTAACTTTATTTCAGGTTATGTGAGATTATGACTCTCCGAGAATATAACCAACCTTCCTTTCCGGTTTTCTGCAGGTTGAGAAACAGCAATTATAAAAACATGCATCGAAGGCACACAACCCTTCGGGAGAAGGGCCGGAGGCAGGCCATCCGGGGCCCGGCCTACATGTTCAATGAGAAAGGCACCAGCCTGACTGCAGAAGAGGAACGCTTTCTCGATTCTGCAGAATATGGCAACATTCCTGTTGTGCGAAAAATGCTGGAGGAATCCAAAACCTTGAACTTTAATTGCGTCGATTATATGGGACAAAACGCCCTACAGTTAGCTGTAGGGAATGAGCATCTGGAAGTGACGGAGCTCCTCCTCAAAAAGGAGAATCTCGCTCGAGTTGGAGATGCACTTTTGTTAGCCATCAGTAAAGGATACGTGCGCATTGTAGAAGCAATATTGAACCATCCAGCCTTTGCCCAAGGACAGCGTCTCACACTCAGCCCCCTTGAGCAGGAACTGAGAGATGATGATTTTTATGCCTACGATGAAGATGGAACTCGATTCTCCCACGACATTACCCCTATCATACTTGCTGCCCACTGCCAGGAGTATGAAATTGTCCACATCTTACTTCTCAAAGGCGCGCGGATTGAAAGGCCACATGACTATTTTTGCAAGTGCAATGAATGTGTTGAGAAGCAGAGGAAAGATTCCTTTAGTCACTCTCGATCGAGAATGAATGCCTACAAAGGATTAGCCAGTGCTGCTTATTTGTCTCTTTCCAGTGAAGACCCTGTCCTTACTGCTTTAGAGCTAAGCAATGAATTGGCCAGACTAGCCAACATTGAAACTGAATTTAAGGTAATTTACCGCTATGCCTTTTTCCTTGGGCTGAGTGTGTTCAGGGTACCGTATGTTTTACGTGTTTGATCAAGTCTTGGTTTGCCATTTGAGGGGGTGGGGGAGGAAACAGAAGCTACAGAAACTGCCAGATATGTTAACTACACACAGATTCAGATCGCTGTGCATTCTCCAGTTAATAAAAGTTTGGAACTGAATATTGCATATTATAGCGGAGCCATCCTTACTCGGAGTTTTTATGTTGCACACTGTGATTGCTTAGAATCTCTAGTTTGCAGCAAGAATGAAAATCAGATATTATTACAAAAATGGAGACTTATTTTTTGTAAGAAAGGTAAGTCTTTTTAATTGAGCAATCTATTTTAGAGGCAGAGCTCTAGAGGTGGGTTTAATGGCTTAAGAATCCAGTACATCTAGTTCTGTTACAACGATAAAAGGTATAAATTAAGCAATTTTGGTTCTCTGTGAAATAATCTAAATTGCATTGCATCTTAATGGTTTGGTACGGCATCTGTATATGATGAATGTCATGAAAAGGAGGAGAGAAATGATCACGAGATTTTTATGAAGTTTATCATCATGCCAAACATAACAGTGGAACTTGCAGAACTCTCTTACAAGTTATTCAAGATTGCCATTATCATAATGAGCTTGTTAATGTCCAATGTCATTTGCATTATTTCTCTAAGTCATTTGCATGACATAAATAGCATTGCCTCTCTTTCTAAAATAAATTAGTTATGAAAAAAATCATTTTCAGTGGCTCAGTCATCATCAAAAGACTGTTTTCTGACTTATGACCATTGTGCAGCTACAATCACTATCAGTGACACTGGGGTAACAAAATCTATGTTGTGAGTAAACTGGGGTAGGATGCCTGCCAGGAATCCATTATTTTTAATTTAGAAAACTATTCAAGTGTTAAAGCATCCAATTCAGGATTTGTAGCTATATGCTCTCCAATTTAAAAGTGAGAAGAAAGCACGTTCTCAGGCTATTGCCTTTGAAACTCTGTAGTAAGTCTCTAACAGGAAAAAATACCCAAACCACTGAGCTCTTCTTTGGCAATAAAATTAGGGCAAAATCTGGCAAACTCCTTTTACCCATGTGAATCAGAATTGCAAGGACACAATAATTTAAAAGGGAGTTTTTACTTGCGTGGCATTCAGTCCTGGTGAAGCAACCTCATTGGGTTCAGTGAGTCTGGCTGCTTGAGTGAGGGTTACTCCAGTGTGAAAGCGCTGTGGGCTCACAGCCACAGTTAACAACGTTACTATCTCATTAATGTTCCAGCTCCTTTTCAGTAGAAAAATATATATTGTGTGAAGCATGAGCAGCCTCAGTATTGCATGCCTGTCAGTTCTGATAAAAATCTATTTCTACCAGAATCCCTCCTTTTGTTCGTAGAGCTGCCAGCGTGGTCTAGACTGGCACTGGCAGGTACGTGAACCCTCCAGGAGCAAACAAGCAATCAAATGTTAAATAGTCTCATGGTGGTTTTATCTCCCCAGCATTGGCAAAGGGATGTGAGTAAAATCATTAGAAACCCTTTGCCAAATTATTGTATTTCCAGGAAGGCTTTCCAATTTCATTGCCGTATTGGAAGGTTCTGTGCCAGATACATCTACGTATGTTAGTGAAGTACCTCAGAAGTACACATAGCGCTAGTTTACTTCAAAGTTGTCATGTTCCTTTGGTATATTAATACTTCCAGAAATAAGAAACATCTCAAGATTATAATGTATTCTCACTGTAGGAAAAAATCAGATGTATGTATTTATGCAAAAATATTTATTCTTATTAACATAATCAGTGTGATGTGGAATAGGGTATTAATAAAACAGTAGGGTTTTTTCACAGAACATGACATTTTGAGAATTCATTTCTAGAAAAGAATGCAATTGCTGAAAATATATTTAAGGACTCCACAAATAATGAAAATTTATGAAATCAGACAGGCTCCAGAGGACTTTATTTGTGCCTTAAAATAACACTTTCCCCAACTTTTTACTTTTTATTGCTAAAGTTCTGTAATTACCATTGGTGCTTAACAGATTTATAAAATTATTACTTGGGATTATTTCAGAATAGTTATTTATATGCAATCTTAACAATACCGTTTTCAGGAGGTACAAGAAGCCCTTCAAATGGAAGGACATGGGTAAGATTTTAATAATGTAGGTGGACAAATAGTAATTAAGGGTTAGATAACCTACCTCTGAAGGAACTCCTAGCAAGAGCTAATTAAAATATAAATGCAGTGCCACTCTCCTGCTGCTTGCTGCCCTAAATCTCTTATGCAATAGTACTCTTCAGCACATCAGACCGAGGAGCCAGTACATGCACTATGGTTTTTAGAGAACATGGAATTTTTTAGGTGAGTTGCCTCTTCGTACAGATATGAAAGGTGAAACAAAACAGCGGCATGAACCACTTTAAAGGAGAGAAGTTGCATTAGCTGTGGTTGGCAACAGTTTGAGAGAGACTCCAATGAAAACTATTAGGTGAAACTCATTTTATCCATTCTTTTTTACAGCGGAAGAAGCTGAAGAGATTGTTCTCACCCTAAATTGCTAAGATTCAGTCATACATTGCGGTTCTTATGAAGTGTCTTTGCATAAGCATCACACATCTCAAAGTAGTATGGGAGTGTTATGAAGGTGAAAATGGGAGTCTGGACATATGCTAGATCCCACTGCTGGCCTTTAGCAGCCTTTCTGTTGACCGATCAATAGGTCTTTAATAGCAAGAGTAGATGTTCTGGCTATCAGTCTGGAGTGGATATACTGCCTTATTGAACTCCTTTCTTGATGTGTTGATTTTGGCTCAAAAGCAAGGTCAAGACAGTCAGCTGCTATGTGGCTTCCCGCATGCTGAAGAGAATAGTAAGAGTGGAGGCTTGGAGCTGGAAGAAAAAGGGAAGCTGTCAGAGCCGATGGTGCTGATGGTTTTACTGGAGCAGATACTCTATTGGGGTAAACCAGCGCTTTTTGAGTTTGGATCGATGTTGCCGTGCCATTATTTCAAGCAAATGTCAGCTTTTACAGTGTTTATTGTTGGGGGGGGAGGGGGGAGTACAATAATGTTACATTCACATAGAAATAATTTCTTTTTTTTCCCTTAAATTCTCTAGTGCCAAAGTCTTGCAAAAAAGTTGTCTTATTAATGGGAGAAAACAAATTACTTTGAAAGATGTAGTGCAGGAGTCTAAAAATAAATAATCCAACCCAAAAAATCCCCCTTCCCCAAAATAAGACGAAAAATATTGAACTGATTGTTTCTACTGAAAATGCTAGCAGTGTGATTGCATTAAATGTCCTGGCAATTAGCCTAGAAACGGGATGGGTAGGAAACTCCTTAGAGGTGGATTCTTGAAATTTTGGAAGAGAAGTACATGTCAGAGTCACTGTGCATGTTTGCAGGTCTTTATGCAACGACAGCCTTCCATAACAGAGGAAGCCCAAGTTGAAAAAACAACCTTAACTCATTGCTTTGCCATTTTTGTATATCCCACTTGAAAGCTCAAAATTAAGAACCGGTTCATGACTTTCTCATTCTTTCCAGTTTTCATTTTGTGTTTAAAACAAAAAATAAATCAACATCCACTGGAGCAAGGGCAACACATATCAGGGGCCTGGTTTAGTCCACTGGATTAGGCCCTTGGTCTGTATGGCCCTTGGAAAGAGAGAGGAGCCTTCCTCCCTTTGGGGACTAGAGGGATCCTAGCTTTGCTAGGCTGAAGTTATTTGTTTTCTCCCTCAAAACAGCTTCATATTTTAATCACTGGCCTAATGCCTGTTTTCCACCCTTCATGGAAAACTACCAAGCACATTAATTTTGTCCTATATTTCTGTTTTAATTTTTCTTTTGATTTTTAATTGAAATAAACGCCTCAGTTTCCCACCCACTTGTGCCTACAGTCTGCAGAAACATGGTCACTAATGAAATGCCATCTTGGAATTTAGGCAAATTATAGCTTAATACCTCCCAATCAGTTTGTATATATCTCATATTGTGTTAAGATATTTTACAGCTTCAAAGTAGAGCTGAGTGTTAAACACAGCTGACTATAAAAGGGGACGTTAAGCATCTGAAGCTACTGGGCCATGCTGGGCTTTTACTCAAATTGAAAAAAAATCTGTGTACCATCCCATTTCTTCCAAAGTTGGCAGACCCTGGGCCTGAGTCATAAAGCAAATAATCCTTCTCTCGTCTACCAGTACATTCTGTTTGTTTTGCTCATGCAAGTAAGATTGATGTCACTTCCAGTGTGAATAACATAGCCAGGATTTGTCCACATGAACAAGTCATCACCCATGAGCCAGGCTGATGAGAGTTGCTCTCCTCTTTGGTCCAGAGAAATCGACCTTCCTCATGTCACCTTGGTGTGAAACCGTATGCAGACGTCTTCACAGTTACCAGCTGTCCTCAGCCAGGTGGCTCATTTCTAAGACTGGAATATTAAAAGCAGAGTCAACAGAATCGTTTTTATATGTCCATCGAACCCCTTAAGAGATTACATTTCTAGCAAACAGTCTGCAGGAAATGCCCTTGCAACTGTCTTCAACAGGAGCATTAGGCTTAATATCACAATACACGTCCTGGAAACAGTGAGTAAAATGCAGAATAATAGCTCTGTTTACTCTTTTTTAAAGCTGCGACTGTGCATTCCTGTTTCTGGTGAGATCCCACTCTGCACCCAGGTCTGTTTTACAGCCTTGCACGCTCTCAAATTAGACGACATGCTTGCGTATGTCAGGAAACATCCTCGTGATGAACACAGTCGGTCAATTCATTCCATTTAGCAAGCCAGACAAATTAAATTATAGAATCGCAAAGGAGGCTATGAAAAGATCTCACCAACCATAAGTGGTAAATAAGATCTTGGCTCCTGTTGATTAAAATGTTGCTGAAGGCATGCTCAAAACCACCACCTGGAAGACATATGGTGCGTGGTCTTTGTTTAACAATCCTACCAACATTGTCAGTCCATTTACTACAGCGTAACATTTCTTGTTTCTAAATTATATGCCTCTTGCCGTCACTTTTCTTCTAACCGTTATCGCTTCTTTAAAAAAAACATCAGGATCCAAAAGCAGACCCTAGCTGTGAGCCCGCTTTTGTGTGCGGGTGAGCATTGCGTCCAGGCTCAGCTGGCTGATGGACTGCAACTGGCTGCTACGCTGTTTGTGGGGAGCGATGGCTTGTGTGGCAGCAAGTCAAGCGTGTAGTTGCCTACGAAGATATGCCTGCTAGGAACTGCTTGTTGTTGAGTTGGGGCTGCAGTAATGTAAACAGCTGAGGCTCAAATCCCTGAATTCTCATGGTGCTGAAAGAGTGGCAAAACAGCCCTGGAAACTCAATGACTTGTATCTTTTAGGGATGATCTGGCATTCCTGCAGCACCAATGACTTGTATTTTTTAGGGATGATCTGGCATTCCTGCAGCACAGCTCTTGCTCCAGTAAGTCAGCCCCACCTTTTCTCTACCGAAATATAAATTGTTAACTTCACAGGATGTGCTTGGCCCAAACTTCTTAAGAGAAATGGCCTTGTAAATTTTCTCAGTATTTCTGGCTTTCTCTCTGCAAATGAGAAATGGGGACCAGATCCTGCACTTCGAGGATGACACTGTACTGCTGTTGCAAAGTAATAAGCACTGGCATATCTGGTTATATCTTGCTGAGAAGCTGCAGCTTTTTAGGGTTTGTGGCTCTGAAGTATTGAAGACCTTCTGACCTCTTCATTTCTCAGGCCATCTGCAAATCGCAGGCGTTGCTGAGGATAAATACGTCGGAGATGGTAAACTGCTTCCTTTCCCCATATTGATTGCTAAATTTGGTGAAATTTTATTTAATGAAAGAAGTCTAACTTCAAATACAAAATAAATAGTTTTATTTTTTAAAATTTGTAAGAAAATAAGAGTAATAAATATAGAGAACATAAGATATAAAAATCATGTGAAGGCCTAAGAAAACTTGGAAAGAAGAGCTGACCGCAAAAGTTGAACTCTGCGGTCCCGAATGGGAAATATTTTGGCATGAAAAACACATGCTGCGTGGAGTTAAAAAAATCATTATTAGCCTATTGCTTTTTGAAATGAGTGATAAAAAAATAGGAAAGGGCAGAAAACATTGGGAAGCAAAACAGTAGGAAGGGGAAATATTTCGTGAGAATGGAGGATAGCGGTGAACTTGGAAAGAGAAAAATTCTTGAAAACCATCAGGCTGTAAAGCAGTAAGGCTGTACTTAGAAACTCTGCTTCCTACCCAAACTGAACAAACTCTTACTTTTTTGCTCTCAGGACTGACTGATTGGAAACGGCCCCTGAAACTCACCTTCCATTAAAAAAAAGAGATTGTCGTGGGAACCTCCCTAATTAGCCTCATGAACACTCTTGTAAATCAGTCACTTAATTTTTCTGCTCTGACCCACTCTTCCTTGAGCGATCCTTTTATCCCTTCATAATCTCTCACCTCAACATACTCTCTGGCAGACATCTTGCTTCTGATATGTTTGGGAACATCTTTTATTAGTCATATTTATTATTTCAGCAAGATGTTCTTTGAGGCTTTAGTGTTTTTATCTGTCCTTACTTTAGGTCTTCATTTAATTTTCCAGATTTTCTGTTCTTTTCTATTTTTTTCTTCCAGACAGGACTCGTACTTTTTAAAAAGATATCTTTTTACTTGTGCAACTTCCTTTTTTTCTGCTGTTTCACTTTGCTGGGCTTTAGGAAGAGAAGACAGAAGGGAATTTCAGAAATCTAGCCTGCTAGGCAGAATAAATTCACTCCCTTTTACTACTGTTTTTATTTTCTCCTGCACAAGTATCATCAATCTTACCTAGTTCCTGTTTTGAAAATTAAGCATCACCATTATAAGTACTTTTGAGTACATGAATGGTCGCTATTCCCAAGTGACTGTCTCTCGCACCGGGTCCTGTACACAGCTGTGAAGCAACTGCTATTTCTCCTCCTGTGAGTTTTCTGACAACCACTCCAAAAAAGAAGCCGCTTAGGAGTGAAAACCACCTCTTCCCATTGCATCCCTTTCCTCTGCTACCTCTTGTGACTCTCATTGCTAAATTTCTAATTGAGAGAGCAGGCCACTGGGTTATTCAGCTTCATCCCAAATTAATGCCTGATGACACTGGGCTTTGATGTGGCTGGGCCAGAACATTCCTTTCAGACCCTTTCTTGTGTTGCAATTTATGTTCTAATTAGCTTCTCTGCTTCTCCTGTTGGCTCTGTGCTACTTCAGTACCTTTGGCTTCTCTAAGGGAAATCCCTGCTGCCTTTGAAGCCATCCTGGTACTCAAAGTCAAAAGGATGACTCACTTTTTGATTTTTTTTAATCTAAATATGCATGATCCCTGAGAAAGGACAAAAATGTATACATTGCTAAATGCATGTAGCATTTAGCTAGCTGCTAGTGCAAAGTCAAAAGAGTTTTACGCTTCCGTAGAAATGATGAAAACTGCTATCTCTAAAGGCTAGCAAACGATAATATTTTTTTGAAGTTTTTTGGATATGAACTTTTCCAGGTCAGTCTTTAAGAAGAAAATTATTTCTTCTTAGAGACAGGGTCAGGGATGTGGTTTGGTGGGGTTTTAGCCTTAAAAAAGAACTGCTTTTTCTTTTTTTTCCTGTCACCTAAAAGACAATTTTCTCTATTGCCTTGAAAACATGCGTGTTTAGAAGCTACGATTCTTTTTTTCATTTTTCACTCTAACAAAATAAATGCATAAGCAGGTACAACCAATTACCCAACTCATAATACAGGAAAGAATCAAGTCCCAGTAAAGCAGGAAACACATTTCTCATTTTTTAAAAATTTTAACTTATTTTTGGAACAAATGATGTATTAAAATAAGAGAGGAAATTAAAAACGATCATGGAAATAGCTTGGGAGAATGAGAATATATTTAAGCCTTGTAGTGAAATTTGTGTTTGGCTCACTGAGTGGAGCTCACTCTGCACATGAGGAACTCATTCTCCATGCTGTTCTTTTTCAGAGACAAATCCACTAATAATAGATGCTACATTGGATTTGTCTTGAGAGCCAAATTAATTAATTGCAGATATGTTTTTATATGGATGTGTAGCAGAGACTGTGGAAAATGTAGAGAACCCTCCTGACCTTAAAAAAAAAAAAAAAAAAAAAAAAAAAAACAAAAAAAAACCAAAACAAATTTGTGGTGACTCTCGTATTGTTCTCTTTAAATATTTTTAAGAAATATCCTCTATATTTTGAGGGCTGTTATTGCAAGTGCTCTTTCTATGCCTGTTCTGTGATTAAATCATTTTTCTGCCTGGCACGTTGCCCAAGCAAAATGGTCTTAAAATGTTGCATGAGAAGAAAATCTCCAAAGCTTTTCAGAGCGGTTTAGAACTGATGCCAAAGCTGTGATGCCTGGAGCTGCCTTGAAAAAAAATATATTTGTGTCTGCGAATGTGAAGGTATGTTAACATCTGTCTGTGTCTATTCACAGTAAAGCAGAGTAGTAGATGCTGTGATTCATAGTGAAAGGTATAACTCAGCCGTCTACAACCCACATCTGCAGCTGGAAAAAATAAGACCATTATTCATGAAAGCTGGAACTCCAGCAACAGCACTAGCCGCTGAGCAGTCACATAAAATTGGATCCTGGCCACTGCCTACGAGGTCATTTAACCTACTTTATGGATGATTGAGTGACATTGTTGTTAAAATCTCCCAGCTAACTTTGGTCAAAAAAGAAAAAGAAAACCTCTTTAAAAGTTGACAAAATACTTTCTGCAAGAAAGTGTTCTCTTCGCTTTCCCAGAGGAACAAGCCCATGTCTCTCTTTTGAAAGGGTGGAAGGGGGAAAAAAAGATTCTTTCAACACATTGAATCAGAGACAATATGTCAGTGTAAGAAAATCTAGTATTTTAATTAATACCTTAAGGGTTTTGTTCCCCTCAAAAAATTGTTTGGAGGAAATTTTTGGCATTTGAGGATGGCAAGGCAGAAGCAACCCTGGAAATATTTGAATCTCCCGGAGAGTACAGCTGGGATACTTCTGTTTCCCGTGATGCTACTGCAAGTGAGACTTCTGGCAATGCCAGTTTGCACACCATCAGTGCAATGGTTATTACCCTTTACAGCTCCTTGGGAAGTAATTTCTAGTCCTACTCAGTTAAGGATGAACAGCATTGCAACTGCGGCACTTGCAGCTTACTGCTTCCAGTTTGATTGCACGTAGCAGCCCTAACACTAGAGCAGGATTCCGGTTTTGGTGAGCAACAGCCATGATCATAAATATATAAAATAACATGGAATCCCCTTATAATCATTAATGGGAGACAAGAGGTGGATTCATGAGCTGGGTGGGAAGAGGAGAGCAATGGAAATGGTTCACATAACAAAGCAGCGCAGCAGCTGCCTCGCCACTGTCAAGCATTTCAGAAGCATTTTCCTGTAGGTAAGTTTTAAGCCAAACAATGTGACATTTTAGCCAGGTAGTGAGATAAGTGCAAAATCTGGAACCAATTGGAATTGAGCATGTTTCAGTTGCTTTAAGGTCATCTTGCTCCTGGGATTTCAGTGTTTCCTCACAAATAAGCAGCCCATCCTTCATCAAGAGTGCACTGCTGTCAAGTTGCAAAATCCCTATTAATGGACACGTTTTTAAGGGACCTGAAGGGCAGGAGTTGGTAAGGGTGGTGAGCAGAGTTAACTCCCTTACACATAAATAATCCTGGGAGGAATCTGTAGCAAAAGAGGGGAAAACCCAGCGATATTAATGTGTTTGTTCCTGCCTGCCAGAAACGTCTGATACTAAATTTCTGAATCTGAAGCTTCAACACTCCAGTAAATAGGTTGCACCGGGGCTGTCAGTGTGCTTTCTCTCTGCATGGTGACATCTCTTGGCTGGTGACTTTTATTTTTCTTCCTTTTGTAGCCTGCTGTAGTGATTATATAAAGTCCGGATTTTCCACAGAGTTCTTAAACCCTGGGTATGATGAGGAATTTAGAAATTAATTTTCGTTATGTAAGGTGACTTTTACAAATCATTCTGAACTGCCAAGGCCTAGTGGCAACTCATTTTACTGAGCCACGATTTTCAGGAAATATATTTGTGTGTGTGACATCTTACATAGAGTAACTTGGAGCATATTGAACATATTTAGAAGAAAGGGTTTTGGAGTTGAGAGATCTCTTTTTCATCCTTTTTGAACCTGAACTTTTGATAGTGAATATGAGGGGAAAGTCATTTACCTTTAATACAGACAATCTCTGAATATTTTGTAGTCAGGGTGAAGCATAATAAAGCTTGTAACGTGTTAATCAGGAATGTAAAGTGTTTTGACTAAGTAGAAGGAAAAAAACAGCTGACATTTTGAGATAATTTGTTGTGCGTGGAAGGGATTTGTATGAAGGCAAGGTTAAATACAGGATTATATTAAGTTAAAGTTACTGTGATATAAAAGCAAGTGCACTAAGGTTAAATTAAATGAATATAGTGCCCATGTGTGTTGTGGAATCATATACACCACATATAGCTGAGTAAAGGTCAGTAGCTAGCTGGTGTGAAGATTTAAGTGGTATTTAACTGGCTTTTCAGAGCTCTTTTAGCGAAAGTGGTGCTGTGATACCTGTTCCTCACTCTGTTTCTGCTTCTCAGAGACAAGGAGTTAAGAAAATTGTTTGGTTTTAGAGATGACTGATTTTAGGGATGAAGATGATTTGCCTGCATTGTGTTAGTCTTTTGTGTGCAAGCACTACTCCTCTACAACAGCTTTTTGAGTACAGATGCTTGGAAGGATGAATCTAACAGTTATAATGACTGTCACAAACCCAGCAGACAGGCAACAAATAGTTTAGAAATACTTTCAAAATTTATTTAAACATAAAAACTTCAGCTTGCCACAATGTTATTACTTTCACATTTTGTATTTTATAACAGCTTTAACACGGGAGAAAAGCCCCAGTAGCTGGCAAAATCATGGCTTATTTGACCATCGTATCCTCTTTGGGTTTGTTGAAACCATGATTTCATCCTCACCCTTTGAAAGGACTTTGTAAAGTGAAGCTGGTGGACTAGCTGGTGGGTCTGATCCGAGGCTGGCCACTGCTCGTGGATTCTTCTCTTTGTACAAATGAGAAATAACAGATGGCATCTTGGATTAAGAGATCCATCACGGCAGTTGTGTCGGTAGGTAGGTTTTATGCTCTACCACAACCTTTCCCAATCATCTGGGCTATCCCACAGAAATTTACCTTTGTCTCTCCAGTCTCTAAGCAATTAAGGGGAGACAAACTCCTCCGTGCTGCCTCTCGCTGTTCTGCCGGTGTCCCAGCCCGGGTGCCAGGGGACTTTCTGCTTGTGCAAGCAGATGGAGGCTGCTGTGGTGGAGCCGAACCACCCGGGACTGTGCTCAGCCACAGCCCTCGCTGCCGCTCCGAAGAGGAGCAGCTCGCGTTTCTCTGCCAAGTTTGCTGCCAGCTGCTAGTAGCACTGTGATAAATAGGGGAATGATTTGGCCAGTTGCCTGTGTTTAGTTAACAGTGACAGAGTGTTTTCCTTTCTTACCCACTGAACGTGCAAGACAAAATGAGTCCTGGTATTCAAACTGGTGCACCTACTCGATGGTAATGCAGAGAGGGCTCCTGCCACCTGCAGCTGGCTGTTTTGAAAGGAAAGACGTGTTGGCCCTTTCCATCCTAGTCACTGGATCCTCTGCAATGAGTACAGAGCTTGTATGACTTTGAGCTTGCCCTTACAAGCACGCTCACCGTTCATCTTAGAGAGTTCTCTCAGAGCACTTGCTGATATAAAATTACATAGTAATACAATCACCCTGCCTCATCCCCTCGACAAGAACTGGTACCAAGAGCGGGTGGTACACTCTAGAGCGCCAAAGACGAAGACATTTTTCAGAAAGATGAAATCAAATTATTGGTGAGGAAAACAGACGGAAAATGATGCACTGTTGCAATATCAGTCCAATACAACATTGGTAAGCTTTGTGTCTAATTACTAACACCAAATGCCCAAGCATTCAGCTAATACCAGCATTGGATTTTAGGGAATAGTTAGGAGCCGGGCGGTTTATTATGAGCAAGATGACTGGTTTCCAAAGACTGCTGCTCATTATTCGCGTTGGGCAAGGACATATACTGGAACTACAAATGAGCATAATTAGGACTATTTCTCTGAATAGAATAATAATACTAGATCAGCAGATGGGAGAACGGAGTCAGGTACATTTATCCAAGGCACTGTAGGGAATTAATATTGTATTAATGAATGTAAACGAAGTAACACATTCTGAAGATCTCACGTCCAACATTAAAGAGGATGCAGATGGGAAGTGATTTAGTTTATCCCTCATTGTGTTGTTAATTGTTGTTATTGTGGATAATTATAATGAACTCATCCTCACTGCGTCTAGGCAGACTACTCACTGGATTGTGGATAAACAGGAATGGTATACAAACAATTTTACATTGCCACAAAATGGTGCTAGGTACTTCAGTGTTTATGGTTTTTTGGCATTTACATGATCAAAAATGGCAATTTTCTGGAATATAATTTGTTGCAGAGAACTCTACACCAGTGCAGCGTGGAAATTGCTCATTGCCAAGTGTGTCATTTCATTGTCACTATCCAAGCCTCAGGATTTGGACTCATTTCAGAACAGAGAAATGTAATTATACACTTTTTATATTCATATTTCTGCTTAAGAAAGTGCTGCAGCATCACTTCTAAGTCTGCTTTTCTTAGAGAGAGGATGATGTCCGTATGGTCAAGTGTGCTCTGTGCCAGGACTCTGCAGCTGGGATCACATTTTTCCGAAGTGCTTGGTTGCCGCTTAGGTGCTGTGGGGACCAGAATTTCATCCACTCTGATGCCTGTGACTAGTTTTCCAAGGAGCCGTTGCTGCTGGACATTGGGAACTGTGGTAGTGGCTGTTTGAGATCTGGCAGACGTGGTTATTTTAGTTATCGATATAAGTTGCATCATGGCTCTCAGTTAAGCCAGCATTCACTTGCAAGCTGGATTTAAGAGGAGTTTTTCTCCTCATATGCAGGTACAGTTTGTAGCCAAAATTCCCATGAGAGATGGGACTCATAGAGCCTTTGAACAAATAAGTATATTCCTTACGCAAGCTAAAAGTGCCAAATTTAGCTCAGCTTAGGGGATAAACATTTCTGTGTTAAGGAAACAATCGCTTTAAATTTAAATCCATTATTTTCTCCCTGTTTTTCCCATCTAGTTTTCAGGAAATGTAGGGGGTTCGAGCAGCTGAGCTGAGAAGAGCCACACAGTTGAAGGAGAGCAGATAATGCACTTAGCACAAGGAAATTCTCTATTCAGTCTCAAATTGTATAGGAAATGTGGATCTTCCCCAGTGGAGCTTGTAACAGGCAGATCAGGAATGTAATAAACATGGGAAAATGCCAGAAAGAAAAAGTATGGATGGCATGTGAAGTGAGGAGCTTGGCCCAGAGGTAACTTTTGGGCTTTGATACATCTATCACATCAGAGCTGCAGATTTGCTGTCTGTCGTCTTGTGTGTAAGTGCTCTGTTGAAAGCAGAATAGGTGACAAAAAAAAGAAGTTAACCCCAACACTGCATTGGACTCCTGCCCTTGTGCAATGCATCTGGAGGTAAAAGAGGACTTCTTTCTGCATGATGTAAGTAGGTTGAGATAAAGGTTCCTCTAATGCAAGGGGCATTTGTGTTT
Organism: Aptenodytes forsteri; assembly: GCF_000699145.1. NCBI lineage: Eukaryota > Metazoa > Chordata > Aves > Sphenisciformes > Spheniscidae > Aptenodytes > Aptenodytes forsteri. Next base: position 15,374,328 of record NW_008796044.1, read on the forward strand.
TTAAAAATACGAAAAGCCATTTCTCAGTGTCGTGTTCCCACACAAGGAGCAAGCAAATATTTGGAAATAATGGAGAGGGATTGGGAGTCTTGCACTGCATCATCATGAGCTTGATTTTTGCCACTAACATTAGTGGCAAACCCATCCATTAATTTTAGATTAAAAAAGAAAAAAAATAGCTTTTAGAGATTTTGGTTGTTTTTTTTTTTTTTTAAATGTTTCAAGGGGATATCAAAGTGAAGTATTTTGCATTTTCCAATGTTTTTATTGATGGGAAGAGCTTGCAAAATTTATTCATTGGTTTTGGTCCCACAGAAGCAGTGTTTATCACAAAGATCCTAAACTGTTCTTCACCAAGAGAATTAGCAGAGTATTATTTTGAAATGTGTAGTTTGTATTTAATAAAGAGAAGCTGTTGACAGGACACAGGGAGACAGACCCTCTCCTTCACTGGGTGTGTGTATTCCCTGCATTTTGCACGCCAAAACATTTAGTTAATACCTCCGTATTGCCTGTCCTGTTTATGTGACATCCAGGGACTCGATAGTTTATCTTCTGAAAACAGGTATTTCAGCATAAACATTCAAATGAGCTTGGGAAAATCTGCAAGAAGGTAAAAAAAACCCTTTTAATTAGTTGAGGAATCAAAAGCATGTGGCTCATTTGTGACGTGGGTTTGAAAACCAGCTGAGATGATATGAAAGAGAAGTACATCAAACCTCAAATGCCATTTTATGCTGAAAAGCTGCTGTGCCAACCTTGAGATATTTAAATACTCTAATTTCAAAAATTTGTCAGCCAACATAATTTTGGTTCTAAGTGTATTTAAGTATCTTCAGAGACTTAGAATAGGGTGCTAGTTCTACGCTGAATAGCGCTGATGTTTCTGCACACATGCATGCGACAGAAATGCTCCGTAATGGTACTTGTCAGGAAGAAGGCAACTTCTTAGATGCCTGTTAAAAAAAGTGGGAAAGGAGTGGAGGAGATGGAGGTGTTCTTATGGCAACTTCTTAGATGCATATTAAAAATAACATTGTACTCTGTTCAGGGTGAGAACTTTAAATAAGTCAAGTAATCCACTAATTTCAGTGTAGAGAGAGTTCACATGTACAGGAAACTTATTTTAAATTTTAAATAGTAAAAAATTCAATATAAGTAATTAAAAAAGTTGAGAATGGACTGATTCTGACATTTCTTATGCCAGGGAATCTAAAACTTTGGCTAAAGAGTCAGGAACTGTGCTCTGTCTCAGTCCTTAGCTTTCTCCTAAGATTATGTGAATGGATTCCTGGCTTTACTTCCCCAAATAACCCATCCATTAATTTTAGATTAAAAAAGGGGAAGAGCTTGCAAAATTTATTCATTGGTTTTGGTCCCACAGAAGCAGTGTTTATCACAAAACCAAACAATTTCCCAGAAGCAATTACGGGTAGAGTAGGTAGACACATAACAGCTAGAGCGCAGAAGAGTAGAAACAAAACAGGGAGGTGCAAACCTATCCTTACTGCTGCTTTTGACAGTTCCCACTTTAAAGATCTTAGAATGTTATTGTTGAAGGTTACACATATGCCTGGACTGGTGAAGGATGCTGTAAAAGCACAGTAAGAAATTCTAAGGGATTTTCTAACTCCACCACAGAAATCATTAACACCAACTTGGCTAGCTTCTTTAAGGATTTGATATATCTACCGGTCAATAGGTATAAAGTGAAATCCAAAGACAGTGGTTTGATTGATTTCTTGCTGCTCTATCCCCTTGGCGAAGGGATACGCTGTCTCAGAGATCAGCCTCTGCGGTGCATATGAAGAGATGAATTGCACCTAGAAAGCCTAACCTATCGAGGGGAAAAAAGCGGCACAAAAAAAAATTTCTTGTGGTAGACCAATCAATGCAACTGCCATTGAAATCCTTGTAATTATGCAAGGGATGTTATTTTCACGGCTCATTGGAAGCCACACAATTTTTGGTCCTCAATCAAAACATACTGTTGTTTTCTGGACTTCTTTGGCCAAAAATGATGTCAACACAGACAGCACTGTCTGTTTTGTCCTTGGGCTCTTTCATTGGAGACATCTCTTGGTGTGTCCTGACACTCCCTCACAGGATTTAAAATCACCCTTTGCCTGGAGGCACTGCCGCTCTGCTCCTCCATGCTGCAGCCTGGCACTCTTCAGAGAGCAAACAGTTGCCATGTTTATCTTGGCTCCGTTTAGAAAGGTCCAAATTGCTTGGAAAGCAACAGAGACACGCTTTTGAAATGTCAAACTCTTGTATTTGAACAGATTGCTTATTATATTATGCTTGCTGGAGGTGAAGAAGTCAAGGTCTGGATCACTGAAAAAATGAACCAGAGGCATCTGTTGCTACCTCCAGACAAACTTAGCAACGGGCATCTGAGTAGTGAAATGTTTTAAATGAACACTTGGCTTTATTGTCAGAGATATGCCCGCTGAATATGACACAGTACACCCAAAGCTCCAAAAAATCACTGATGTGCTGCCACTTAAGAAGCAAGAGAACATAAACCAACTTGATGTTGTGCTTTCTGGGAAATTAACTGTACAGCCGTGGCATAGTCTATGCACGTAGGCATTTAGTCTGGAAACAATAGAAATGCACTCAGCTGTATTCAAACGTGTCAGCAGTTATGTGCACAGTCGACAGAGCTCTTTGGAAGGGGTGTTCAGTGCGCTTCAGACGATAATGTGGTTACATGAGCAGGAGCAGTGCAGGGCCCTTTCTTAGCCTCTCTTCTCATCGCCTTCCCTCCCACAGGCCTTGTGCTTTTTTTCATTCCTAAACATATGGCCAGTCACTGACAGTGTAAATACCTAGAAGGAAATTTATCCAACAGCTTCTAAACTGGCTTGTGCGTATTTCATGTGAAATCTAATTGGTAAATATTTATAAGCACTTTGAATATTTGATATGATGGTTTATTTAAAAATTTCATTTCAAATCTAGCATGTAATATTACTGGCTTTCTGCCCCCCTCCCTTCTCTCACCCTTGTTTTCTTTCTACAAGCATTTTTATTTGGGGGAGTTTTCTGTTCATTCTTACAGAATCACTTCTCTGTTTTATTTCTTTTCTGCTGCTTCTCCTCAAAACGATAATCTAAGCAATGCAGTATTTCTCTCCATGATATATGTATATGTGTGATGTAGATTAAATACAAAGAGCCGAGAGCTTCAAGGAAAAATAAAGAGAGGCTCTGTGCAGTGTGCCTACAGCTTTCGTTTGCGCAGCAAATTTAATGCTACCCAGAAATGGCAGATTTACTGCTGAGTACAGAGCTCCTGCATTGCTCACAGACGGGAGGTTGGGTTCAGCAGATTTGTGCCACGCAGTTCCTCTGTGAACACACAGAGTACGCAGAGGCTTTCTGGTGCTATGATAGCCCCAGGCACAGATGCTGGACGTTCATGTCCATTAGTTCCAGAAGTCTTGGATTTGTGTGGAAACCCTCAAATTCCAGCGGAGCAGATTTAGAAGACAGACTATATACCATGGACAGAGCCCTTGAGAAATGGTGGCTTTAATATATAGCCGTCATCCCGTGTCTGCTCCCCTTTTCCTCCTTTTATTTGGCGCAAAAAAAAAAAAAGTGTATTAATAAGCAACATTAGGTTGCTTTTTTTCCTAAAAAAAGGTCTGTAGATTAAATCATTCTGAGCTAGATTTGTGGTTATATATTCAAAGGGAAACTCATCTGTGATACTAGCTTTTCCAATCAGAAGTCTGACCCTGGAGTTTTAGTATAGGCTAACAGAACAATTAGTTGTATACAGGATAGCAGTAAAAACTGTGAAACTTGGCATTATCTCTGCTTAGAGTATCTATTGATGGGTTGTGGTTCCTGTCCTGCTCTTTACGGATGTTATTCGGAAGAAATTATTAGAGTGAATTTAATTAAATATCCTAAATGGTGACATATGGAGTGATTTTCATGAATAGTGCACTTGTACAGGCTCTTCTGTATTTGTGTGTCATGCACCATCCTGTGGGTCTATGGCCCCATTTCCAGTAACACTGTGCAGTGAATAATCTACAACAATTACAGCCAAAAAACCTGCAAGCTGACTGACAAACTCATCCCACTTTGAAATTCCTGAAGCCCAAAAGATTGTTTCAGTGCACTGAAACACATGCTTGCAAATATTTTAATGGCATCGGCGGGACTTAAACATAAACCCAAGTGTGCTCCTGCATCTGGGACTGGGAAGGCAGAAGGCTCAGAAGTAGTTTTGAGGGAGCTGGAGGATGTCTGTAATTGCGTATAAAGTGGTTTGATCCTCTTAGTTTCTGAACCATTGGCCCCACTTCAGTTTCTGGTGAAAGCTCATCTGCACTGAGGAGTTCAGCAAATCTCAGACCTGCTCACTGTATGTTGCAGCATCGAGGCCAGACTTCTCTATGTGCCATCCAAAACGCACCTGCAATGCTGGCATTTCAGAGGTAGGCTCCCATGGATGAAGAATTTCCCTTTCAATCCTTGACTGTGATTGCTTTTGAAAGTTATTTTTTTCATTAACTAGCCAAGGTAGGTTGCTGGTCTTACTTTTTCTCATTTCATTTAACTTTTTACTCAGACTGTATCCCTCTGACCCAAACCAGCTCTTTTCTGAAGAAATCTGGGCGGTTTTGAACAGATGTGGAGACATGACAGAATTCATTTAGAACATAATCAACAGATAATAATAGGGTACTCAGAGAAATTGCAGTGAATGACAAGTACCATCAGCCTTTTCAAAACAGCAAAATTAGACATTTTTAACTCCACATGCACAACAGTGTTAGAAGGAGCAGGAAATGACTTTTATTATGTTCTAATTTTTAAAAAATGATACTGTAACATTCTCAAGAATTATCCTGATCCTTCTCTGCTTGCTGTCTCTATAGGAAATAAAATACTGTTCCATGTGTTATTTGAAGCAGACTGGCTCTCTTGTGTACTTAGTTGTATCCTTCGTCTTCCTCCCTGAGGCTTGACAGTGCTCAGCTTGTCAGGATGAGGCCCCAGCATCCCTCATGTATGATTTGTGGTTTTCATTACTGTAAAGATCCATCTGTGTTATGAAACTCGTACTCCTCAGACTTCTATAACGTGGTAGCTAATCGGCGGTCTCAGGAAGGTTTGGGTTATTGTCATTGCCTGTGTCTGTTTTTGCAACGCTGCCAAGAGGACTGAGCTGGATTTTGTGTCTCCAGCTGTGAGTTTCTTGCTGCGGTGGGAGGGAGGACCCCCACTTGCAGCCCACCGCCTAGCCAGGCTTGCAACCAGGATGGTTCCCCCCAGAAACGTATTTAGACCGGGACGGCCATGATGTGCCTGGTTTGGGGGTCGAACCCCGCTGGCAGAGGCAGTGGTGAAGTGGGGACTGGGGCTTTGCACCCCAAGACACAGTGGCCGTCTGCCCCTCTGTCTCCTGGCAGAGTCACCAGGAGTCCTCAGGGCTCTGATCTTCAAAAACCTCGGTGTAACAAAAAATAACTGGGAATGCGTTCTGCTGCTCCTTCACCTCTTCCTCCTGAGTCTTCCACCTCTCGCTAACCCTTGCCCTGGGACTGCAGCCTTCTGTCCTACACAAAAGCGAGCCCCACCACTGTCACAGCACTCCTTTGTACAGGGTATGCAGGATCTCAGATGCTTCCAAATGTGTGAAATACAGGCAAGTTGTACAGCACTGGCACATACACCAATATAGCTTACATGCCGCTTGTAAATCTTCTTCGCTTCCTTGAGTTTTTTACCGTGCGTCATGACTTGCAATTCAGTATTTTATATGCAGGTAGGTCATTCCTGCATGCGTCATCAAAGCTACACCATGCAAGCCAGGGTCAGGAGAAGCTTGGCTGTCAGTCTCCTGCTAATCTCAGTTTTTAGCAAAGATACCTCCAATAACCTGTGCTTGCAAAGGGAAAGACACTGACATTAGGAGAGTCACTGAGTGGCTGTGTTCTCACCGTCAGACTGAACAGGATTTTCTATGCTGACTGTGAGCATTAAGGAGGCCAGAACAAAGATGACAAATGCTTTTGTAAAAGGGATCATCAGAAGACACAGCAGGTTCAGTGATCATTGAGGTTTGTCTTAACACATGAGCAATGTCTTCTGAGAGCAGTAAGCTGCTCTCCTGCCTGGCTGTGGATTGGCTGGAAGGCACTTTTATTTTATTTTATTTTTATTTTATTTTATTTTATTGGTAAAGTCTGCTACGACAGCCTGTATTGGGTAGATTGTGTGGCTGCTTGTGTCTGCTTAAAAATTGGAGTAAATAATTTTGAACAGAAAAATCATTCATAGTCTCTGCAAATGTACAGAACCAGTAAAAACATTAGGCTTGGAGATGTGAATAAAGTTGGGTCTTGATGGAGTTTGCCAGCTGGGAGCCTGCCATTTACAGTTGCTTCAGAAGCACTTTCCTAGTTGCTAACTAAACTGCTTTCCTTACAGAAAGCAGAAGAGGAAAAATAATCTGAGCTAATACGTACTAGTTGTTCAGATGATGTGGAAATGGTTATGAGAATTACCTAAAATGTGCTGGCTAAGAGATAAGCTTGTGAACTTTGCAAACAATACTTAGAGAATGGTACTAAAGCTTAGCACAGTTCTTATCCTTGGTTTTTTTAAACTTGCTGGGCTAATTATGTGTCTCCATTACCTGTGGCAGCTAAGTATTTCATTCCCAGCCTACGTCTATTTTCAGCTCTATCTATATTTGCTGTCCTTCACAATTCCTGCGGTTATTTCCAGGCTGATACTTTTGTTTGGGCATCTATTCTTTCAGTGAACAGACAACCTTTCTATTTATTGAAATTCATCGCGGTATGGTGAAGAATAAAGCACGGAATTGATTAGAGAGGAGTGCTTTGAATCCATAAAGTACAATCTGTCTTTCATTTACATTTCAGACCTTACTTCACCCCATATTTGATAACATTCACTCTACAAACCCTATCTCCACAAATTACTTAGATACTAGATTTAGATGCAAATGTACAATCATCTTCTGCCTGAACCTTGAGGACATCTTAAATCTTAGTGCACCAAATTGGCACTTTTATGGAAGTGCCGCAGTTTCTGCAATGGGGCATGCACCTGCTCTACCAGAGATAAACACCTGCTTGTTGTAATATTATGTCTCCTTTTAACGAACATTTGTAGTTCTTGCTGATCTCCATTTATGAACACCCCAGCTAGAACATGCGGTCTGATTACAGCACTCAAGGAGGAAAAGGGAAACTCAGATTTCAACATTTTTGATAGATAAGAGGATGTAAACGTACAAGCTGCACCCTGCAGAAGGTCTCACCACTAAAATACAGGCTATTCCCCAGCTCTCCTCCTCAGCCCCTTCTTCTAAACACCTGTCAGAAATGGCATCTCCCCGTTTCTGCGAGAATGCTCTAATCCCAGCCCTGAAGGGCTTTCTGGTTCCCTGCGACTATTGAATTTTTCTGTGATGAGTGAAACAGCTCTTCACAGCCCTCAGCACGCAGGACAGCATGGTAAGCAAAATTGAGACACACACACACACACATTAGAAGCAACCTCAAACCTATGTCAAAGTCATTAAACCAATTTATTTAAAAAATATTCATTATCAAGAGCATCTCAGTTCTGAAGGGGAAAAACTGCCCAAAGAAATTTAGCCACCTCTAATAACACTGTATTTTAGGCAGTGCTGTTCTACCTAATTAATGAATGTTTGCACAGTGCTTTGAGATCTTTGCCTAACAAGGAAGGCTAATATGTTGCTATGTGTAAATGTTAGAATTAATAACTTAGAAAATATAGGAGTACAAAGCCAGGTTACTCTTACCTTTTCATCAAAGCCAGGTTTAACAATCTTCTTTTTTTGGCTGCTTGCTTAATTAGATAAGCTGCTGAATTTAATTAACTCATCAAACCTAATTTGAAAAGATCTCTCAAGTCTGTAAGAGCTTGTCTTATGCTTATTATTTCTATTTGTTGCATTGAGTCTTTAATATCACCATTTTGTTAGGGTATTAATGGTAGCCTTAATTGTGTTCTAATTTACTGCATTTGCTTGGATGGTGGCATTTTCCTCATTTTTTAAGTGTCAGCATGTGAAAATCAATCACAATTTAACTTAAGGCAGTGAAATTGCTCTTTTTGCCCTCATAAAGTCAGCTACATACTATCTCTTTTCCCGTAAGTGTAATCTGTGTTTGCAAGGTGAAATTATTTCAGAGGAAATCATGTTGAGTTTCTGAAGTCCCATTTCCTGGAGAAGTGTTATGAGAAAAATTATCCTCTGGATGCTCTTTTGGGACTGTTTAACCGAATTGTTATGTAATAAATTTGAAACTGAAATTGGTATTAAAAGTATATAATTCATTTGAACACATCTGGGTGTGATGCTACAGCTTGTCATACCAGACTGAAACTCCTTGAAAGTTACTAAAGAAAGAATTACTAATGAAGAATCTAAATTGTAAAATTTGCTGTAAATTCTAGCCTGTTAGCAGGACCTTTGTTTGGCCATCTTTTCACGTTCCTAGAAGATATGCCACACAAGAGGAGAGGCCAAGCGATTGCTTAAAATGAGAATTTCCCTAAAAATTATTTACTTGTTGTTCTGTAAAGTATGTTCTATTGTAATGTAAACCATGTTGCTGATTAAACATTGCTAATTAATTCTAGAGTAGTTAATGTATATTTGTGAAAAGCTAGCTACGTCCTGGGTGAAATCAGATGCTTTCTTACTACTCCAGCCAGCAGTTTTACAGAAGTAACCTTGCTCACAATTGCTCTCTCTTGCTTTTTTTGTTTGTTTTTTTTGAGGTGTGCTTTCAAGTGCACAATTAAATAGCTCGTGTTTCTCTGTTTTCCCTTAGAACGACTATAGGAAGCTATCTATGCAATGCAAGGACTTTGTCGTGGGGGTGCTGGACCTGTGCAGAGACACCGAAGAAGTAGAGGCGATTCTCAACGGAGATGTGAACATACATCTGTGCCCTGAGCACCACCGGCCAAGTCTGAGCAGGATTAAACTTGCTATTAAATACGAGGTCAAAAAGGTAAGTTGTTTCTTTGGGTCCCTGGTGGATACATCTTCACATCTAAATTATGTTTCCTTGATGTCACCTGGAAAATAATAAACGGAAGATAGATTTCAGTGGGACCAGGAATCGTAGCGTTTTATGGCATGATTTGCATTTTCTCACATACTTTAGTGTGGATAAGGATATTTGCAAGGGACGCATTACAGCAGGTATGGCATTTATTTGCAAGTGATAGACATGAATGTATAGATGGCACAAGGGTCTGCCCATAGCGCACAGTGCTTCTTATGCAGGTCATGACTATGAATCTGCAAAGACTTCAGCAGGGACCGAAAGTTGTTACCATACCAAACTGAAGGTTTTCCTTCCTTCACTGTGATTTGCATTAAGGTAAGGGATAAACCTAGCAGATGCTGTGGCATCTTTGGCCACAAATTATAAAAGCAGAGAATTTAATCCAGCTCCTCACCATTCCCTGACCATCTGTCTTTCCGTCAAACTAGATCTTCTGCTTAGACTGAGGAAATAGCTGGGCTCTGCAGCCTGATTGAAGTCAGCACACCAAATCTCCAGTCCCACCTGCCTGCTCTCAAATGCTCCCTGACCACTCAGCTCTGATTCACATCTCGTTTTAGTCTCCAAAGCCACTTGTAACCATCAAAATTCTTACCTTTTCTATAATGTTGCAGAAAGAACATACACAAGAAGTAGCAATTTTGTCATAGTCAAGACCCTTTACTGCAGTGCAATGGAAAGTGGAATTTAATTTTTTAAAAAAGAAGTTTAGTAATCTTTATTCAGAATTAGATCAAAACCTCAAAAATCAATTTCCAATTAACTCAGAATTTTTATGTTTTTTGAAAGCGTGTGAAAGTAGATAAACATTGATAAAAAGTGATAGATTCCCAGCTTCCATCCTTCTAAAGCTCCAGATCCATATTCTAAGAGTTCAGATTTCCACCAAATCTACAAAACAGAAGGCAAATGTATATTTGAAGGAAAAACATAAAGGCTGAATGACTCTTAGAAGTATTTTAAACAGACATTCAGCTTTACGGAAGTAGGTTCTGTGAATGGAAAATTTGTTTCTGGCAAATCCTAGGCCAGGGTGGTGCCAATTAATTGCTCCTACAATATGCATTGATGGAAACTGGGCTCCTGCTACGGGACTTGGAGAGCGTTCCAAATTTTCAAGCTAACATCTGGTCTCTCTTTCCCCTCCCAAACCCACCACCTGCTTCAGTTTGCCTCTTGACTGTGTTGCTGTGCTGGCCAGAGAAGGTCTTTTCCTGTTATGAAAGCCATTAATTAAAGAGAATCTTAAAACTCTTATTTGAAATGAATTGCTTTCATGCAGGAGCACATGCTACGGAGCCAAATATTTCCTCCAGGATGTTGTGTCTCTGCATCGTTCCATCACCAAAACTGAGCATACCATCTCGGTTCACTCTTAGTTAGATGACTTTCAACAAGCTGGGTCAAGTTTAGTTATTGAAGCTGTTGCTTTGGTAACAGGAGGCCAAACTTGCCCTGGTGCTCTTTCAGAAAATGAACTCATCTAAAAGACACTGATAGCACCTCATCAAGGAACAGTCCCCAGTGACCTATGGTCTGAGAATTATCGTGAAGTTGGTCAGAGCCTCAAGCCTTTTCAATGCATGAAGTCTTCTGCACTATTTTGCTTGTTTATTCTTCTAAATATTTGTGTCATCCTTTGGATATCAAGACCACTAGCCGGAGCTAAATTGCTGTTGGTTATTGTGTTGCTCTGAGCACACTCATCCTAGCTTGGTTTCAGAGGAACATTTCCCCCCTTTCTTACATTGTATATATGTGCACCTTTTCATAATGCATGAACACTGACCTGAAGCATCCGTGGTAGGTCATATACAGTTGATCTTTTTATGTATAAATATCTTCCTATGCCCAGGAAAGCTGAGCATCCTTTCTGGATCACAGCAACTTGATGCTCACCAATAATAACTGTTAAACTAATTACAGAACATAAACATGAGCATTCATCAACCTCGTGTTGACTCTCAGGTTAGCACTTTTCAGAATATTCTTTCCAGCAGGCAGTATAGGCCTATGTGTAAGATGAGCATTTAACTGCTAACTTGGAAGTAAGATAGTTCCATTTGTGGGAGGCAGAGACACATTCAGATAAATGGCTTTGGTTATTGGCAGTGACTTATGATAATAGTCCAATATTTATCACACTTGCTGAACAAAGAGATCGTGTTATGGTAACACAGTAATGGTTTCCTTAAGAGGCAGTACATTTCAGGTACAAGTTTTTTACCCAGTTGAGAGATATTTAGGCTTATGTATACCAACCCTGTGCTTTGAAATCTATTTTCATTTTAAGAAGATCCTATCATAGAGAGGGGTGAGATGGAGGGTGAATTATTAAACATATTTAATAAATCAGTTCTTGGACAGATTCTGTAAATTTCAAGTCACTTTTTCAAAGCTAAATGCAATCACTCATAGGCGTAAGCGAGATCGCATGTGGCCCGCCAAGTGTGAAAGGCAGAGCGAGGCAGGCGCACCAAGTGACTTCCCACCCACAGTGCCCAAACCCCCAAGCCCCATCTCTTGGTCTGACAGTGCTGCCTGCCCAGGCCAAGTCCGGGTGCTGAGACGTGGGTGGATGTAACTCACCCAGAAACAGTCCCAGGGACGTGGAGACCTTTCCAGTTTTTGAACTGCACACTGGGACTGGAATGATACAGAAATAGTTGTGTGTGTTTGCCATTTTTTTTGTCCTGGAAGTTTAGTTGGCAGGGTAGGACTAATGAAAGGACTACAGCTGTGCCTGCCACCCCTGCTCCCCACCTCTACCATTAGCATCAACATTCAGATGGTCAGTTTTACATTCTCCAGCTCAACAAGCTCTAGATGAGCCAGAGAAATGAAGATGTTCTTACTTAAATGAGTATAGAGCCCCTGAAGTATTTTATATTCATTCTTTCCCATGAACAGCAAGAATAATCTTAGACAAGAGGACTTTAGGGACTTCAGAATGATCTGAGAAAATAAAATAAAAGAGGTGTTAGCTGTTATGGTTTTTTTTTCATTAAGTTAGTATCCAGACTAAATATTTGCATTTGCATCTGAAATTTTAAGAAATATTTGATGTTTAAAAAAAACTATTTCTACCATTAGCTTCTTAATTCACATTTCCTTATTAGTACTCTAAGTGCCTACAGTAGGCTTTCTTTGATGAAAATTTGCAGAGAACAATATATATTGAAAATTATTATTTAATATCCATGATTTTACTTTTACAGCTGCTGACGCAGTTTGCATTTTATCACACTTTTATTTCCAGAGTCTGGGAAAGACGTCAAGGGCTCCCATCCTCAGGAAGGAGAGCAATTGCATCTGTAGAGATTCATCAGGCCTTTGCACAAACTTTTAAAATCTTCTTTGTTCTTTTAAATTTCTCTGTTACTTCGTCATCCTCATACAGCGCAGTCACCACAGACACAGTGTCTAAGAATGGTATTTTTCTTTAATAGTAGCAGCTGGTCTACCAGCTTCTCCCACCCCCTGCCCAGCTCACAGGCCTCATGGAGTTGTCCTCCCTCTCAAAGGCCAATGGCCACGGAGGCCAGGAGGAGGCAGAGAGCAGAATTTTGAAACTGAGAGCCATCACGTTGCATTTTATGGATTTAAATCGACTCTGCCATATTTTCTCTTTTTCTTCCTATGTGCCCACCTGAAAATTTTAGGGATGGAATTGATGCTATATATACAGTTTAAATTTTAATTCCTAATTTTGGTTCCTACACAGTATCTTCTTGATCCTGAATTCAGCAATTGTGTTCCCCAATAAGTCACACTTGGTTGGAGGTAGAGGCTGCACCTCCCTTGCGTGTGCAGTGCACGTCGTGCCTGCGCAGCAGGGAGCTCAGCCATCAACCTTGTGGGAGCTTTTAGCCCAAAGCGCTGTGCTTCTTGTGCCTCTAGTTTTGAAGGGCAAATCCCTGCTTGAAAATCCCCAAGTCTGGGGGCAACCTGCCCTTGAGCTGAATGTTCACAGACTTCTTCACTGATCACATTCTGTCAGTGCAGGAAAACCTTGTGTGCACATCAGGGCTAAAAAGGGGACTGAAGCCTTCTTACCTCCTCTACTCAGTAAACTGCAACTGGTACCTACAACAGGTCTTTGTCCACGCCCTAAATGGCCTTTCTCTGCACTTTTTCCTTTGTGCTTCCCATTAGAGTTCCCTGTTACCTTGCCCCTTTGCTACTCCAAAAAAGCAGTTCTCCATTCAACTGAAAGGACACAGTTTTATTGATCATTATCTTTTTTTCTTAATTTACAAAGTTGGAGATGTATCTTGGAAAGTCATTCAAGAAAGCATCAAAAGTTCCAGGCTTCACTTCTCTATCTCTTTTTTTCTTTTTTTTTTTTTTTCTGCAAAGCATGCTACTGGCACATATGAGATGCAGGCAAGAAAGCAAGTTTAAGCCTCTAATATAGTTGAAGGACTTTATATAGAAGGTCGTTGAAGAATTAAGAAACTCTGCTTTTATGTATTTCACAGCAAGGAGAAAGCTAAAATTACAGTAGTTTACAAAGTGGCCTTTAAAAATGCTGCATTACTCTAATTCTCTACCCTTCCTGAAAGAACTAAATAATCACTCTGTACCCTAAGATTCTTGGAAAACTGCATGCAGTTGTCCTCTGTTCAACTTTGTCAGTCATTTCTCCCTTCAAATTATCTGTCTTAATGATTCATGATTGCTCAAAAAATTATTACAATGGGAACAGTTTGTCAAGAGCAAAACAAACAATTTGCAAACATTTGAGCATTTACTGAGTCCTGGATTCTTTCCAAGAAATGGACTTTTAGCCCATGTTATGGGATTGTTGCAAATTTACTATTGTCTCTCCTGATATTATTTAGCTATGCTTCGCACTTGCATACTCCAGTCAAGAACTGATTTCTTCTTCCTCCAGCTGTACAGGGCCTCGGGCAAAGGGAGGAGAAAGGTTGGGGGCAGGAGGAGCAGCAGAGCACCCTGCCGATGCTGTAGCAAGGCTGTTCAGGTGGTTTCTTTGGATATTGTAGGAAAGGGCTGGGGAACCGTCGCAGCGTGAGAGCAAACACTGTGGCGGAGTCCAGCAGCTACTCATGGAAACGGCAAAATTAGAAGCAGCATTAAGGTGAAACAGGAATTATTTAGGTTGGGTGTTTCTGGCAGATTATAACCAAAAGTGGCTTGAGTTGCTGAATTGGAGTTCTGGTCCCAAGGAAAGAAAATAAGACTGATATTGAGCTTCTTGAGCCAAGGATACTCTCAGCTGTTCTTCATGCAGGCTTACAACATCTAAGTGAGAGTTTACTTCATGTTCTTGACTGAAAATTGCAGAATAATGTTTTTTCTTTTCTTGAAACAATTAAACAATTTGATTTTCAATCAGATACTTGAAATGTGAGGGTAGCACACGTCTTCCCTGTGTGTCAACTCATTGCTAATTAAGCCAGGGTGTGATTTCTACCTGTGAGAGGCATAGGTACAGAGACGCGGACAACTCTGTTTTGGACTCTTCTCTTGGACAGCCAATAGTGATAATATGCAGTTTTTGATGTACCGCAACAAAACCATTTTACTGGTGTGTATCAGCTTCACAGAGCACTTCGTATTTTCTGTTCTCATTTTTGTCTGTACTGCTATGCTCCTTTCCTGTCATCCTTTAATGTTGGCAGGGGGCTTATATGTCGACATTTACCTTTAGACCTAAAGCTGTTGCTTCTCTGTAGGAGGTGACATTCATTCTCCTTCTTTCCCAATGTCAGAATTATAGTTGCTGTATTCTTTTAATTGCAAATGTTGAGTGCTCACCTCTGTTTTCTCAGCAGCTCAGTTCATAGCCATCACAAAGCCAGAGCACCTTTCTCTTTCACGAGTTTTAATTTAATTAACAGCAAGACACACAAATTGGGTTTGAAAAATAAAATTAATAAGAATTAAACAGAACACCAGATGGCTGTGTAAATCCTATTTAATAGAGAGCTGGAACAGGAACTTTTCTCATAACTGTATTATTAATAATTAACATATGGAGGATGCTCCGAACAGAATATTCATGGCTGCATTAGATACAATTTTTCACTGCCTTGGTCATGCGACTCAGATACTCAAGGGCATGAGAAGTCCCAGCTCTCGTCAACTGCTGCAACAACCTGTGCTCCCCATTCATTTGCTCAGAGGATGCGGTTTTACCCTGCACAATATCTTGTGCGCGAAATGCCTTCCAGGGTCCTTCTCACCATTGACTGGGGCCCCACCTGCAGCATTTCCACCCCGCACGGGAGCTAGAGAAGGTCTCTGAATGGGCAAAAGAACCAGCCCTGCTCCTGCTGAGCAGACAGCTCTGCCCCTCAAAACGTGCAGTAACAGACACTGCCCCAAACACAGGCTGGGGCAGAGCCCAGCTAGCACATCCTTAGGAAGGTTAACTGGAAAAGCTTGGTGTTTGCAAGGAAAGCACAAGAAAATAAGCTGGAGAGCAGAGGGCAGGAGAAGCCCAGGGATGACAAGAAGTTCTGAAACTCCTCCCTTTGGAGAGCAAGAAGTATATCTGTGCCACGTGCCATGGTGGGTAGCTATGGCTCTGCGAGCTCCATGTGCTCTCAATTTGCAGTTATCCTGCAAATTCCTGCAATGCCATGGCCTGGGGAGGGACCGCTGCAGGGAAAAGGCGGAGAGGGCACACCGGGGCACACCCCCCACCGCCTCACACACAGCCTGTGCATTAGCCTTAACACAAATGGAAAGCTACATTTCGGTAACCCAAATGAAATGTTTCAGCTCCACAGCTTTCAGAGCTGTGGAGGTCACAGAAAATCTCTCTTGCGGCTGTTTGTCCTTCTTTGGAACAAAACTAATTTTAGGAATTGCCCATGGGACAAACATTGATCTTTCGGTACCCCAATGGTTGTAACATGCACAGATACGGCTTGAAGCAGGACAGGGTTATGTTTTACCATCTAAATGTGAACCCTCAAGGAAGAGAACTCCTCAAGAAAAAAGACTTTCAGGAAGTTGGCTTTTTGCTTTTGTTTCGGTAATCCCTGGTTAATTTTTTTCCCCTCTTTAGTTTCAGGAATATTTAACTGAGGTCTTGTGGAGTCATTGATGGCTTGGACTGTAGTGGTGGGAAGAAAAGTGTCTCGTTTCCATCACTGGAGAACCAGTTGATACTGTACAAATATAATTTAATATCTATGTGAACAGTAGAAACACTGTGGTCATTCTGGACTCTTAAGTTTATCCATGTAATTTTTCTTTTTACATTTTTAATTGCATATTACAGACATTTTGTCAGAGATTGGAAAGGGAAGGAGTTACTTCCCTTCCTCACAGAAAGTGTTTCTATGTCTCTGAGTATTTCATTAGCAAGGTTCCTTCCTCCCACTAAAATCTGTGGTTCTGATGATTTCCTTTTGCCCAGATGTTTTAATTTCTTTTCTTTTCCAAGATGAATCTCATTTTCTTATTTCCTGCCCATACATCCATCCTCTCAAGGCTTGAATGAATCATTTCTCCATCCTGAGTGGTGTTTGCAATATTCCCAATTTACTGTAATATGCAGACTTAATTATTTTCATTTGTGAAGTGCCACGGGGTCTTAGATGTCCATCAAGACATTGACAAGAGAGCACGGGAACACATCAAACCCATTGCATGGATGTCCATCACAGATGAAAGGACTTAAAATTACCTTTATTAATAATAAAATTCTCTTAGAAAAAAGCAATTGATATGGTCTACCTGACCTTAGTTGCCCCTAATTTTGGCTTTTGGCTTCTCCCCATAGGCAGTAGACCTATTAATGTGCATTTTGGATGGGAAGTCAGATGGGGATAAGTACAACCCCTCAAAAAAAATAGTAAGATTCGGTATTTTAAGTTACTGAGGGAATTTTCCCAAGCGGTGTTCAAATTCGGATGTCTGCATGGGTACTGACCCAGGGTGTGGCTCTCCTACATGAGATTCTTGTCACACACCTGTAGATGTCTACATCTGAGTACGTTTTTGCGACTCTATACCCCATGGTGAGAGGGGTCTCATCCTATGAGTGAATCTTTCTCTCCGTCAGCTCTGCTGGGAGTGAAGCCATCCACACTGGAGGCATCTGAGTTTGAGCACCAGCCCAGCCTTTCCTCACCACGTAGCCAAGGGAAAATAGTTTACTGACTGTCCTCGGGGAGGAAGAGGCTATAGCATTTTAAATTTCTCCTTCTGTGCCCACTGTGGTTGGTATTTTAGATACCAAAGGGAGCTTGTCGTTTGGTGGCTTTCTATTGTGGCATGTTTTCAGATGAATAATTAAATAATAAGGATTTCCAAGTGGTTTTGATTCTGCACAGATATGAAAACCCTGGAATATTAAAGTCTGGGACTTCCAATTCGTTTGCTTGTTTTCAGATAAATAATTCAGTGATAAGATTTATTCATACATATAAAAAGAGGAGAAACCAGACATTAGCAATAAATCTCTTCAGAAAACATGCAGCCCACTAGAATATGAAACTGAAGTTTTCTCAGGAGCCAACCACCTTATTCACTACCCTATAGAATAATGCTTAGCCCAAAAAAGAGCCTCTATCCTTGTCTCAGGGAAGTGAAATTATAAAGAAACTTTAGGTGGAACAAGGTTTAAACTGAAACAATTAAATAATTTGTGTAAACTCTACATTTTCTAGTTATACACCTCAAATATATCAGGCTTAATTTTATATCCCATGAATTGAAAATGTAACAGAGCAACAAAAAAATCCCCCTCCATTCCTTCCACGACTAAGAGGATTATTAATTTTGTGTTTTCACTCAGCACTGGAGAGCATTTCTGTCAATGGGTGAATCGCAATTGAAATGGTCCTGGCAGTTTTATTTACCCCATTATTTTTGTTTCCTATTAGACTAATCTGTTTTTATTGGGTTTTATTTTGTGCCTGTTTACCATTCTGGTGCCTGGTCAAATCCTGTTTCCATCCACGTTGCTCATTCTAATGGGACCACGCTGTCTCCTTTACAGAGCTGCGCCACAGGGGTGGTTTTGGGCAGTTACACAAGCACTGGGATGTTGGGATGACTTTCACTGCCTTGGTCCTGCCTTCTTGTCACCTTTGCAAAGTGAGATCCTGATCCTGTTAACGTACTCCCTGATTTAGCAGAGAGCAGAAGATCTATCCAAAACAACACGCTTGCTTTTACAGAGCAGACTGAGTCACAGGAAAGAGATGTGGTTGTAAACTGTAGCTATGCTAAGGTTTTAAGTGTTCAAAATCAGAATTTTGGATTAGATAACTCAGGCCAACCAACAAGTGGATCCTGATATTGGATTTCCATAAAACTGGGGAATATGCGAGTGTCTTTGGATTTGATGCAAGCAAGTCTTTCCCCACTGCCAAATGGCTCTAATAAGAAAGCTATTTTGGTTCAGAAAGGTGCATGTGAAAGGTTTTATGGAAGGTGTAATTTATTAGTAAAATGATAATAAATACTTCTGGGTTTATGCCTTAAAAGTAACTCAGAGACTGAGGTTGCACAATTTGTTGTGGGTTTGTTTTTTGGGTTTTTTTCCCCCTTGATAATTCCAGCTCGTCTGGGCTCTGCCTACAAATATAAACCTTTTCCCTTTGCCACGAGGTTTATAAACGCTGATGTTAGGCTCCAGATACCAGGTCTGAATATTCACCAAGACTGTCATAAAGCTCATCTACAGGATGAGCAAGAACCTCATGAATATTTGTGTGATGCCATTAGACAGTCAAATGAACCCCAGGGACAGAGGGAAAGCTGCAGAAATCCTCAGGGCAGGGACGTTTCCTTGCTTCATGTTCTCTGCACGTCTGCAGCAACTGCAACATCTCAGAGGACCTTTTCTCAGGTAGTGTTTATTTTTATGCAATGGTCAGATCACGTTGAAATGAGTCTTGATCAGTTGGATGTTCTTTCACCCAAGTTGAACAGGGTTCCATGAAATTCTTTTTTGCGTCTGGATGAGGGAATTTGGACCTGCTGATTTACTCTCCCTTGTAAGGTTATTCTGGTGCAAAGCGCTTTAAAAAAGGGGCCTGTGGCCATGGATAGAATTTAACTATAATTACAGCAGGTCTTTTTTGTGAAAAGGTCACAGTCTCACAGCATGGGTATTTGGATTGGAACTGTACTTATTATTTTTAATTCATAAATAATAGGGCAAGTAGTTTTCTATTTCTTTCTTAAACTTTCTACAGTTTTACTTGCACCTCTTATCAGGCACAAGAGCAAACAGTGAGCCAAGTTCCAGCCATAGTTACCCTCTGACAACCTCATTTGTCATAGTTTAATAGCACAAGCACTTGCTAAAGGCAGATTTTTTTCCGCACTCCAGATCATGAAATAAATATATTATATCCCATCTGCTTCTGTTAAGGTGTCCGAGAACAGTTTCTTCAAAACAAAGGGCTCTTTGTTCACTTGGAGGTTCACAGAACAGAGTACAAGGTGAAGATAAGAAAAGGCATATGCATATGTTGGCCTTTTCCTGTACTGTGCATTTCCTAGCAAGCTTCAGTAATTTCCACTAAGCTCTGTCGTCTCCTGCTCTGCATCGGGTGAAATGACTCTGCAAGTAGGTGGGTCTTTTACCGGGTCAAAAAACTGTTTTGACATGTTTTCCTTTTTTTTTTCAAGGTTTGGTTTTTTTTTCAAAAAAAGTGTGTTTCAGTTCAAGAAAAGTATTTCATTCAGTATAAATCCAGGCTCTTTATTTAGGCTTCGAGTCTTAAAAATGCTTAGAATATCAAAGGAATCTTCAAAAGTAAGAAGTGGTTTAAAAGCAAAGAAATTATGTTTTGTTTTAATATTTCCTTTGCCTTTTTTTTCTGTCACGTGCATGTGGGCATATGTTTACCCCTTAATTCATCTGATCCTCTTTGCTGAAACGGCAGTATATTTTTTACCCTTCAGGGGATGAGCAGTAATATCCTGCTTCGACCTTTCCCTGAGTTTCTTCCACCCCTGCCGATGTTTGCTGATACTCCCACAGCATCTTCAGCAACCCACTGAAAAAAAAGATGATCTCGTATCTCCTTTGATGAAGGTTTCTCTGGGAGAAACACGACATCGCCTACACAGAAGCGGAGATGGGCAAGCCCAGCTTTCCATCCCTCCCTGCCTCTGGTTTTGCTCAGGCACGGCACCGCTGCCAAGCAAATGCCAACTCACCTTCCAGACCAGGACTGGCTTCGGTCCTGCTGGGAACACCAGCGCGGCAAGCTCAGCTCAGGCTGTGTTTGTCTGTGAGGTGTGTCATGAAGTCGTCTTAATAACACTTGCGCACTTGCATCTTTTCCGAGCACACAATGTGTGTGGTTCAGATCCCACCTCGTTTCTCCAACGTGTGGATCCCTGCAGGAGCGCTGCTCCTGTGCTCCCTGGTGACATCCCCAGCAAAATGGGAAAAGCCATGTATACAATCCGCTTGATGCTCCCCTCGTTTTCCCTTGTAATTCAGAGGCACGGGGTGACGATTGACTCAAATGAGTCATCAAAACGGTTTCGGCATTTTCGCTAGGATCTCCGGCGTTTGAAGAATTACGCACCCAACCAGGGGTTCCTGTGAGCAGGTGCTGCAGCCTAAAACGTGTTAATCAATGTAGGCTTGCAGAAGCGATGACCTACATCGAAAGACAAATGTTTAATAATGAACCCAGAAAGGTTGTTCGAAGGACATGAATGCAGCTACATGATGGAAAGAAAAATGGCTTGTACCTGCCCCTGCCAGTGTCTCTTGATATTACCAGTGTTCTCCTGAAGACCTGTCTGTGCAGCTCCTTTTCTAGCTCTCGCTCACTGATTAAACACGCCGCTGCCCACCTGAATCGCAGCTTTTGTTTGCTGAGGTTTGCCAGTGTTTGTTATAAGGCTGACAGTGAAGGGGTGAGCCGGAGAGGACGCGACAGGAGTATCTCTGTGAAAGCAGGACGTTAAAGTCACAAGTTTGCGTTGTTAGTTCTGACGTGCAGGTTTTTAAAGTGTTTTCACTGGTTTACTGGTGAGTTGTTCTTTCCTACCTCAGCCCCTGGCTATTTAGTGTAGGGTGCACTAGCAAAGCAAGATGATCCTGTCTGAGTGGTTAATTCTTTTGCCTCAGTGGTGGATTTCTGCACTCGTAAGGGAATTAGAATTATTTCAGTAATAAAAGGGATACTGGTTTTTTTCTGCATGATTAATTCCAATCATCTGAGGCTGACCTCTGCCTTTTACCTGTCTTGCCATGTTTCCTTATTTCTGTTGACAGTATTTTTCTGTCCAAGATAGGTATCTTTATCTTTTTTTTTCCCCCCCGTTTGATGTGTGAGCATTGTCTCACACTCTCAAGAATTTCCTGGGTTTTTGTCACCTGGCTGTAGCTTATCTGTTATGTGCCACAGGATGAGAGAGATGCCTTTCAGGTAGGGACCGTGGGGTGTTTTGGATAGGGGGTTTAAACAGTGCCTAACCACTGACAGCTTAGGCAACTGCAGTGCTAATACCGAACAACAGCAGTGACGGGGGTCCTCATCACAGACTCTTTCTCTGTCCAATATAATAGAAAATTTTAAAAAAGAAAGTCTCTGTATTACAGTGTTTTCTGTCAGAAGTAACTTCCTATACAGTTATAGAGATAAAAAGGTACTTTACTGTCTGTGTAGTGAAACTCATGCATTTTTGAACAAGTATGCTGAGGAAAAAAATCCCACTCTGTCATGAGAGCTGTCATGTGCTTTTCCACAATGCATATACATGATAAGCTATGAGAAAGAGCCGTCATACACCAAATTAGATAGCAATGTGGAAAAGTTACCGTTCAATGTGGTATCCACAGTGGTCTCTAAAACATTCTCTTTATTTCTATGTGTAAAACAGTTCCTTCGGGCCCTTTCAATTCCCACTGAAGGCTTTGAGAGATTTTTTCCATATTCTAGACAAATATTCATCTCACTCATCTAATCCCCTGTAGCACAGAGCAGTGGCTTTTGGAGGTGTGAATACTTTCCTGTGTCTTCCAGTGGCTCTCAAAAATGCCACTCTGGCAGTTTCATTATTTGAGCTAGTTCTTCAGATTGATGTGTGATTTCCCCCCCCCCCCAGCCTTTTTTTAACTTAAAAAAATGTGTAACTGATAGGCTGGAGGGAAGTACAGTTTTCTTCCCAAATCAGAGAGGTATGCACTGTATAAGGAAAAACCACTGCCATCTACTGGGGTCCCTGTGCCATGGGACCAGAAAAGCTCCCACGCCGGTTTCTGAATGCAGAAGCATCGGAAAACATTTTGCTTGAGCTCCCAGAACCTGATGCATTACCTTTATTGGCTTGGAAGGGACTCACTCTGCCCATGAGATAAAGCACTTAATGCTTTTAAATGGCTCTTTTTGGACCCATGCAATCCCCTCCACTGCCAGTGCTTCCATTTCAATCAGCGATATCTTGCCCTTCCTTACAGCCCCGGCCACACCAGTCTTGTTGCAATGCTTTCTGCCTTTCTCTTCTTCTGGGATGCAGCACAGGAGCAGCCACAGTTTGCCCCTAAAAGCCTCCTAGCCTCATTTTCCAGTACTGAAGAAAGGGAAATAGCATTTAATGGGAACTTTGAAAAAGCATTGCAGCATTTAGGCCTCTGAAATTCAATATACCGCATCACCATTTTTCATTACGCTTTGAAGCATTCTGCCTTGAAGCTTTTGTCTCTGTTCTTTTCTGTGTCTATGACACTAACAAAGCATTACTGTAATCTTTAACTTGGTGTCAGTGCCCATTCCCAGAGAAGAGAGAAAGTTAAATGCCTCTGTAATGTCTTTGATGAGATCTAAGATCAATTTCTGAAATTTTGATAGGGAGAGGACTGGCACTGTCCAAGGGTCACTGCGTATTTCTTTAATACCTGCTGGAGCAAACATAATGAAAAACTGTACTGCTTGCTGTAAGCAAACAACAGATCAAAACTTGTTCATGCTCTTATCTTTCTTATCCTGATCTTATTTTTCCCTCATTTTTGCAATAATCAGAGTAAGATGAACACCATCAAGGCTCTATGGCATGCTGCCAATCTTTATTGCCTTGTACAAAATAAATTGTTCCAATGAACTGGGTTTTATTCAATTCCTTCTCAATTTTCCTATATTTGTATTTTTATTGTAGCTGTTCCCAGACAGAGTGAAACAATGAACAGATTAAAATGTCTGACAAATTCTCTGAAATGCCAACCAGCAAAAGTCTTTGACTGTCTCATTGCCAAAGACAACTGAATTTCTTTGTCTGAATCAATTCTCATAATGCGGTGAACAATTACAAGAGCAGGAGGAAGCCTGGCTGTTTCTTTGGCCCTTCATCTCAGAAGTCTGCACATCTACCCGTGTAATTTTCCTTTCCACGAGCTGCTACAATTGCTATTGAATTCATCATATCTGAAAATAAAATTTACAAAGGGAATCAATTCTCTGTCTAGCTTCCTTCCACTTCGTCTTTCTGTCCATTTGCCAGAGCGGTAAAAAGCCCTAACAGCATTAGCACAAACATAAACACTGAGCATTAGGAAATGCCTCCTTGCAATATTGCTGTCATCACCTTAACCTTTAAATGCTCAGCATGACTAGGACTGATGATTTATAGATTATCGTTTTTGAAAGCTTTCTTTTTCTGAAAGCAGTTTAAAAGAAAGCGTATTAAAATGTTAATATTTCCAGGAAAAAAATTCTAAAGACAAAGAGGTTAAAAGTACCTATCAAATTTCTTCACTCTGATTGATTTATTCAGTGGAAGGGGTAAAGTCTTATTTTCTACTTTTTTCTTTTTGAGAAATACAGGCCCCAAAGACTAATTCATCTGAGGAAGCACATTTTAAATAGCTGGTAATGTGCTGTTAAAGAAAGAAATGTACTATTCTACAGCAATCCTAATTACTGGGCAACTGCATTTCATTCTGCACTAGCAATAAACCGATCATTTAAACTCACAGTAACGGTTTTGTTATTATGCAAACATCTAGAAAAGAGTCCATTAAATCCCTGATTTGATCGTCATTTCATAGATAGTGAAGATGAAAGCACGGTTAGAATTTTCTCTACTTTTCCGTCCCAATGAAACTACAGACTACACCTGAAATCCCCCCAGCTGGCTGCGGCTGAAAGGGCTGAAGCAGGGCAACGGGGCAGCTGCCAGACATGGTCCATGTCCACCCTGCCAGGCAGGGGCAACAGCGGCCACGAGGCCCCCTAGTAGCCTCTGCTTTCCTCCTCTCTTTCTCTCTCTACCCCCTTCGTCCTCCCCCTCACCTCCAGAAAGTTCTGCTTTTTGAAATAGTGGAAGGTTTTACATTTCCCTCCTAAGAACATTTATTCACCCACAAAACTCATAAATGCAACACTCAGTTCTGCTAATGCAATCAACTCCATTAGCAACATACTTATTTTTCATCTTTTCTTTCAGTTATTTTGTCTTTTAATTATCTTCTTTGTGATTAAAGATAGTCACATTCTAAATTCAATCATCCTGAAGGACAATATGAAATAAAGAAGTTTAATCTTTTATTATAAAACTCTTCCGTGGGATCCCGTGATATTGTAATTTTATCATTAAGAAATTGCCCTTTTCAGTTGTCTGCTGCTCGCCTTTTCTTTTTCCTCTGAACAATAAACTGAAGAAGAGTCTCAGTTACAGGATACAAAACACGTACTTTCTGTACCAGAGCAGCACAGCTTTTCCTTCTCCTTTTACATTTGTCTTTTTGTCCGATCAGCAAAGAATGAGCTGTCATCTTTTGAAAGGTAATCTGAGATAAAGCATTTAAAGTAGCAAAATACCAACTAGACCTCTTACTGTTTACAGGAGAGGGAGAACCGTGCAGAATGGTCCACTTTGGGTCCGTATGCAGTGAATAGAACAATGTAATATTAGCGCTGTGTAGAGCTACTATTGCAATGGCCTATGTCTTTAGCAAGTTATCAGAGGATTTTTTCAGCTTGACACCAAAGTGCCTCTCTGTGTCTTTTCTGAATCTCGATGTAGACTGTCTCAGATGTAAATGCTGACCCCACAGAGGCACTTTGTCAGTGCTGGCCACTGATGGATGTTGGGTTTTGGCCGAGACAAGTCTGCTGTCTAACAAAAGTTTTATCTAGAGAAGACAAGAAGCAGAAGTGAAACACGTTCTGCCAGTACCTGGGGATTTTGGGTGCCTGGTTTGCAGTTTTCTGTTTGTGACACCATAAGCTATGTGGGACAACAGAGACGTGCCCCGTCTTGTTCCACTGGCGTGTTCAGCAGGTCATTCTCTGAAATCTCATCCTCTTCAGACAATGCTACTGATACTTCTATTTCTGTTTCTCTTACAGTTTGTTGCTCACCCCAACTGCCAGCAGCAACTGCTCACCATGTGGTATGAAAACCTCTCAGGCTTACGGCAGCAATCTATAGCTGTGAAGTTCTTGGCTGTCTTCGGGGTCTCCATTGGCCTGCCCTTCCTCGCCATAGCCTACTGGATCGCTCCCTGCAGCAAGGTACAAACTCATTAAGGTGCATGGCTTTTATGGTCATTTCTATCCAGGGCCTGGAATGAAGTCACATATGTTTCTGTAACGCCATTGGGAAACGATTCATGCTGTCCTCTAAGATTGCCCCGGAGGAGAGCAAGTGTGAGGTGTTGCTTGATATACACAAATGGAGCTATTCGGCATGGTTTGAGGTTCATCTTTACAGGTAATAAAGGCGGAGTGATGGGGGAAGGAAACATTGAGACAGTGGGTGACAAGAAGAGAATAGCAACAAGAAATGGATAGGAGATAACAACATGGGAGTGGGGTGAAGAAAGAATAGAAGAACCACCAAAATGGGGAATAACTAAAAAGGAAGATCTTTGTTGCCCTTTTAGTTAACTCTGATGTTTAAACTCTCGTTCCTTTAATGTACTTTTTGTTGCAGGTTCCTCCCTTCTTCAGGGCTCCTCTCTTCCCTTTCCTTCCTATTTCTGATTTTGCATTTTTCGCTAGTGGAGCATTATTACAGCGCATGTGCCTGAAACTCTGGCAAGCCCCAGGGGACTGCTTAGTGCTGCAGAGAAGACTAGACTTAATCATACAATCTTTATGGTTTTGAGGGAAAAGGTGATGAAACTTGGAAAACTGCCATATACCTAAATAGGGCTGGGCTATGTCTTACAGCATCAAATGGAGCAGGAGAGTTTTGCCAAGACCTAGATGTCAAAGGACCAGAGCCAACCATTAGCTTAGGTAAAAGCTTGAATTGTCTGTGGTATGAAATCTGTAGTGAGGTTTCCATCCTGAAAGAGTCTGCTCAGGCAAGTGGAGTTAAATAGGTGTGTGGCTGAGTGATAAAAAGCTTTTTCACTACTCTTGCCACAGGAGAAAGGGGTGGCAGGGAAGAAGATCATTTCACATTGAGCAATAGCCAACAACATCATCCATTACAAGGTAGAGGTCTTCAGCAGGAGGCTTATCAGAGGTACTTAAATTTGATAAAGTGACCCCTGGCACTAGCAGTTTATTCAGTCTTGAAAGCATCTTCTCCCATTTCCTTTAAAAGCCAGTGAGGAATCCTTTCTAAATTTGTCAAGCCCAGGAAATTATAGATCCATGGATGGGTATTGAGGAAAAACTATAATTTGAAAAGATTTATGTTGGTGCAATCAGACAAACCTTTTGAAAACAGTCTTCCAGAACATCTGAGATAATAAAACATGTTAAGGCTTGGTGTCCTCCAAAAAAATTCCAAGAAAAGTACTTTCTCTTAGAGTAATTGAGAATGTAACTTCATTTTCTCAAGGTTTGTACCAACACAAAACCCCACAGCTTTTATGAATACTGGACGGGACTCCAGAGTTTCACACAGAGAAGTGCATGTGAAAGCTGGGCTGTGTGGCGGGTGGTTTTGGTTAGGTCGTAGAGGGAATTCATGTGTGGAATTCTGTTATGTCAGAACTCAGTCCAGCGGGGATTTATGAAGCTGTTTAATTTCCTTCACCTCTGTTGAATGTGCTGGGAGTTGGCACACCAGCCAACGGCAACATTTGTGGTGTATTCTCAGAATTACAGAGGTTGCATTTGAATACAGCAATAGGTGGGGAGAACAGTTAGACTAGAAATAAGTGGAGAATTTAAATGAAAAGCATAAAAACTAAGGAAAAAAAACTGAGCCAAAAAATTCAAAATAAATCGGTTTTACAGCAGAAGTAAGAAATGATTGAGAAAGTTATTTGGTTTTAATTTATTGAGGTAGGTGTATTAAAATTTAAAAAAATGGAGGGAAGGGGACTTAACTTTTCATTGACTGTGATTTCATTACACTAAACCTTTTGTGCATTCTCATTTTTCAACGTCCCTTCCTTTTCACACCACTTCAGACTGTGGAAAACCATACGGAACCTTCTGTCAGAAAATCAAATTGAAAGTTCTTCCAGGCAGGAACTGTCTTTTAATGCATGGCTTTGCATTGATTAGAACAATGTAGTCTTGATTTTTGGTCGGGGCCTGTGATAGAAATAAATGAATAATGAATGCATTTTCCCCCCATGAATTGGTACCTCACCCAAAATGGTCATTATTAAGTTCAAGGGCTGAGGGTTGATGCATGAGCCTTGTACCCTCTCACAGTGTTATTGCAGACAATTTTACATAGGCAGCGTATCTGCTGCAAGGATGGTGATATTAACAAAAGATTTGCATGTGATGCTCTGAACAGCCTAATTTTGTCCTGGCCAATTTTACAAGTGTTTTGTTTGGTTTTAAGTCATGGAAACAATTTTGATGTTACACAACTGAGTAATGAAATAATTTTTCCATAGTAACAATCAGCTGAGATATTTGACTTAAATCAAATCAGGCCTGACTTAAAGGACACATGGATGACCAGGCATGAGTCAGGGACTCATTTCTGGGCTAAGACAGTGAGAAAAATGAAGGAAATTTCTGTAATGTGGAATACTGCTTATAGGAGCTGTCCTGACGAATATTATTGTGTATCACATTCTTAAGATGTATTGGTCAAATTCTGCAGTTTCACATACAGTAATAGAGCAATTATTATCTCAGAATAATTCCTTCACTGAGGAATTATAATCTTATGTGATATGATCACATGTATCTTAGCAGGGAATATGTTTTCAGGCCTTTAATCCCTAACAGAAAATTTTCTTTAATAAAGCTCTGTGGGGTTAGAATATACCATGCCAAATATCACCCTTGAAAATTTAGTAAATAGTATTGACTGGAGTTTGCAACTGACCTCTTAAGTCTTCTTTTGCATTCAGTTGCACAGAACTGTCTTTATTAAAACCAATTTTTGTGTTGGTTGTTCATTCACCTCTGGATGCACAAACTGTTGACAAGACCCGCGAAGTGTAAGCCTATCCGATCCTGAAATATCTGTGTTGACTCATCCGTCTCATGGAGGCTGTGACTCTGAAATGAACTGTTGCTTTATATGTTGGTGTCCAAAACTTGTTTCACTGGAGATCAAAAGAGAAGATAAGAGAGAGAATGGAAAAATTGCACAGTCTGCTGCCCAAAAATGTAATGACAAGAGCAAGCGGGACTCTTTGGACTGTCTGCAGAACTTCAAGAAGTATTTTCTTTCTTCTCTGGTCGGTTGAAGCGCACATTGATATTACAACACTAATAGAGATCATTTATACACAGCTCTCATTGCCTGGGTTGTTCTCTGGCTTTCATGTAGCCATGCTGAGGATTTATGGACCATAGATCCCGCTGGGACAGACTCAGCATCGTTTAAGCACTGGTACTTTAACGGATCACTCCACCTAAAGCTGTACCTGTACCTTTTTACTCTGGGTATTTTCCTCCCCAGTTAAGCTACATAAAATTTCTACAACAATATTCTTCATGCTTCTGCTATGAGCATAGTACTGAAAATAGTAATGGCTTTTTTCTTTACGATATTTCTATCTTTATTTGTTCCTGTCTCTTGGAGTAGAGATAATTTGCATTTGGAAAACTTTGTTTCACTAACACATTTTGTATATTTTCTTTTTGACATGTCTGCATGCTTCGTTATTTTCTTATAATACGGATAGGATACTAAGTCATGAAATGAGCTATTCTCTTAAGAATGAACCTTTATATTCACACACTGTCAGTGTTTTTGTCTTAACAGTGACAGCCAGGTACTTCCCTGCAATCTCAATTTGAAGAAAGATGATATTTTGATTTTAAAAAGTAATTGAGAAATTGATACATCCAAATAGTTACACACCTTGAGTTTAACTGTATCATGTTGCTTGAAAAATATATCTTACTGTTAAAGAACATTAGGCTGACTGGAGAAAATATATCTTACTGTCATAAAGCATTAGGCTGACTGGAGGAATTTACGCTTCATTAATTTTTTACAGAATATTCTAGTCAACACTTTCACCTCCTGTAGCTCTTAGCTAAAAATCAGGTTTCTGAGAAGATATGAAAAGCATCAGCTCAAGAAAAGAAATGTAAGCTTTCCACAGTAATAAAGGGGATAAAATGCTGATGTAACACTGACTAAATGCAGACTTTTGTTAAATCAGTAGAGAACTAAGTGAAATTACCCAGAGAATTCATTTGGTTCTGTAATACACGGGATTATTTCTCTGATAACCAAGGCTGTGCTACTTTAATCTCAGGTCTCTTTTTTTTAAGTTTCTATAGACAGCAGAAGTCGTCTAATTATTTGGAGAGAATTCATGATTCAATAGAAAGTGCTTTTTCTCTTTTAGTGAGTTCAGGGTAGAAATGAGTCTTGTACAGACTGCAAATGTACTTTCTTAAAACTTTGTTGGTAAGGCCCCATATGCCCATAGTTGTTGTTATACTTTGCTCTTGCTCTTTGAGCTCTCTCGGACAGGTCATATGAGGAAAACATCTGAGATTATTACTGTATGGGGCATTGTTCAAACATATCCCATCAATCCATCAGCTCTGTACTGGAAATATAAATTCTGCTACAAAATGGAACTCTGCCCAATGCCAGCCATAAAAAGCTGTTGAGAACTAACACTACACCAAGGTTTACAGCAGAGGAGCGAACCAGCATCACAAGTGTTGGGATTGCTTTTAACACGCTTCATTTACTCCTACATCTGCCATAATATTCCTAGACAAGATTAAGGAAACTGGGAGTTTGATTCAGTGCAATACCTACCCGCTTAAACACATCCGTATTGACCTCAGAAAAAAAGCATGCATGTTAATAAGGGCTCAGGGATAGGGCAGATTTTTTTCATTTTCTTTATCGGAAAGTCTTTCTGGTATTTAGAAACATGCAAATTTTCCAATATGATTTTCTATTCTGTCATCTTCATAAAAGATTTATTTGACATTTTAAAACTTCAGAGAAGAAAAAGAAATAAGAACCAGAATCATAAGTCTTCCTTTAAATTTCCACTAGACCTAAAGAACCCTGCTTTTAAAATATTTCCTGCCCTGCAATAACCAGAGACCTGGGCTTCTTTGAACAAAGCTGCTATTGGAGATAAGTAGGAAAACAAGGAATTTCCTTTTTCACTCCTTTTTCATAATTCTTATGAAGTTTTATGATCAAGTCAGTAGATGTTAAGAAAATTTTGAGGATATCTTGTCATCAAAGGAAGTTAATCTGTGAGTAATATACTGCAGAAAAAATCCCATTTGCCTTGAGGGGGTTTTGGAAAGGGCACATGCAGGATGGCACTTTCATTGCTGTCTATTGTGTCCAACACCACAGGCATTGGTCCTTGCGCTCCTAAAAATGCTTCTACTCTGACATCTTTCTGGGGTAATGTTTTCTTAGATCACAGAAAATGTAAAATGAAGAGAGTGTTATTTATATTAATTAGCAAACAAAGCTTTTCAAGAAGAATGGGACAAAAATTAACTCTAGTGAACAGATCTGCTGCTCTGATTCATGGCTTATTGTATTGCAATAAATCCTTGTGTTCTGGGAAGTGAATCTCCCGCTTTTGTAGTAATTATGAGAGAAGACTATCATACCAAAACATATTAAAAGCATTGCTAAAGGATCTTTAAACAGAAGGCTACTTCCTACACATCATTAATGAACCAAGAATTGAGCATTAATAAAAGGTTCTAATATATAACAATGATGTAAGGATGAGAAGTGGGCCCATCATTAGGATTTGTATTGACACACATGAGTACATTCATATAACACGTATACACACAAACATGTCTCTCATATAAATGTCCTGTCTCTTCATTTTCCGCTTACCATGTGGCCAGGACAATCAGACATTCTATGTGGGTATAAAGGAGCAATATAAGATACTGCCATGCATAGAAAATTATGCAAAGGGCATAATTTGAACTGCAATGCATAATGTCTAGTAACAGCAAAGAACAACTTGAACAAATCTAAACCCCCTTTAGTTCATGATCTAGAATTCATTTCTGAATCCTTTTCACCTTGGGCAAGTGGTTCAAACTTTTATAGGAAAAAAACTTCTAGAAGGTTGATGAGGGAAAAAAAATCTTATGTCTTGTGTATGTTTCCTTGCAGTTGGGACGGACCCTCCGAAGTCCTTTCATGAAGTTTGTGGCACATGCAGTTTCTTTCACAATCTTCCTTGGACTGTTAGTAGTGAATGCTTCAGATCGGTTTGAAGGAGTAAAAAATCTCCCCAACGAGACCATCACGGATCATCCAAAACAAATATTTAGAGTCAAAACAACTCAGTTCTCATGGACAGAATTGCTGATCATGGAGTGGGTATTGGGTAAGCAAAACCAAAATGTCTACAAGTCCTCCAGGGAAATTCAACATGACTAGAAATAGCATGATAGACAGTGACAAGACAAAGGAAAAAAAAAAACCCAAACCAAACAAAAAAAACCCCAACAAAACCCAAACCTCAAAAACAAGAAAAACATCATGAGGCTAAATTAGAGGTTGATGGCAGTATTTTGATTAAAACAGGATCAAAGAAGACTTTGGTCTTGGTCACTGCTTTTGAAAATATTGAGTGATGCTTGGCAAATTCTCGCTTTCCTGATTTTCCAGTTTCCATGGTGAATGCTATAGATGTTGTCTGTTTGCCTCTGTTGGTTTAATCATTGCATCTTAAAGAAGGTAATATAGTCATAGAAACCTATAGCTTCACTACAGGACATTGTTCTATCTAAAGTGAGCAGAAAGAATTGTGTCCATTGGGACGTGGGTGTTTTATTACCCTGCCATGAGATCCTATTATGAGTCACTGAACCTCAGTTTCTTCATCTGCAAAATGGGTATATTGTTATTTATTTTTTTGGTAATGCACTCTGAGATCTAGTGATGAAAACTGCTAGGTAAATAAGAGGTGGATTTTGTGATATCCATAGTATGAAATTGTTACTGGTGAGAGGACAGCACAGCACTCAAATCTTTTAAAAGAAATTAAGTTATCCAGCAATCATAAAGTAGGGATTCATGTGGATGAACCCTCCAAGTGCAAAAGTATGTCATGTGCACAAGTTAAACTTCCAGGGAGTTTTAGGAAAATTCAGATGTATTACTTTTCCTATAGGCACAATTTATTCCTGGCAGGTCAGCTACCTTGAACCACTATCTAAACAAGCTCAGAAGGATTTATTGGGAAACTGAGCTTATCAACTCTGCAGAATCTTTGTCTACCTCTTCTGTGTCTGGTTTTACTCACCACCATGATTTTGATTCTTTTCTTGCAGCAAATAATTCCACTGTTCCATAAGTACTGATGGCATTAAGCCCCCCTGAAAAATAGGATAGGGCTGCTCTACCTGGTAGCTTCCTGGCCACCATTTCTTTGTTCCCTGTCCCCGCAATAATCAAAATCCCATATAGGATATTAGGCTAGAAGATACTGAATAGATGCCAGACTGGATAGAGTAAGTCTGTAAGATGTATTTTTGAAATGGTATTAAAGCAGTTGGAGAAGATGATTAGATTTTAGACTAGGTGTTCTTTTCTTATAGGCACTAGGTCTCTGTCTGCCTGGTGAGTTCCTGAGAGATGAAGAAGAAAACATTTCATTTAAAGGTTTTCACTTTTCTGGGAGAAGAAAGGTGATTCATTGGACAGACTTCTGAATATAATGAGATTTTCTAATGACTGCCTACATCAGCTCTGACAGTCTTCTCTGGCCATTTTAGCTGTCTGCCTACATAAAGCTTCAAATAATGTTTCAGCAATGCTAAGGTGAAAGTTTGGTGCACAAGGCCTGCAGCCAACTGGCACGGGGGCTTGGGCACTTGCTGAGCCCCGTATGTGACCCTGAACTTTAAGGACTGTAAAAGCACTAAAGGTGGCGGACTGCCCAGCCTTTTGGCACAAAAATTTTATAGGTATTATAAATATGTATATGTAAGTAGAAATATAATTAAATAACAGTAAACGCTATAGATAAATATCACAGGTAAAGTTGCCAAGACATGCTTTTCTGAAGAGGCAAATGTAAGTAGACAATAAGTATATGTTGCAGTATAATAAATCTAACTCTTGTGTACTAAATGTACGTAGCTATATTTAATCCTACTTGGCAACACCTGCAGTTGCTGTCTTCAGACTCAACAGTGTGGGTGTGCTACCTACATTTCGATTCATAGTACAATCAAAAAGTGTAATTTTATTTATTCTCAGCTTGTAAATCCCTTCCTTCTGTTTCTGTTCTTTCTCTTTTCTCTTTCATTCTGTGGCAGCAATGATGAATGCTGATGACACATTACTTGTTCCAACCATAGCAGACCATTTTTGAGAAATTAGTTTACAGGTCCCTGAGCATGGTTCTTTTTTGGGGAGAAAATTGGCTGTCTGAGTTATCTGGCTGTCAACCATAAAATTATGATGCATGTTCAGAATAGCATTATTCGAGGATAATGTGCTACATCAGCATAGCATAGTATGGCCATGAGTGAGCACAACCTGTAGTAGCACTCCCTGCAATTAATCTTGCTAGATACATGAAAATTGACCCACGTGTATATATTTTAAGAGAAAACTACCAGCAGGAGAATTTCAGACTGGAGTTATGCAAAAAGATACCATTGCCATCTCCTGCTCCCAACTATTTGTAATGCAGGTGAGTAATAGAGTAAACCGAGCAGCGGCAATGACTTTCAGCCAGGCAAGCACTTCATCCTGCTCCAAAAATCCATATCAGAGGCTTTACTTTCCACTAGCCTGCACCTCTGAAATGGCTGTAGACCATCGCTGGAGCAGCCAGATAGTGTTGGAAGCCCATTTAACATCCCCATGAACAGCCAGATAAACAATAGCATTTTAGGTGGGGAAACGCCTTTTTGGTCTCACTTCTTTTTGTTATGAACGAGCATCCAAGGGCTGCAGATGATAAACCTGTCAGCACAGAGAAATACCGCAATGCTCTGAAAGGAGAACTTGCCCCTTCGTACATGGGGCACGGCAATTTCAGCTCATGTGCCTGTGGCTCATTGTATGCCTTGGCTACTTCTCCCTCTGCGGCCGGGTCTTCCCATCTCTTGCCTTCGGATGAGGAAGGCTGGGATTTTCCTCGTGAGCAATACGGACAAAAATGTGCACTGGAAGCAGGGAGGTTTCATTCAGGGAGACAAAATCCCCACTGCAAAAGCAACCAGGGTAGCAGTTAAGCTCTGGGTAGACGCAATCCGAGCACAACTCTCTCTCTTAATCCAACAGCCTTTGGCAGATCCAGGAAGGCTCAAAGGCGGCTCTCCAACATCAGCTGCTCGTGATTTATATACCAGGCCAGTGGATATAAAAATCTGACAAACTGTTCCTTTTTGTGCGCAGGTGGTGAACAGCACTTCTTGCACACTTCCATTTTTCTCCCAGATGGGCTGTGCATGTAGCTTGTCTCTCCTTTCCCTGCTGAAACCAGAAATGCCCATCAAGGTGACATTTCTGATTATCCCTGCTGTGGGAGAACAGGCACAAGAGACCTGCAGAAGCTGCTCATATCCCACCTCTCTGTACATCAAACTCAGGGAAACAACCTCTCCCAAAGCCATTGGGGGCCTCAGAAACACCATATTGAAATGCAATCACATCCTGGCAAATCTGCTTTGCTTAGTTGCCTTCCCTTATTTCTGTTCTCACATCCCATCTTACGTCCCATCCCCTGAATTTTAGCTGCTTTTTCTCTTCTCATTATTTTTACTTGAGGAGAATCTTTGAATTACTCCCTCACAATGTATATACAATTACCCAACAGTACTGAGCGAATAATTACTGTAACTTTTCTACTTGTCCTGAATAGATATTTTTCCATATATATGGATAAAAAATGATTGCCACACAGTTGGCAAAAAAAAATGACGTAAATTATAGGCCAATAGTGTGGTATTTTCACAGGATGAGTCTAATTTTAGTCAGTCTACTCAGTTTTAGACATTCCTTACTTCATTAATCTGCGACTTAGGTATATTAAGTGATGAAGATCAGAAATAAATTTGGATAGGAGAGTTAATATTTAAACCAGAAAAGACATTTCTGGGTGTCAGTGAACAAGTACCCTGGTCAGCAATGTTACCATGCATGTGATATTTCCTGAAGTGCTTTATAAGCACTGTCGTATAAGTACCTTTATACGACACACATGCGTAATGCGTAGGGCTAATGTCTCCTATCTATCACTGCTGGGATACTTTTTTTTTTGTGAGAAATGTTTCTTTAATATTTCATCCTCACTCCTGGACAGTTCCTGAGAAACCAATTCTTCCACCTTCTCCCTTAGACTATTTATTATTAAATCGTACTCGTGGTGAATGACGGCTTGGGATGAAGTTCCTGCTTTTACTCAGGCAAGCACCTGCGGACTCGAGGAGAAGAGCTGGGAGGCTCCTCTCCTGCCCTCCCTCTGGCTCTGCTAAGCATTCAGCAGACCTCAGGCTCTCTCCCAAGACAGATCTGCATGGGGCATAACCTACATCAGGGTACAGCTCCAAGGACCTGCCTGGAGATTCCAGGGCTATGGAGGTCACAGGCTAGCTGTGCCTTGGCCACCAGTGGTACCGAGAGCTTAGCTTTCCTTTTTCTCTCAAATCCTTCCCCGTGCACAAGGACTGACAGCGGCAGTTCCTCATTGCTCCAGCCTCTGGCTAAATTCACACTGACTTGTTTCCTTCCCTATAACCCAGCTTTCGACTGCGCCTTTTGGGACACCATGTGCTTCCAGGAGTCTCTGAAGTAGCTGAGCAAAAGCATTGACATGCCACACCATGAGAGCTTCCAGCAAAGAGGATGAAGAAGAGTTCACAAAAAGGACAAGGTTGCAGGAGGCCACATGGAAATTGGCAGGCACTGCTCCTGCTTGATTAAATGTGAATTTTGCTGCTGCTATGGAAACAGGATTGGGTAGAGCGCAGGAAATATTTATCAGCGGGTTAAATATTCCAATATTTTAGCTATTCAGAAGCAAGATTTTGGGCCTGGAGCCCTGCTGTGATTGAAGGTTGGGCAAGTTGGTGAATTTGTCCTGAGCTCTTGGCTCCAGTTTGCCCATTGAATTCACCTGTCCTCCCCAGCACTCCCCAGTAGAACATGGATGTCAAAACGTTTGAATTTTCAGGGCTTGGCATTTAGGTTTATCTGTAAGTCTGTTGTCAGAAGGATCCTAAATTCAGGCTAAACTCAGGGTTTTCAAAGTGATAGATCAGACTTCATGGAAATTCATTATTATTTAATATATAAAACTTTATGAAAAGTACTGCAAGGGCAGAGCTTCTGTCTTACTTTTTCTCTGATCATACTGTATTTACTCCTGGATCAGATTTTCTCTCAAAAAGATCTGTTTCCATTCTCAAAACAGACCCACCCACTGTTTTAGGGAAGGAGGAAAACATCAGCAGAGCAAGCGATACCATCTGCAGTGGCAAGGTTTAGCAAGGAGATTTTGGGGACAAGAGAGGAAATCTACATTTTTTCCAAATAGATCAGTAGTAGAATTTTCTAATGTCTTCAGTATTTCTGAACCATGCTTTGTCTGACATCACCAGAAATCTACTTTACCGTTGACTCATATAGTGAAATTTTGAAATTTCAACCTCATATGCACAAAAGGACATATAAGCTTAAAGTTTTTAATAATTTTTAAGGAAAGATGACACAAACCATTCTCAAGAAATTCAGTTTAATTGAAGAGTTATTTATTTTGATCTTAGAAGCTACTGTTAGCCAGGAAACGGGTCTGTCTGAATGCAAAAATCACCTTCTGTGTTTGGTGGTTAAACGTGCTCTGGCCTTTCCGCAGGCATGATATGGTCAGAGTGCAAGGAGATCTGGGAAGAGGGGCCACGCGAATACGTGGTGCATCTCTGGAACCTGCTGGACTTTGGGATGCTGTCCATCTTCGTGGCATCATTCACCGCCAGGTTCATGGCTTTTCTCAAAGCGACTGAAGCACAACAGTACGTAGATCAGTACGTTCAAGATGATGACCTCAATAACGTCACCCTTCCCCCTGAAGTTGCTTACTTTACTTATGGTAAGATGCTTTTTGCTATCTTCGCTGTCTAATGCTTCCTGTTCTTTCAGGCTAATGTGTGGCAGTGCTGAAAGCAGCTTTCTTTTTGTGATATTTATGTAGTTTTTTTCTAATTAAACCATATTATTCTTCTCAGATCTACCCATTCCAGCCATCTTCCTAAACAGTCAGAAAGGAATTGAGATCCGAGCCTCATTCAGTCTCTGGTCTTGTGCTAAGGCTACATTCAGGTCAATCACATGCTGACAAAATAGCTTGAGCAACAGTCAGGAACTGGGAGTGAGCAGAATATAATTTAAATTACAGATGAATGAACCTGCTTGGTTTTCCAAATGTGAGAAGGGGGAGATGCGTGAACAAACACAGGATCTGGAGTTGCATTTCTAACTGTTGGTGCACTCTGCACCTCTGTTACATCCAACACCTGTATAATGGAAATACAAACACCAATTACACCCATAAGCTGCTGCTCCTCCAAGAGACTTTATTTTTTGAGAGCCTGTATCATCTATAAATGTTAACATTTGGAAATGCAAGCAGTAGCAGAGCCTTGACAACATTATTTTTGATGGCTGAAATGTTTTTTCTTTGATATTCACAAAGGAATAGAGGTTTGCACCCCAGTGTGGGGACTGGATTCATTGCATGCTTCTGCAAGCTTTAGATGTAACCCTGAGCAAAATCCATGGGCATTTTTACTCACAGAGGGACTGCAGGAGCTAGAGAGCTGGGCACAAAGGAGGGCCATTTGCTCCCTAGGGTTGTAAGGTAGTTATTCTAGCAATGTGCTTGGGCTGGGGAGGAAAATCTGAGGCAGCGGACTTCAGCCACTGTAGACGTGCGCCATGTGGCACCAGAGACACGTTCCCTGAGCCCACACCAGGGTGCACAGGCACAGGCTCGCTGGCAGGTCCATGAGCTGGTCACACCAGCTCAGCCTCTGGCTTGGTGCGTCGCCTCTGAAAGTAAGCTTCCCTCTCCCTGCCCAGGCAAGCAAGAGGCCTCTGAGGTGATGTTGTGGTTTTCCTCTCTCTGGTTTGCGCTGACTCATTTAAAGTGAGTTCATGCTAAAAAGGTGCAAAGGGTCTGGAACAGAATGTCACAACCAGATCCTGTGAATTCCTCCATCTGCTGCTTTTCCTTTGGGTCAGATTGCTGAAAATAATGCCTAAGTTTACTGCTGTGTCCTTAAGTTGTCACATGTTTTAGCTCTGAGTCACAATCTTTTCATCAAGAAGCTCAGTTGATGCAAGGACACTTATAAGCTATGGTAATATAAATGTTCAAATTTTCAGTAGATTAAATAAATGATGCATATCTGGTATCAACAAGAAGCTTTTTAAAGTAAAAATGTTAGAGTGACTAGACTGCAAGAATTTGTTTTAATTTAAAGATAACATGAAGGTGATACACTTGATGGTTATATCTGCTTTATCTGAACAAATCCTAACTTTCTTATCTAATGGTAGGGATAGAGATGTCAGTCTCCCTCATGCTTCCTTTCCAAATATCGACACAGTGCCATGTATCCAAATCTATAGCCAAACTCCACTGTGTTGTGGTTTTGGTTCTCCATCTCAAGGGCTTATAATGGAAAAGGCGCAACACAGCTGATGTTCAACTAGGAAACAGAAAATACCAAATTTGTTTAAAGCCATGCTATTTATTTGCTGTGTGACTCTGGTAAATTCCAGTGACTTGCTTATTTCTCATCTTTACCATGTGATAAATACAACTAATTCTTCTCACCCATATTTGTATAGCATGCTGAGGACTTCAGTGACCAGTTGTTCTAAACCTTTTTTTTTTTACCAAGATTCAGTCTTGAAAATGGGTCATTTATCATCATAACTTCCATCTAACACTTTTTGTTACTAATACCTAGTGTACATGTATTGTTTTAGCCAGGAACAAGTGGCTTCCCTCGGATCCTCAGATCATTTCAGAAGGACTGTATGCAATAGCTGTGGTACTCAGCTTCTCCCGCATTGCTTACATTCTTCCAGCCAACGAAAGCTTCGGCCCCCTGCAGATCTCTTTGGGGAGGACTGTGAAGGATATCTTCAAGTTCATGGTCATCTTCATCATGGTGTTCCTGGCCTTCATGATTGGAATGTTCAACCTTTACTCTTACTACCTTGGTGCAAAATACAACCCCGCGTTTACAACGTGAGTACCTATGGAAAAGCGCCTGCTCTTGCAGGGCTCAATCCATTCTGGTCCATTGCTGCTGCAAGGTCTGCTCAGATAGTTTCTACTCCAGCCGCGTGGGGAAGTAACATCCAGATTTTGCCTGGGAAACTTGTACCACAGGCTCCAGCCCTGGTAGCCAGCTCAAGGCCTGAACATAGGGAGACATGTAGTTCAGAAATGGTTATTTCTGGAAATCAAAATAACAGACCAGGAAAATGTTTTGTGAGATGTTCGGTTTAATGAGCCCAGAGAAGCAGTGGAGAAGAGGTTAGACCTAAGATTATTGTTCTTAAAACTGCAAGCCAAAATGTGTGTAAAATAAGGGAGGATTTTGCTTCTGTGAGGTCTGTTTTAGGATACCACCTGAGCGCAGCTGTGATTATTAGGTGCACATCTGCAGAGCCAGCTGCTAGTTGTGATGCTCAAAATAGCAAAACAAACCAGGATGCCTAGGCTGCGATTAAATCCTGGCTGGGTACTTTTCAGCAGAGGCCATGTGAATGCTGCACAGAGCATCATGCCAGGTTACCGGCCACGCAGGGCAGTGGGTCTGCCTGGGTGACGCTCACCTGCCAGCGCTCGCTGGGTGGCCACACAGCCCTGCGGAGGTGGCTGTGCCAGAGGCCCTGTCTCCACCTTGTCAGGGATGTCAGGAAGAGAAAGAGGTTGGCAAATGCTTCTGGAACGAGGTTCAGACTGAGGCTGCTTTTGAAAAGGGAAAGCCTACAACCCTTCGGAGGTAGCACAAAATGCAACCTTTATTCTCTGGGACCCCGGGAACCCAAACTCCAGCCCTGGTGGGGACAGCTGAGGTCTTGAAGGAGCTTTCAGAGGAGGGGACCTCCTGGTGCCCTGCTGTGTCTAAGGGATGTGTCCCATGCATCCACAGGAAAGCCTCCTCCCTTGCACAGCGATGTGGCACCAGCATAGAACCGTGGCAGTCAGCTTTGTGTCTCACAAAACCACCATGACTTGCCTCAGGGACATGTTGGGGACTTTCCTTCCCACACACCCATCTGTGAGGAAGAGGAAAGCTTGGCATAATGTTTTCCCCTTGCTGTGATCTGACTTCCAGGCAACCACGCTTGTAATGCCTGACCCCACGGCGTTTACCAGATGCAGAGCAGACAGCAGCTGGCATTTGATGTGTCATTTCTCTAATGTGTCACACAGCGAGCTGGGGGCTCAGCTCATAGCTCCTGTAGGAGAAATTACCTTTTCAGCATCATTTCTGACCTGCGAGTGGCTGTTTCTTTCCAAATGCACAGGAGCCAGTTTTACCACACCACCCTCTTGCGCAACATGTGTCTTGTAACATAATGTTTACTTTCTCTAATTGAACCAAATATGCCTTCTAGACCTCTCCTGTAACCTCAGGATACGTTTTAATGGAAGGATTTATGAGGCCAGATGCAATTACATTTATCTGTGCTCAGTAGTAAGGTAGAAGAAAATTGAATGTGTGGGATGTGACTTTCTTCTTATTTGAAGAGAAGGAGATGCCCTTGAAGCACAAGACTTAATGAGAAGTTGAGTCGATACCATCCTTGATTGCCTGATGGCACAGTAACCCTCAGTTATGGTATCTCCCAGGCACGTCGCTAGAGCACATCACTGACAAATTCCAGTCTCTGATGCAATGCTGTGCAGCAACTCTCTCATTAGCACTCATTACCTAAGTGGATATTCCAGTAGTTACTATCTTTTGATGGAAATAATGAGCAAACATTGACTAAAATGATGACTGCTTCCTGGAGTAAAGATTGCTTAAATGCCCGAGGGATGTTTGGATTGGGGAGAGTCTTGTCAAAAGGCAGTGCTCTTCCTCCTTAACTTCAGGCTGGTAACTACTTATCCTGGAGGGCCTTCATGTTGTTATGAAGCAAATTGTCCATGAGCATAAATTTTCCTTTTAAGAATTTGGAAGAGATTTAAAATAGACTTACTTTCTTCTGGTTATTTAAACACACAGGAGTGCCAAATGATGATCAGTGAAAATGAGCCCTTTCATCATATGAAACAAAGAGAGTCGATTAACATTCATCCCAAAAATCCTCAGACGTCTCATTCAACAAGCTAGAAACCCTGAGGTATACATTCTCAAACAATTTTAATAAGCTAATGACAAGGTTAAACTGGCAGATGGGCAGCTACCAGCTCTAGCAACGTTTCCTTCTCTATTTTTTGTGAGCTGCCTGTGGGCCTTGCTGAAGGTGGCGGGCTCCTGCTGCCATTAACTTATTCATGAAAAGAAGAAAGATGTCAGTATTAGAGCTGAATAAGGAACTCAACTGTTTGTTCATTCACTGAAAATTTACTGGGACAAAGAAGAATAACGCTTACTTTGGTGTCCTCGTAACCATTCTGTGACTTCAGAGACGTCACTGAGTGCATTTCCTGGCAGGCATGTTTGTGAATTCTAATGAGGGTGGGTGAAATTTTACAGAAAACAAGTTTTATACTCAGAAATGTGACTATTCGACTATGGGACCTGATTCTCAGAGATCACTTGGCTAGTCATAACAGAAAAAGACCCATTGGATTTGTGCGCTAATTGACCGTGGCCAGTTTCAAAGGGCATTGAATTGACAGCCCACTGGATAGCCTCAGTGAGAAACCTTAGACAAACAGCTGCTCACTGAAATAACTTCGAATTACACATTTAAGAAAAACACAGCTTCCCAGGACAGTACGTAGGCAGAAAAAAGAGTGTACATTTGTCCAGATAACATTCAGAGGGAATTGTTTGCTTAGTTCTAATGATAATTATCAGTGAATATTTGGTGTAACTTAGCTTTCACCTTCCCTTGCTATTGCACTTTTGAAATCATGTGCTCCGTTTCACTTGTGTTGCCATCCACAGAGCAAGCACGTAGCACCCCAGTGGCCTCTGAACCGAGTTACCATGCAAAATTTCTGTCATTTCTTCCATTTTAATGTTCTGGATGCAAAGTAAATAAAGATGCAGTGGACTTTACTTCACCCAGTTAAATACAGAGATTATTGAACTAATCATGGTATACTTTCAAAATTTTTTTGAAGTTCTTCAATGCTGAAAAGTAGACCATTTCCACGACGGTTGCAATCGACCCCAGCTATGTTTATCTGTTTATTGTATGCTGTGTACAGAACACAGCTCTTGAAACAGCCTGTAATTAAGAACATGCTATGCAAACAAAATCGAAATGGAGGCAAGACTGATTGCATTCATCTCGCTTTCCGCATCACAAATCAGGCTGAAGGCTACAACACGAGGTTTTCTGTCTCCTAAGGGAAATGTGACTCACTGTTCAGTGCCAATGTTACTTCGAGGCTTGAAGGCTTTTTTCTTCTTGTTTTGCTTTGTCAAAATGTGATATTTTTGTAGATTATATTGACTGCATTGGTTTTTTGACAGTGTTAAATCTCAACCAATCAATTTAAGAAAATAAGTCTGAAAGGATGCCTTAAGCTTTCTTAAAGAGGAGGACACAAGATTGACAAGAAATCATAACCTTGCCGCGATTTATTTTGATCAACAGCACACTGCTGTTTACAAAAGCGAGGAAAATCTGCAACTAGATGATTGCCTATTGTCTGTTTTCTTCCTTGATGCAAAATCTTTGTTAAACTTTTACAGGCCTGTGTGTATTGAAACAAAAAAATCTCTCTGCCCTCTCCCCACTGCAACAGTTGGCTCTACCACAGTGGAGAGAGAGATTGCAGTGTACCCATCTCCACAAGGAGCATCAGCCAATCTGCCACTGCCAGATCTTCCTGCTGCCAGGAGCTGTCAGTCTGGGCAGGACTCCTGACTTCCTCCATTCCTTCATTTGTCTGCCTTTGAGAAGGACAAAGCACCCGCTGACCTTGCAGGAAGGGGGGTAAATTGCTTAGCTGGCAACGATGAGACACATCAGTATCTTGCAATCTTTGACAACTTAGCTCCAAACATCCTCGTCTCATGTTTTAGCGAGATGCTCTCAAAAAAAACCCCAACTGATGTTCCCTGTGACCTGTGCCAAATCTCGTGCAATTTGTCAGTGATCTAAAAGGGAGAAGGAAAGAACCATCCAGCCTTTTTGGAGGGTAGGGATGGACTAGTACTACAAGAGGGAGACCTGGGGGCATTGCCAAGCACTGTTTTGGAGTGCTACAGGTCATGTCCACCTCTCACACCACCTTCCCAGTCCCACCACCGTGGGCACTGGTCCCTTACCTGACACTGGGGATAAGGACTACGGACATTTGCACTGGAGCCTGGCGCCCTGGCCCTTGCCTGCCTCCTCTGCAGTACTCAGGGCGGTCAAGGCCTCTCGCAGTCCTTAATTAACTTTTCAGGGAGAATCTGGCACCACTCCAGAACAAAGGTTAATGCTTAAGCTGCGGAAGAGGAGCAGAGTTGACGCGTTGTATTAAAATCTGCCGGCAGGGTGGAAAACTAAGGGAACCTTTCCAAATTAAAAAAGGAAGGTTGATAGTAGGGTGCAGCTGCGATCAAGGCTGGGGGTTATGGTTTTTATTAGTTTGATAAGTGACTTAGGTGGTGGGTTTCAAAGCCAGAGATTTTTGGTGTTATCTGTGTTTTTTAATTGGAAAGTACATTTATAGAATAAGCACTGGCCAGCTTGTTACCATAAAAGTGAAGGGTATATCTGACACGTTAATGCCAGCTGCCCTTTGCTGCAGATGAGGGCAGGAGACAAGGGCAGAGTGTTACAGGAGAGGAAATGTCCAGCAAGTGGAAAAGTGATGGCACTCGTTTGCAGCACAGTCATAGCTCATCCCACAAGTGTATCTTTGCATGGTGTCCCAGCCTCGTGCAAAGCAGTCAAGGGGGAGTGAACACGGTGTCAGTGACTCTTGAGTATCATGGAGACTGAAGACAGAGCCACATTTTAAATGAAGTTGTGCACCATCTATTTGAAACACCACTCAAGGTTACTCCCCACAAGTCAATGCAGTTATACTGGCTGAGAATGATACTTAAATATTTACTGCAGTCTTACTGCTACTTGTAAATGGAATATGGAATACCATAAGTTATGATGGGAGATAAATACCAGTTTGCTTTGGCAGAAAAGAACTGCCCAATGCTCTGCACTAGCCCTTCAAAGGATTGAAATTAATTTGTCTTGCTTTTATGCATGGTGTAATTGATACTGGAGTTGATGTGAAGCTTGTTGTTCCCTTAGGATATGTCATAGTTTGTGTCTATAATCTGTTTTTATAAACAGATTTAGCAGGATTAGGCTGCCACC
Organism: Aptenodytes forsteri; assembly: GCF_000699145.1. Lineage (NCBI taxonomy): Eukaryota > Metazoa > Chordata > Aves > Sphenisciformes > Spheniscidae > Aptenodytes > Aptenodytes forsteri. The sequence continues at coordinate 15,419,282 of NW_008796044.1, forward strand.
CTAGTAAAAAACATTTCGTCAAAATAATTTGTCAATGGCATTGTTTTCTTAGAAGGCATTTACCTCCTGGAAGGCAGGGGGAGAGAGGAGGTAATTAACGGTTAACATGCTAAGGATTGTTCAGTGAAGGCAAAATTGCTTCTAAATTAAAAATTAAGCAAACAGCTTCCAAAATGTACCAGCATCCCTCCTGCTCCTTCCTTCCTTCCTTTTCAGCTGTGGCTGCTCCCCTTCTGCCTGTTATGGCTTTGACTGCTCTAAATCAGATTCTCCTTTTGACCTGTCAGTCCAGCTGCATCCTTTCCAGCCCCACTTATCTTTGTCATTGGCTTATGCCCCTCTTTTTTTCTTATCTTTCAATCTTTTTATTTTCCTCTGGTTCCTTTCTACTTTCAAGCAAGGGTAATAATCAAATCACAATGCCTCTCTGCAACATCTTCCACCAATCCTTAATTTCACATTTTTGCTACAAATGCTTGGGCGTCTGACTTGTTTGCAGTCCCAAAGCAGGATGGGAAGAAAATCAGACTATGAGCTGACTATATTTGCACTGTGTGCTCATTATATTAATGCCACTAATCAGAATTTTTTAGTCACTCCTCCAGGGTAAAAAGTAACGCTTCTCTTCTGCCCTGGAAACTGCATATAAGGAGGTCAAACGAGGTTCCTTCTTCCCTTTCCCAGCTAATCTCTGCCTGTCTTCTCTGGATGAGAAAAGGCTGAGTGAGAAGAAGTAAAAAGCCCTACACAAAAAGTTTCAAACTGCAAGTTGCCCGTGAAGAAGTCCTTAACAGGGACATAAAATCCAAGAGACAAATAAAACACCTGCGAAGAACAGATGGAGCAAATAAGGGGACACTGTAACTTTATACTATCAATCAGAAATCATATTTCTCTATCAAATCAGGAAATATGATTTAGCACATCCCTGGGTGACGGATAATGGTTTACAATGACTGGGCCAAGGCATCATATTTATATTGGTGGATTGCCACTTTTATTGTTAACATTTGGCCTGGCTAACCTGGTGTCAACTCTATAAAGTGATTGTTTGCTTTATTTTTAGGGTAGAAGAAAGTTTTAAAACCTTATTCTGGTCAATATTTGGCTTATCTGAAGTGATATCTGTGGTGCTGAAGTACGATCATAAATTCATTGAGAATATTGGATATGTACTCTATGGAGTATATAACGTGACTATGGTGGTGGTGCTGCTTAATATGCTAATAGCCATGATCAACAACTCCTATCAGGAAATTGAGGTAAGACAAGAAATTAGATTACAAACTCAATGTACTTAATTATGACTGATAATGAAAATGTTAAAAAAAGACAAGGAAGCTGTAGCTTATTCCATATGCAAGATTAGAGTGCTGTTGAAACACAGACCTTAAGCTGTGTAAGAGTTAAGGCTGTGTCTGTCCTCCCCAAATTAGGATTGAATTAATAATTAACAATTAATAATTTCTAGGACTTCAACTTCCTTGTTTTTAGTGACTGTCTGTGAGTAAACCTAATTTCCTTTACATGTATTTAATGAAAGCAGTTTGTGATATTTTTTACTATGTTGGTTATGATAATTTATCCACATGTGTTACCTTAGCTGCGTTGTTTGCTTATGATAGATGGAGTAATATTTCACCTGGCTTTTTGCCCTGTTCTTTACTGCGTAAAAGCCCAAGCCCATCTAGGTCTGAAACTCATGTATGCATATTTAAAAATACCATATTTTCCAAATACCAGGTATACAAGCTTGATATAGATTTTTTTGAGGAGTGTCTATGTCTGCAAAACATAACTGCGTGAACATTCACAAAAAGCAGCTTTTGAAGGATATGAACACAGCCCTCAAGGAATATGAATAGGTTTCTGCAGAAAGGTGTTTGCAGGGTTTACCCAACCTTGTTCAGTAGTATTGCTATTAGCAGACTGGATTTGCTAAATGCTTTGGACATAAACAACTCCCTGCTAATGTAAATAAAGGCAGAAAAAAAAAAAATTGGATAATGTTAATGCTGAGCCACCTCTTTCTTCTGATTTGTTAAATGTCAAGTTTCTGTAGTTGGGTTTGTATTAATTATTTGTTCCAATCTCCCCTCAGAACCTGACACTGCAAAAGGCCAGAGCTGAAAATATTTTCTCACTGTAATGTCTGATTCATCCATGTACTGCAGTGCAAATATAACTCTATCTTGTGCTTGCTGTAACTAAGTTTAAATGTCAGAGAGACCTTACATACGTTCTCTGCCCCAGAAGCTTTCCTGCATGCAAAAGGCAGTCATTTCCCCAAAGGTTTCTAATCACTTAATATCAAGCATCTTCCTGAATCCTCTTCTACTGAAACAAGATTTACTTCTGAAGGGGTCTCAGCCTCTTACTCCATTTTCTAGTTTATTGCAGTAGGTAGAGATGCTCTTGAAACTTTCCAAAGAAAAATATCTAAAAATACCTGAATCAGTGACCTATATTAACTTTCTAGTCTAAACTTTGTGATGACCATTTTCCTGGAAAAATGCTTTATCATCCTTCTTGATTGTATGGAAATTTTCAAAACTTTGTTAAAGACTAGTAACTATCAGCAAGCAAAAGAAGTGTGAGCTATTTGATCCAGATCCTCCTACTGGAGGACTGGGATAAACTAGTAAATCTCATACTAGTTCCTTTCAATCCTCAGTCGCAGGGAGATTAAAGACAGAGTCATGCTACTGACTGCAGAGAAAGTCCCTTTCGCCAATGTGCTTATCTGATGACAGCAATGTCTATAACGGCAGAGGATGGTCATTACTTAGGAATTAAATTCCATTATGGTCAGTGTGGACATGTTTTATTGTTAGCTGGAGTGACAAGACCATATTCTCATGCTTTCCATTGAACATCTCTCTTCAGCTACTTCTGTTTTTATTCTGTTTATGCCTCAAGTATTAGTGCTTCTTGCCAACTTTGCATTTATGGAAAGAAAAAATCCTTTTGCCAGCCAGAAACCCAAGCTACTTCCTCCAGTAGCTCCTTAGCTGCTTAACAGAAAATCATTAGAAGAGTTCAAAAGTGATTTCCACTGTAATTCAGCTTAAGGCTTCTGTGAGGTGCAACCCCAAGCAATGAGAAGGCCAAACGGCAGAAGCGAATGCCGCTCCATTGGCGAAGACATATTGCTGTAACTGTGACAGAATTAATCTCAGTTGTGTTATGCCAGGTTTTGACAGGGTTTCAGAGGTATGGGGTAATCAGAGGTTATTAATTTCAGCAGAACACAGATGTTCATGAGTATGGGGTGTTGGCAGACCCACGCTTCTATTGATGCTGCTGGCCTCCATATAAACCACAATGAAAACAGCTGTAGAGCAGCCGCATCTCATCCTTTCTTTGCCTGATAAATGGTCCTGATACATGGCCCTGACCGTCGTCCTATATAAATGCCAAGCAGATCTATAAAGTATGCGCTAACCTTGCCCTTGTCCTTGGAAGTGATCATGGCCCACCTTGATAGTTCATAAAGGAGATTCATAGGCACTGAGTGATGGACTTTTTCTCCACCTTCATCAGTGGCAGGTGAATAGTAAGAGAATTAAGGTGTATTGATCTAGGGATACGTGATGGTGAATGCAAACAAGATCAATGAGGAAATCATCTAATAATAGAAGAAATTGGCAACCCACCCTCTTCTATGGGGGATTCCTGGCAAATGCAGTGATAACAGTTAGCTGGCAGTTAGATAGCACTGCAGTTAATCATAGAGTGTCTTTGTTGTTGTTGTGCACATAAAAATTTCTTCTGCTTTCCATGACTCTCTATATGTTCTGACACATTCATTTATCAGCATAGCACAAGCACCAGATTGTTACTGAAAGGCAACCCCTTTGACATCCAAGGAAATAGGAAATAGTCTAGTATTTGGAGGACTTATACTCTCTGTTTATCTACTGCTTTGTTCAAATTTTCCTTATTTTGAGGTCACCACAGAGAAGCCTACAAAGACACGTGGTGTGCAGGGGTCTTGGTTTGGCAAATAGAAATCTGATCCTAGTTAAACCCTACATGTATGTTTGTCCTTGTCATAGGTAAATGCCTTCCTATTTACTAATTATGCATTCGGGTGTTGGTTTTTTTTTCCTCTTCCCTTCCCAAGGAGGATGCAGATGTGGAGTGGAAGTTTGCACGTGCCAAGCTCTGGCTATCCTACTTTGACGAAGGAAGGACTTTACCTGCTCCTTTTAATCTAGTGCCAAGCCCTAAATCATTTTATTATCTCATACTGAGAATAAAAATGTGCCTCATAAAACTCTGCAAATCTAAGGCCAAAAACTGTGAAAATGATCTTGAGATGGGGATGCTGAATTCCAAACAACGGGTATGTTGTATCTTCACTTTTTACATTCTTTGTAGAAAAGATTCATGCCAGGGACCTTCTGGAGGGGGTTGCATGGTACACCGGTGATCAGGGACAGCACAGCCTCTTACTCAGCCTCATCATTGCGTATGAGTTGTATTACATTGCACCTAGAGGGTCCTCCCAGACTTGTGGCCTCATTGTACTAGGCACTGTCAGGACACGGGGAAAAGAGCAACTTTTATAAAAGCAGGCACTTTTACAAGGGAGTTTCCCAAGGCCATATCAGCAAGGTCAAAGACCAAGGGCAGAAGCAGAGGCACAGATAGGATCCCAGCTTGTCTGGCTCCTCATCTACCCAGCAGGCCTTTATGCCTCTTCAAAACATCCACCTTCCTTTAAGCGATTAATTAATTTTACTGCCATTACAACATTTTCTGCCATTCCAGGTTTGGGAACAAGTTTCCAAGCAGGGCTTAATAACACCTCCTAAATACCTAAAGGTATAATTAACAGCCTTACATATGCTTAGTGATGTGTAGCCACTAGTGGGTAGATCTTGCCTCAGCCACCACCCCTTTAGCCATTTGAAATAGAAATTTGCTTTAGAAATACTGGCTACACAGCAACACGCTTTTCTCAGCACTAGTGAGTGTCCACATGACAAAGCAAGAGAGGTGCAAGAATATGGTTAGCATCCAGACCCTTCCCAACAGAATTAGCTTTGCTCCCCCATGGGAAAATGCCAGAAAAAATAGAGAAACTCATGTTGCCCGTGGACATTATTATCTGCAACACTGTGCAGAGCGTCACTGGGATGAAGCATTCCCAGCACATACCTTTATAACAAACACAATCCCACTCACAGGGCAAGTCCACCTGCTTTACACTGGAGAAGAAAATGCCCAAAACATTCACAGGAACTCAACCACAGCTGCTTGGCTGCTGTCATTAAATTCAGTGGATTCAAAGATGCGAGGAGGCAGCTTTGCTTAAAAGTGTCCTGGACTTCATTTAATTTTTCTCATCTCAAGCTGGGTTTGAAACAAGAGAACAACACTGGGAACCCATTCCTGGGGGAAAAGAAAAGCCCTCTGAAATGTGTTGTCTATTATTTCTTACAGTCACTGCATGTGGGAGGCTGATGTGGCTCCTTGACAGGCTTGGCCAGCCTTTCTAGGGCAGCTGAGGTGTGGGCAGCCTACCCCCCAGTTTTAAGCTGGTGGAAGGGAAGAGGTGTACTAAGAGCCACCGAGGAGAAGGGAAGGAAAGTTGGAGGAGGCTTTGCAGACTTTGCCTTTGTAACGTGCAGCCTGCTTTTGGGCTTTGTCTGGACCTCTTGGCTCTCCTTGAAGGAGCAAACAGCTGAGCAATACAACAACTCATGGTGAGCCGGCTGGCTCCAGGCAAAGCCCACGGCCTTGGAGGAGATCATGCTCCCATGAATTTAAGAGAGCTGCTCAGGTCTGATGTTCATTCAGTCTCTGCCAGAGTCTAAATTGGAGGGAGAAGTATATCCATGGGGTCTCCTCCATGTTATCAATTAATCTACCCAACATGGTGAGCATTGCCAAGATAGACAAGCATTTGGGGGCATTTTACTCTATAAATTCATTTAACACTACTATTGATTACTGAAAGACTCACTAGAACAGTGGAGTCTTGAAATGAAAGAAATGTTTGTCCTTTAACAAAGATCAAATAATGATTAAAAAAGATAATATTTTTACCACGTTATTTGAATCTAACCACATGAAGCTCGCTTTGTTTGAAATTTAATTTCTGCTTCAAAGCATAAACCAAAGTAATAAAATTTTCTCTAAGCATCTCCTTCCCCAAGCCACATGAGTGAAAGTGTCTGGCTTGCCCTTTTTCATGGAACTTATGCAAAATTCATGGTTTCCATGGCTTTGGCATAACCAATTAAGAGTATCCGTCATTTCTTGCTTGCCTGTTAATTTTGTTCACAGATAATCTTCAAAACAGCCTCTGTAAGAACATGGCACACCTGATGAGTGAGAAATAAAAAAAAAAAAATTACATGATTACTTCAGACTTTTACTCCAATCATTATCAGCATCCTGATTTAAAAAAAAAATAATAATGAAAAAAAAATCACCTATTTCTCAGGATCTCTGGCCCAGTCAGGGAAGAAAAACCCTTACCCAGGGCCTTCCCTGTACATACACTTGCATATAGGTGCAGGGGTCTGTGATATGTATTGGCTCCTCTGGGTCTATGATATGAATTAATTCCTTTGAATAAGTGATTTCTTTTTCATTAGAACTTGGACCAAAAATTTCAGAGCTGGAAAACAGTCAAATCTTACAAATATTTTGAGTAGTCTTCAGAAAAGTCTCCTTCAAAGCTTCTAGAGTACAAAATTAGTAGCTATGATGTCTGCTGATAAAAAATACTGCTCTATCTAAAAAAAAATGTATATTTTTGTTGAGCTAAAGAAGTAGCAAATGGTACTACTGTTTTAAAAGGACTGAATAAAATCAATTCTGTTTCAGAATTTGTTTTCATACCACATTGATTTGTTCTCTTTAAACACAAGTAAATATTTTTCTTCCTTTCTTGAATTGTGTTCTAAATTGATAATCACCAATCTAATTAAAATTAATATATTTTGTGCCTCTTAACACCTTGACTAAAACCTGTGTGAGAATACAATTTTTGTCTAGACAATTTAAGATCCAACTTTTTTCAGTAATTTGCGGGTTTTGACCCTTTTCCATGTTTCAAAAGTTTACTTTTTTAGACCTGAATGTGCTGGCTTTTATTCTACTCATACATTGAACCATTTCCTACTGTTTTTATAAAGCTCTATTTAGTTTGGGACTGTCTGGGTATGAGAAGCTATCACTGATTTAATTATATCATGATCTTTTATAATTTCAGAAAGTTCGTTTTCACTCTAGCACTCGAAATACAGAAATTTTTTCTGGGAAGAATGCTTATAACAAGCCCACAAGATATCAGGTAATCACAGCACGAAAGCAGGAGCCAGGGAAGAGATCTGTCAGTCAACAGCTCTTACCTGCAAGGGTCATGTCTGCTTTCTTCCAGTCGATGCCATCCTGTGATGTGCCAGGCTGTGGCTTAGCACGGGCACGGGACCGGGCTGGGGCACTTCGGAGACAAACGCAGCCTATCACCCATGGAAATACACATAGTGTTAGCGTTTGTGATGCTAATTAATTCCACTCAAGGGTATTTAATTTAATACAAGAAATATCATTCAAGCTTTAATCCTCCAGTCTTGCATTGACAACATTTCATGTGTCATGACATAGAGTCATCTTTCCAGCCTTTGCATTAACATTTGCATGTGCTTTCTCTGGCAGTGACTTGTCCTACCAAGCTAAACCTGCAATGTGGTACGGTTCAAAAATACGTGTGGCTGCAGTAGCGGCACGGGGTACCCCAGCCATCGCAGGAACTAACGTGACTGTCTGTCTCAGCTGGAGTGTTCATGCCAGCAGATGTATTATTTCTTGTGCAAACGTGTAGTAGGGTAACACAATACGCAAAATGTGCCCCGCAGGATTTTTTCCTTATTTTTTAACGTAAAGTGAAAAGGAATCTGATGGCAAGTGATATGTCTGAAGGAACTGACACTAAAGACAGTTGAGGAAAGTAATAGTTAAATTGGATAAAATGCGCAATGGCAATTCTAGAATTGGTTTGTCTTGTGTTGGTACAGCATCCAGCACAATGGGCTCCTAGGCTGTACAGCAGGGCCAGTAATAAATTTTTTACTGGTTTTAAAAGTTTTCCAGGCTTTTGTGCCAGGATAGAAGGTGTGTCTGAAAATCTAAGTTAGAAATGGGATACATTCACTCTGGCATCTGGAGTTAGTTGGCTTGATACCATCAAAGGCAAAGGGAAGAGATGATTGTGTCCCGCTCAAAATGGCATTTCAGCATTTCTGATATTTTCCCATTCGTTCAAACCCACAGGTAATGGAAAAATGTGTCAGCCTCTGCTGGACATGTTCTCTTCCTGTAGCTATTATTTCTAAATGAGACCACCTAACGTTTGTGGTAAAGTAGACCAAATATTTCCAAGGTTGAAAAAGCCAAAGGCAGCTGTGAAAAGTAGGTAGAAAAAGATAACTACCTGTTATTTTGCTTTAATAATGCTCCTACTAGGTTTGTCTTCAAATGGTCTCAGAAAGTTTCATTTGCTGCAGGAAGAAATTGCTCGAATAATATAAGGAGACTGTAATAGTCTTGATTATCTAAATATAAAGAAGAACAAATAGTTCGATAATCTGGCCAGCAAGTTTCCTTCTACAACTGGGAAAACCTTTGAAGCAGCAGCTTCTTGCTGAACTGTTTTCTTTAGTGGTATTTATCAAGTGACATATCTGCAGTTTGTGTACTTGGAGGGTATGTACTTACAGACAGTGCTCTTGAGGGATAACAAAAATATACGGAACCTAAACATGCAATAATTTGAAAAGTAGGAAGAACAAGTCAACACACAGCTGCCGTGATCCAGGAATAAACTAGTCCAGGCAAAATGATGCCTTTATCAAACCCTCTTGAGCTGAGACTTTAAGATGGAGCACTGCTAAAATGCTGTGCTAAGCTCACAAGTTTTTCCCACTTTCAGCACTGCAGCCTGTCATGCTATCATCAATGTCTTCATGTACAAAACTCAGGAAGGGATTTGTCAGGAAAACAATAAAAGGAATAGTTTGTACTTTAAAAGGCTCAGAAGTACATTACTATTTGGAGAGACAAAATAGCAAAGAACTCAGAAGTACATTTCTTTACTATTTGGAGAGACAAAATAGCAAAGAGGTGAGAAATGAGCAAATTCCTTTGCTCACTTCACTCTCGAGCTCTTCTGCTGCCTAACTGATAACTTGATAAATTTGAAAGCACCAGGTTTGAGATCTGATGCCCCAGTGAGTAGTTGTCCCCTCTGATCACTGTTGACTTGCGACCGATTTGGACCAGGGGCATGAAGGTGCAAAGCATTTCCTCCCATTAGTGTTGCCCTGGGACCTCCCACGCTCATGCCAAATGACGTCTGCAGTGTCCGCAAACACAGCATCAAGAAGAAATCTGTGAATTAAATAGCAGTATTAAGGTCTGTAACAACGTAATCTTCAACAGCACATATAAGTGAAGTCCAGAATAAAACACTATAAATAGTGAAGTGGGAAGACATCATGGCCTCCACATTAAAGACAGGGAACTGAGGTCCAGCAGGACTTATTAGACCCAGAAGGCCTATGGATGAACCAGAAACTGAGCCCCAAATCTCATGAGTCCTGTTGCAGTGCCTTGGCCACAAATCTGTCCTTTTCTTCTCGTTTCCCTCTGTACTAGAAGGTATAGAAGGTGTTCAGGTAGCTGATGGCAAATGCAGAGCTTGAAGGTTGTGCCAATAAATACATAAAAAAGATTGAATTCAGTGCAGAGTTATACTTTACAAATGGCTGACCTGTTCCTAGAGCCTATTCTCTTAAGACCATCTTAAGACCAACACTCAGTAGTTGAGTGTTGCATAGTATAAAAGATCTCTAAGACCTGAAGAACTTCAATTAACTTTTAGAGAATGGGGGAACAGTACTTTATAGAAATCAGACATATTTGAATTGTTTCCAGTTTAGCATTCATTACCAAGAGGCTGTCTGGAAGTTTTGGTCGGCGTTCCCCTGCAGTAACCAGGGTTATTCTGCCAAGAGGCTGTTTCACTCATTGTAGCTAAAAGGAGCAGTGCTGGGGAGAAGGGGAGAAGCAAGACTTAGAAGCCACAGTGCAATATTGACACAAAAATGAATTATTTTCCTAAAGCTACTGGCAGAAATATCTACTAAGTGACCAAGTAAACTCTTGTTAAAAAGTGGTCACATTTTTAATGTTTAGTTTCTGCGGACAAATCTGACTACAACATGTATTTGATAGACTAGGCAGCCTTAAGCTTGTGACTTCTATCGCACGTAATGGTTAATATAGGATAGCACTTGAGTAGTAGCCATCAAAAATACAAGCTGTATGGAAACTGAAGTAGACAGATGTTGTGTTATATTTTTTCCAGGTAATAAGAGCATTCACTGTGTGCCGATTCCTTGTTTTAGTCTAAATTTCCTCTGTCGTCTGTTCTGAGAAAATAATTTCTTTTTGGGTCCAGGATTTCCCTACTTTCCCCAAACATTACTTCATTTATGTTTTCTCAGGTGACAACCCTACCTCCCTCTGGATTCTACTACCTTGGCCATCTTCAACACACCGTACGTGCGCTGTGCCTCATCTCTGTTGCCTTAATGACTCACCCGGTTAGCCAGATGCCTCTTTGATACAAGGACAATCTTAGACATCCCATATTCCATGACTGCATGACATATACAAATGACTGGATCCTTCTTTGATGTTCACATGCCTTTTGCACTGCTATAATCCATATTTGGCTACTAAGAAAAAAGAGCAGGTGTACTGATGTCTTAATTCATACTTCACACGCTTTGCAGCCTTTTTCAGTGATGTTCAAAGCAGAGACGTGTGACTGCTCTGTGAATAGGTGAGCCCATGCCGGGAGAGGCTTTTCCCTTAACAGTGGCCATTTTGTCAATGAAAGACATTTGTGGCTCTCTTCTTGGATGCTCAATGAGCTCTCCTCTCTTTGCAGAGGATGCACCTACATCGTTGTCTCTGATAGAGCAATCCTTCTTACGTTTATCAGAGTTGAGATTTTTTTTCCCCATTGATGAGTATCTTCTCTGTAGTGAAGAACTGGCAATGAGGCAGGCCTTCAGCTGTAACCCAATGTGTAGCCCAAGACTGCCAAAGTTACTTTCCTTCTAGATAAATGTAACTTATGCATTTTTGGAACAATATCACATTGCAAGCTTGTATCCATAATCATCTCCTACTATTTCTATGTATGCTGTTCCTTACTAACAATCATCTCCCATTTTATAAGTCTACATGGCTCTATTTTTTCCCTGTACTTGTCCCTTAAAATCTGCCATTTCCCTAAGAAAATTCTCTCACTTAAGCCAAGTTCTCCACTTCTGTTCAAACTTTCTTTTCTCTATCCTTCACTAAATTTATTTCTCTCCTAAAACCCCAATTCCAAAGCAAACCGAATCTTTCTATTAACCTGGGGTCAGATATTTAGTTCATCATCACGAGTGAGTTTGCCAACATCATTAATTAACCACTTACTTATTTCTCCTGGAAAGTATTTTTTATTGATACATTAAACAGCAACATGCCAAAGGAAGGCTCTGGATCCCATTTCTGAGCTTGCTATTGGATCATCTGTGTTTTATTCCTGTCTGTGGGACATACTCTACGTTCATGTGCATCCCACTAAATACCCTGAAGTGCCTCGTATGTGGCCTCATTATGGAATGGCTGTCAATCAACTATTGTAGTACAAAGCTCATAATATAAAGTATAAAATAAATGGGAAATCAATTTAAAAAATTCTTTTTGCATCCTCTGAAGTCAGGTTTTATCCATAGTGAAATCAGGTGTTTGAATTGCTCATAATAAGTCTAGAATTAAGGCAACGTGGATAAGCTCATGTTAAAATAAGCGTTTCTGTTCTCTTTTCAGAAAATAATGAAACGTCTGATTAAGCGATATGTACTGAAGGCTCAGGTTGACCGAGAAAATGATGAGGTCAATGAAGGCAAGTGGATTTTTATAGTTGACACAGATTAGAGCATGTAATGTTATTGCTATTGATATGGCCAGTAAGAGGGTTGAGCTTAGATAACATCCTCTGTAGAGAGAGCACGCTCATGCTCGCACTGAGGTGAGCAGTGGTGACTCTGAGCCACCTTTATGCTCTTGAAATCCTGGGTCCTTAATTTTCCTTAGCAGAAGACATATATCATAGGCTCTGCCTTTACATAGTCCTGCTCTGCCCCATAGCTCTACCTCTCCTTGCTTTACAACACCCACGATATTGCCAACACCTAACCTTGTCTTGGGGTCTAAGTAAAGGAATTTCTGACTGTACTGCCCATGCCTGCCCCAAGGACTTTTTTTGAACTGGATAAGGATATTTATGGCCACGGTGTCATGTAGGATTTGTATGCAGACGGTAAAGAACCTTCTTCTAACACCTCTTAACTGCTACCCTCCTGCAAATGCCCTATGTAGCTGGAGAGCAATATGGGGAGAGAGAATAGACTTGAGAAAAAAGATGAACTTGCCACACACACTTGCTATTGCTGTCAGTACCACTACCACAAGTACAGGTTATTTCGTGTAAGTCAAGTATTAAGTACATAAATGCAGGGACATCGTATGGAGCTCCATACGCATTCATGACCAAGCACACTGAAATTAATGCTTTCTCAGGTCTTAAAAACCATAGGGATTACTTATTTGGTTCAATATTGCTAACAAGAACATTTTCCTCCTTTTAGGAGAACTTAAAGAGATTAAGCAAGATATTTCTAGTCTCCGCTATGAACTCCTAGAGGAAAAGTCACAGGCTACTGGCGAGCTGGCAAGACTAATACAGCAGCTGAGCGACAAATTTGGGAAGAACTTAAATAAGGACATTTGATGGTGAACACAGAGAAAGGCAACTGGTTTTCTAAACATTACTCAGTCTCAACCAGCATCTTAGGAGGGCAAAAACCATGCAAAAGATGGGTACTGCACACTCAACTTTTGCTCATTAGCAAGTATTGGTAGGAGCACTTTGCATTACTCCTGTGCTTGATGAGTTACCAGTTAAATCTTTTATGATACAAAAGTGACTTACTGGTAAAAATATATGCCCTTTGACATCAGAAATAGATGCACCATAGGGAAGGCACATCTAGTTAAAGGCAAAAATGCCCGATCTTCACCCATCTGACTCTAGTGAAGACAATGCAACTGTGCTCATTTATACCAACTGAGACTGTACTAATCAGAATTGGGTGAAGTCTGAAGAAAAAATGTGCCAACCATATTCCTTGAAAAATTTTAAAAATTCCTATCCTTGGATGTGTACTCTCCTTTTATGTTTACATGGGCATCCATGAAGATAACTTTGAACAGCACTGTGGTTAATGGAAAGCAAATGAGAAATCTGCTGAAATCACCGAGGTAAAGTATGGCAGGTAGAGGTCATCTGCTTTTTAGACTGGATGACAGCGTTGGAAAAAAATGGACCAAGCTTGTTGGGTAAAGCCTCCTTTCACTCCTCTGCCGCAACCTGATAAAGGGATTCCTGGCCAAAAACTCCTCCCTGCCTTTTCCAGCTATATTAGCTAGTCCACTAATGGATATGATCTCTTTGTACACACCTAGACTCTCTTTTATCCTTAGATGATCCCAGCTTCAACAGCAGTGTACTGAAATATTCATAATGGTGTGAAACTCACTTCCCAGGAATACCCAGAAATAACATGTATTGTGCTAATGTGTTCAGTTCAAGGAACAACATTAATCCAGCGACAGTGATGCAACTGAGCTCAGCTTTCGGATTCCAGAGGTCAAACAGCAAGCCATAGGGCAAGATAAATCATGAAGAACATAGCCCAGTAGTTTCAAACCTTTAAATCAATACAAAAAGGCTTCAATTCCGCTAAGAATATTCTGACAAAAAAAGGAAAAATCATTGTAGAAATTATTGTTTTATGTGTTTGGCTCTTACAGAGGATGAGGAAGGGATTAAAACCGTTTCAAAGGCTGCAGTAATACAAGTACTTGGATTGCACTTTTACGACTGGAAAGTGAGGAGTCTGCGCAACACGACTGCAAACTGGGATTGCTTGGGTTTTTACGTTTAGCTACATGACTTCAACTACTCAAAGCACACCTTACTACTTGGGAACCACTGAACTGAACTGTTTGTTTACAAGAGACATCTATAAGATGAACATTACATTTAGGTATCAGCTAAGACAAAACAAGCAGAACCAGAAGGTGACCTGTGATCAGTTCTTAAGTGCCAGATGAGAACACAGATAGCCTAATAGAATAATAGTTATATTTGTACCAAAAAAAAAAAAAGAAAACAAAATAAAAAAGTGTACTGTACGTAGATCTGTTTAGAGAAAAAGCAAAATACTGTATTTTTACCTTTAATAAGATTATCTTGTATACTGTAATATTTTTACCTAAAAATGGGAAAAAAATAAAATTACCTCATAATATTTTGTTGTACATTGAGTGAAATATTTGCCTGATCTTTTGACTATCCAATACATGGACATTTTTTTGCTTTTCTGCGATGTGTGAACAACGAAATCTTTATATAAAGCAATTTTGCCATAGGAATTCTGAAGCCCCAAAGAGTCAAAAAGCAAAACTTAAACTACAATATGTTTAAAAGGAATAAAACTAAGAAATTAAAGGTTCTGTGACCAACTATAGTCTGCAAAAATGACTCCTTGTTTGTGGTGCTTAATTTGGAATTATTGTATCCCTATTAATGTGCTTGTAAAATTGCCTTCTAAGAACAGAAATTCAGCTCGGCTGGCTTCAGACAAGCATAGTGCTGGTACTGAGTGTGCAACCAAAAGTCAAATGGGTAACATTGAAGTTTACAGGCTTTAGCTGGCAAGACAACTGAAACGGTGTTTGCCCCTGGATTACCCCACCTGGGTAAGTGGTACTTCACAGCGCTCCAGCACAGGGTAGCGTTTCCCATAGCCCTTGTTTGCAAATGTGGGAAATCTGTTGCTTTTGCATGACAGCTCTTGCAATGTAGTGTCATGATGAAACACCTAAATGTCAACGTGCAGCAGAGAGTATCAGATGCCAGCGTAAGAAGACAGACACGGCAAGTAATAATATTTGCAAGAATGATAATTCATCATTTGGGGCTGTCTTCCGCTACTTAAACCAGAAAATGTTGCTGACTGCAAATATTCATTTTTCCCCATAAGAAGAAGGAATATCTTTCATGGTGATACTGCTTCCCCTCCCCCCCATTTCCAGCCACTGTGTAAAACCTTTTCGAGTTTTGGAAAATCTGCCCTGTTGCCACAGCACTGTCTTAAAAATTAATTTCATTACAGCTCTACATCTGGCTCCTGGTCAAAGCATTGCTTTACCCTTCCCATTCAGTGTTTTAGCATCTCCTAGGAATTTAAGCAGAATTATTCTAGGTAGAACATACAATAACCACCATAGTTTCCGTTTCTGATGATATCGCATGCCAAGTCGCACGAGAAAGTTAAGTGGAAACATTATGATGCACTTACATTTTGTACATTTAAATGCAACTCAACAAAACACCTGTCTTAAAGTCCAGCAATGCCAACAGGAATGTTCTCGTACGGCTGAATATTGCAGGCAATGCATGTTCTGGTCAGCACAAGTAACACCGTACTGAGAACAGCTTTGCTGAGTTACGTGGGCCCAGGCGGAGGTACAACCGTGCCCCATCAGCTACTGCCTGCTGTCCTTATAGCAGCTGTATAAGTGAAGCAGTGCAGCCCTGCCACAGCTAGTTAGCATGCTGCTCTGCATTCAGGAATTTGCTATAAAAGAGCATAATATTTTCTAGGGCTTTGAAAGTAGATTAAAATATGTATAAAAAAACCACTGTTAAAAAAAATCTGCTCCTTCCCTTTTGCATTTACATTCGCGGAACTGTCAAGGCACTGAGACTTCTTATATAAATATTCATGACAAGCAAAACCCCACTTCATCAGAGTGCTTTTCTCATCTGGTCCCAGGAACACACCCAAGGAAGCTGCACACTATGTATTAATGTGCTATCAGCAGAAACAATGTTAAGTTCATGGTTTATTCTCCAAGCTCTGTTTATAAGAAATTAAAATTAAGAAACCTTACTAAAAGATCCCTGAGAGAACTTGGAGAGTTTGAAGAGGAAAAATCAACGTAGGTGAGTCCCAGATCGGATTAGACCTGAGATGTGCAGGTCCCCTCCCATCACCGGTGGGACCCCATGGCAGGCCAGTGTCACATCAACCCACCTGCTGGGTTAGATTTGATCCCATCTGTAACAGCTCTTACTTTTGGCTTTGAAATATAGGATTTAATATTCCTTGGACAAATTCATACTGCGAAGGAATGGAACTTTGCCCCAACTCTTTGTAGATACAAAATTATGACTTTTTATGGGAAATATGTTAGAGAAAGATGAAGTCATCCACACAAGGGTGAACACTCTCCAAGAGATCGTCTTAATTCTGCAAATCCTGCAGGCCAGTCAAACTAGAACTTAAATAGACACCCTGAGGAAGATCAGAACAAAGCCATTAACTAGACAATATTGATTTGTTGACCGCCCAAGTCTTCAGACAACTGTTTCACACTTTGCAAAGACCAAACCAGTCAGCTGCCTCTAACAGAAAGGGAGCAAACAGCAGAAACCATTAACATGCCTTTAAATAGCTGAACTGCAAGGTTTTAAGCCAGGAACCCCTGCTGACCAGAGGTGCAAATCCTGAAACAAAGGAGCTGCCCAAGGGCATCTGGCATCATGCCACTGCTTTCAGCAGCATGGGATGGGCTTTGAAGCCCACAGGGCTTCAGGTGATGTTTCATACACAGCTTTGCCCTCACAGCTGGATTAATTCTGCCTGTAACTTTACAGAGAACGACTGCTGTCCCCAGTTCCCACAAAACACGGTTTAGAAGTAAATAAGAAGCAAGAACAGTGTCATCAATAATGGCTTAGAAAGCTGCCTGCATCCTGACCAGAGCTCACAGCACATTAACTTGTCAGAGTTGGCTTTATTTTTAATTAATCTACATGAGAAAAGCATTTCCAGCAGGACAAAAGAAATTGCCCTAATTAAAAGATGTAAGAGATTAGGGATCACTCAGCAAGGACAAGCCAGGACACGGTCCATCACCACAAACGCAGGAGACCCGAGCAGGGTGGACAGGGTTTCAAATGCATCACCAGCTGACAGCGGAGCTCTGGTCCATGGCCAGGTCCGTGCTGCAGCCCTGAGCTGCAGGTGGGGAGGGAGGAGGAAGCATCAGTCCTGCATTGTGGGCAGCACCGTGACACAGGGCACCTCTGCTGCCTCTCACGCCCCAAGCAGGAACCTGGCAAACAGATCTTTCATTCCTAATTTGGTCTGCATTTGCCTCCCTCACTAACCAACAGGCAGGGAAATGAAAGCCGTGGCTTCATAGCCAAGGCTACCAGGACTGTCCTGCAAGATGGCTTTCAGATGGGGAGGATAGATGTTTCCTCTATCCAGACATCATATATACTTTCCTTGTGACCCAGCCTGACCCCTAAAAGCAGCTCTGCCCTTGCTTTGGCCAGAAAACTCTCACCACTATGGAGTTAGAGATGCTAATGTCAGCAGGTCCCATTGCTCCCTTCTTCACCCACTTGGTTCATGCCCATCGTTTTACCTTGCCAGTGACGGGGCTGTAAACCCTATGGGTGGGAGACCTGCTGCTGGACACCAGCCTGCACAAACTGCAGCCTTAAAGAACTTACTTACTTACATTTTTAGCAAAAAAGGATAGAGAGGGAGCAGGAGAAATTGCCCTAGCCTCCAGTGAGGGAAGGGAGGCGCAGAGAAATTCAGGGATTTGCCTTAATGAGCTGGAAGTCAGGGACCAAAAATGGATCTGTGGCTCTGAATCTTATTTGGGGCTATATATACCCATTAGCTTCACCCTTTCTTGCTCTCTGTCCTCCATCTTTGTAGGGCATGTACTCCAGGGTAAGATCTGCCAATGCCTGGTGCAAGCAGCACAAGAGCAAACAATGGGGGGAAAAAAAAAATCATTGCCTCAGTTACCATAAAAAAAAAAAAAAAATCATTGCCTCAGTTACCATATATCATTTTGGGAAGTGATTCCCTCAATCTCTGGGGGGTTTTAATGGCTCCATATCAATAATGAGATAAGTCTTCACTATAGTTGAATTTAAATAAAGCCAAATAGAAAGGGAGATAATAACCAAAGGGGCAAACCAACTAAACTTGTTCTGGAATTTGTAATGCCTTTAATAGCAAGCAAAAGGACACTTGCTTAAGGTCATTTGAGACAGATATTTAACACAAACCTGCCGTGTGATAAAAGGGATTTGGAAGGGCTTAAAAGGTTAATGAATAGCTAACGAGCTTGTTAATATATAACTAATGTTTACTATAATACAGACTAATATTTAATTCCCTTACTAATGATTAATTATTCTGCTCCAAGGGTTTAATTAGGGCTTACACAGCAGGAGTGCAGGGGGATCTGGTGTCGAGATGAATTTCTGTGCTGGAGTCGCTGGTCCCGACTCTGGGCTCTTTCTACCCCTGTGGTGGGCACAGCTTTAAGTGTCACAGCGTGCACGGGCGTTGAGGAAGCAGGAGACTGATGGCTGAGATCCTCCTTAGGATGAAGGTTGTTCTCTTGTACATCCAAATAGGTGGCACACAGACTCTATAGCAAGTTGCTTTTGAAAATAAGCAAGCAAATCCCAAAAGGAAAACTCTACCTGTACCCCAGCAGCTGACAGCATCGTGCACTGCAGCCGTACTCTCCCCTCGGACCAGGTCTCCCAGTCTCGTCGTACTGGTACCCAGCATCACTTCTGATTGCAAGGATTGTGGAACAGGGATTGTGATAACTCACTCCAAGGTTTTCATTTGAAAATGAGAGCTTCCACCAACTTAAAAAGCTGATTTCATGCAAAAGTGTTTTCTGTACAAAAATGTGCTTTGGGCCAAATTTGCAAGATGATTCCCAAACACAAATAACAAAAGTGCATTCAGCCTTTAGAGAAGGTTGTTGTGCACGTGCATTTAGAAACAACACTGACTGATTTTTATCAGTCATACTTGCAACCAGCCAGGACAGACAGACAGACAGTCCTTCAGCAAGCTACTCAGAAGACCACACTCATCTTCCCAGCTCTGCTTTTGCAGCCAGCCAAGTGAGCTCACAGCTCAGTGGCTTTTGTTTTGGTCTTCTTTCCCCTGAAGTCCACAGTGACACCATATCCGTGTCACAGCTCTTAGGGCCATCAAACCTGAAGCCTGTCAAAGTAACACTTAGGCAAGCCTTTAGCTAAAGAGAGGTCACCAATTTTGTTTGAGGGGCAGTCACTAAGCACATCTAAGAGTAGTTACTCCAGCTTGCAGCTTTCTGGCAGTATCTGATTTCTGCAAAGCAATGTCATTGAGATTAAAGTACAACAGTGAGCGAATAACAGATACCTCATCAGAAGCAATATCCACTGCAGAGTAAGAAGACACAACTTGAGGGAGACTTCTGTGCTTATTAAACACTCTTAACTATGTGTTGTGTACCTAATAACACCTGACTTATCCCTGCTACCACCTAGCCATTACACCAGGACACATTTTTCATGATGCTCCACAGTCACCATTTCTGCTGCGGTAAGTATCGTCGTGGGAAATCCGGTGCGGGTGCATGACGGCAGAGGTAGCCCATCACAGGCACACAAGCTGCAGAGAGGAATGGGGTCCTGGAGACAACCAGCTACCGCTTTCCTAAAGGGGAGGATGGAGGAGGTGATGTTACAGACCTGAACCACAAACCTCCAGCAGGTTTTGCCTTCAGAGCAGAAGAGCGTGGGAGCAGGCGTCTGCAGGCAGAAGAGCCAGGGGAATGAGGGCAGGAGATTTGCACCCACGGCAGCTGAGCTGTAGCACGGAGACTGCGGTGTACGTCACCTGGCTGGGCCTGATCGCCCTTTTGCATAAATTACAGCCCATGCGCTCCGGGTTTTACCTTTTTTTTTTTTTTTTTTTTTTTTTTTTTTTTTTTTTTTTTTTTTTTTTTTTTTTTTTTTTTTAACCTTTAGGAAAAGACCTTTAGGAAAAGATTTGTGGGGTTCGTGTTCTGCAGCCTTCCTAAGGTGATAATGATGAGGAGGGAAAGGTGCAACTAAAAGTACAATGAAATGAGAGGAAAAAGTGTTACAGATGGGTGTCAGCAGGCTTAAGTTAAAATAATAGCCCTTCCTCGACTGGAGTTACAACCGCACAGCACGAACTGCTGTCTCTGAACACCTTTCCCCCAAGCTGTGCAGACATACTAGCTATCTCAGAGCTAACTCAGGGGTTTAAACATGGCATAGACATACCTACAGAGTCTGCTAAAAGCCAGCCCTGAACCTAGATGCTGGGTACAGCCCAGGGAAAGCATCATAAGGTAAAAGGAATAATTGTGCCTGGCAATGTCAATTGATGCTACAGCCTGCAATAGCCCCACAACCCCTAATACCCCCAAGTAGCCTGGTGGTCTGAGAGGAGAGGAACTATTTTCCATTGTTTCAGAAGGGTTTTTTTCTGGCTTTTATCTGTAAAAGTTCAAACCTCTTGTCCCTGCAGAGAGCTGCAAGGTGTTTCCCTATATATTCTTCATGCTATGGAGTAAAGGCCATGGGTATCTCATAGGGATTTCAGTGGGCATGTCCATTCCCAAGGGGAAAACACAAACCAAAGCATTCCCAAACTCAAACACAAACTCGTGTGGATGACGGAGGAGGGAGGAGGACTCGTGCCTGTCGCTGCTGGTTGCGGTCGGAGCCGGCAGGCTGTGCTCATGAACAAGTAATCCGCAGCTCTGCCTCTGTGATGCTCTAAAGTAAAACCAAAGCTACAGGAGGAAAAAAAAATATATATAATCCTCTTTCTGCAGGGTTTTTCTTCAGCTCATTATAGCAAGCTGCCTACATGCTTTAACAACGCATAAAGCCACAAGAATCTGGCTCTTATTAAACTGTATTATTAAACCAAAGAAATGTTGAACTGCTGCTTTCTTGTTAGAAGGAAAGACAAATATTTCTTCAGCTGACTCTGATGCACTCAGATAGGTTTTCTTCTTGGTACTGTCTTACTTTTTTTTGGTAAATGTCTACCTTGCTCCGAGGGGACCACATTTTTCAGTATCTCGCACTCATTCACACCTGCACAAAATAAAGATTAAAAAGCTCCATAAGCAAAATTTTCCCTTCAGCTGAATTTTGTGTTTAGGACCTACTGTGGCCAAACCGCCACCTGCTGCTTCCCCAAAGTGGAGATTCAGCTATTTATACTTATTTAAAAAATATGAAGTTTAGGTTCTCCTCCAATCCGTACCTACCTAAGTCAAAACCAAGCTGCTTTAAACTTGAAAACAAAATCATGTTTCTGCTATCGTCTCACGTAATAAGCAGGGTTTTCTTCATCCATCCTTCAAATTTTAGTAGTATTACTAACAAAATGTGGAAAATTCCTAGAGCTGAGGTACCAAAACACTTGTGATAGCAAAGTGAGTGACAGCTCTTTTCAAATTCTAATAGGGAATCCCTTCAGCATGCATCCTTCTTGGAGCTGGAATCTAGCCTTTACTCTTTCTAGGCACAAAGTCTGTCCTTGATGAAAGATAGCACTTCAGTCCTAACCTAAACTTCCAGAAGTACAGTAGTTTATTTCTTGTTATTCTTCTTGCAGTGGTGAGTCAGAAATCTTTGCGTTATGACAGCTTAAACCAACGAATTTGATGCCCCCAGATGCAATTAAGAGACAGGCAAAAGCTCAAGAGCCAAGCGCACCTCTCCTGTGCCAAAGCCAGCGTAACCTCATTCCTGACATTTAGGTCTGCAGTGATACCAAGACGCACTGTCAGTAATAAGGGACTCCTCTGAGGGCTGGGTGAAAGACAGGAGGGATACAGAATTATTGGGATGACACATCCACCACACTCTTCAATTTTAATTGGGGTTTCACAGTAAAAAAGCTGAGTTTTTAATAAAGAAGTTCAACTCTTTCTTGAAAAATAGAATAAAGCAAAGACGTATAAAACGCATGCTGTAACTGAATTAGTGAACATCAGGAAAAAACCAAACTAGTCTATCAACAGCTCTGTGTGTGTCAGTCCCACTGCTACACACGCTCCCCACAGCCCTTCTGCTCTCCAGCACTAGAACTGCAGGGACCTGGAGCCACCCCCACGCCACGGGCACAACTCTGTATCAGGGAACGTACACAGCATAAACCACAGCCTGCATCTTGTTCAGGCAGAGGACTGCGGTTCAGAAACATATTGTTATCATCTAAGTCAACCCTCTAAGCCAACCAATTCCAGCAACTCGCTTTGAAAATACCACCCACGTTCTATAAAAATTCAGATTTGAGATGCAGCCCACAGAGATTAATGAGGGTTTGAATTTATTCCTCAAGAGCTTCTAATGGTTTTATTTTTCTGCTCTATCATTGTAATCTTCCTATACATGAAGGTTGCCCACATACTTCCAGCTAGGGAGAGGGCTTGATTTCACAGCTAATAAAAATTGCATTCAGGAAAAAAAATAAATAAAGCAATTGTTATTACTCAGGCTGTACTTTAGCACAAAGTTTAGTTATGTAAATTGGCGTGTAGTGGACAAACTGAATTTCAGGTGATATTTTTCCCAGTTGAAGCTTCTGCGATGTGCAGGTGGGCCCGGTGCAAGACACACAGCGGGGCAGCGCGGAGGCACAGCCCTCCCGTCTGTGCTGGCGCCGCGGGGGCACTTTGCAGCAGCCTCCATAACGCTGCGCACTGTGGAGGGGGGGTTCCCTGCGGAAAGCTTTTTGCTCGAGGTTTGAGGAGTGAGCTCAGGAAACATAAAGCAGTGGCGGTAGCCAACAAGACCGTTCCTCAGCTGGACAGATCTTGTGACGATGCCTTGCCGCTCAGGCAGTAAATGCCGCTGAAAGCCATCCCACTGAGCGTGCCCATTAAAAGCAATCAAGCGCACCTCTCTGCGCTTGCAGGCACTTCAGTACACTTGGCAGAGCCTCCATATCGCTGCGCACTGTGGAGGGGGGGTTCCCTGCGGAAAGCTTTTCGAGGTTTGAGGAGTGAGCGAGCAAATTGGCGTGTAGTGGACAAACTGAATTTCAGGTGATATTTTTCTCAGTTGAAGCTTCTGCGATGTGCAGGTGGGCCCGGTGCAAGACACACAGCGGGGCAGCGCGGAGGCACAGCCCTCCCGTCTGTGCTGGCGCCGCGGGGGCACTTTGCAGCAGCCTCCATAACGCTGCGCACTGTGGAGGGGGGGTTCCCTGCGGAAAGCTTTTTGCTCGAGGTTTGAGGAGTGAGCTCAGGAAACATAAAGCAGTGGCGGTAGCCAACAAGACCGTTCCTCAGCTGGACAGATCTTGTGACGATGCCTTGCCGCTCAGGCAGTAAATGCCGCTGAAAGCCATCCCACTGAGCGTGCCCATTAAAAGCAATCAAGCGCACCTCTCTGCGCTTGCAGGCACTTCAGTACGAGTGCTAAACGAGCGGGTTAGGTTGGGCAGAGCGGGCTGGAAAACATCTCTGTGAATTTATATTTTACTCTACTACACTATGGGCATCGGCAGCCCTAGCAGAGCACCTGGGGTTTGCCTTCCTCTGATAGTGTGGCTTTTCAGATTTCATTTTCTCCAAGTTTGAATCAGACATCCTGGGGGAAAGGAGGGGAAAGAACCCCAGTATTGCCTGAAAAGCCAAATAACCTTGTTCTCACAGACTATAAGAAAATCTCTCTGTCCTCTCCACCTTCTCTCAAAAAGATAGAACATTAATCTTCACTTAGCACTGAGTATCTCCTGTTATATATTTTTGAGTGATTCCAGTACCTATAAAGCTGTTGAAGAGAAAAAACATTTTTCCTCTTTACACATCACATTAGACACCCTTAAATAGCTCTCAGGACTGTCCCATAGAAAAGGACCAGAATGTCAGTGCAAACCATTGCTGTCTGACACTTGTGATATTCCTGCTTGTAGAAAAGGACCAGAATGTCAGTGCTGTCTGACACTTGTGATATTCCTGCTTCTGCACGTGCATCTGTTTGAGTTGCATTGTGCGTTGTGCATAATTCAGCACAATTGTATACATTTCTTGGTTAATGTACTCAAAATAAGCATTACTCCTTCCACACGTGCATCTGTTTGAGTTGCATTGTGCATAATTCAGCACAATTGTACACATTTCTTGGTTAATGTACTCAAAATAAGCATTACTCAGCTTGATGACTAGGTCTTCGCTTACAGCCATCTGGATGGTTTATTTTAGAAACTGATTTGGAAGAACAGTGCTTTATTCATAATTATTACAAGGGCTCCACGAGAACACGAGGGCTGCAGGGGTCCAGCTCCTGGACACGTCTTGTCTTTCTCTCACTAGCCTCCAGCTTCAGGTTTCCCTTAGCAGTTCCCACGTTTTTTGAAGGAGGAAGACAACATTTATCATTAAGCACAACATGCTCTCATCATCAGACTTTGAACAGCAACACCATAAAAGCCACCTGGCTCCAGAGATGACTCACCATAAACCCACCAACTGAGAGTAGCCGCTTACACACCACCAGCACATGTCAACCTGCACTGGGCTGCAGCCAGATAACAGAACTACGCTTAACATGAATGCCAATTAATGTTCAAATGACTCACTCTGACCTTTTCTGGAAGTGTTGCCTTTCGGTGTACCACTTGCTGCGGCTGGAGCCATGCCTGGCAATAGCAGGAGGAGAAAGGGGACGGCGTTCGTTAGCATTCGAGGGCAGTCTCTGAGACCCTGCACTAGCAGCTCAGGACCTGAGGTGGCTGGAAGACATCACTTGACGTTGAAAATGTTGCCACTGATGGATGCAACCCGGATATTTCAGAGAAAGCTGGCCCTGATTCAGCTGAGCTCAAAGCCTGTTAGGTGGAGCACTGAGAAGGGTTGTGCTGGTCTTGTGTGGCTGCCTTACCCCAGTCAGGAAAGATGATCAGACAGGGGACAGGCTCAGGATGCCACCCACATAGGTCTGAGAGGCTGCAGGCCTCCTGCAATGCAAAAAGGGAGAGGCACTCT
Source organism: Aptenodytes forsteri (assembly GCF_000699145.1). NCBI lineage: Eukaryota > Metazoa > Chordata > Aves > Sphenisciformes > Spheniscidae > Aptenodytes > Aptenodytes forsteri. The sequence goes on from NW_008796044.1 coordinate 15,444,359, forward strand.
AAATTTAGGAGTTCTTCTGTATCTCAGCCAAGCCTCACGGTACGTAAATGATTTACTGTGCATTTGCTGCATTATTTACTGTGTCCCTTTTGCCCACACATGCAAGGAACGTGAGCTAGTGGCTCTGCCACAGATTTCGTACATCATCCTAGCTCAAATGGTTTCTTCCAATTTTCCTCCAAAGGACAGATTACCGTGCTATTTTCAAGATAAATGTGTTTTCCCTTGGGTGCAGAGGTCCCCTTGGGTGAAAAGGTCCCAATCAACCTCTGGAGGGACAGCAACACACCCAGCAGCCATGACAGAATGAGCTGAAATTATCACAAAAGGTCACTGAAAGAGTTTTTGTTATAAACATGGTTCTGGTCACTGTGAATAAGCAGCTGTCTTGTTAACCACAGGGTATTTACATGCCCAGAGCGTAACCACAGGGTATTTACATGCCCCGGAGGGAACTGCTGGACCCTCCTGCAGTGGCTTTCTCCTTGGAAGAAGCCATCGTGACTGTGGAGCGTTTCCCATCTCTGAACCACTGAAGGCTTCGGGGACTGGCTTTGCTTTCCCCCGTCAGTTCCTACCGTGTGGGGCAAAGCCTCCGTGCTGCTCGTTTCCCCCGAGCCAACGCCGCCTGTTTAGAAAACGTTTCCATCTGTAATTACTGTACAATGGGACGAAGCGAGGGTGCTTTTCTTACGTATTCATTATATCTCCCCTGCTTTGAATATAACTCTGCAGAGTGACAGCATCTGTTTTAATCCCCAGGTGGTGCCAATAAATACAGGAACTGGTAGTTTAATACAACGCTATCTGTGGTCTCATGTTCCTTTAATAGCTAATAATAGAACAAAACTACAAAATATAGCAATGATCCCACAGCTGCAAACTACCCATTAAACCAACACAAGACGTGTAAAGGATGTCTGTTAGCACTCTGAAAACCAGTGAATCATCTAATGCCCTCCCATCTGCACAAAGCATTGCAGATTTCATTTATTTCTCCAATACCTGTCAGAGCAGAAAAAGAAGTGCATTTTAAAAAGGTAACAAAAATCATCATTGTCAGGACCAGGATGGAACCTCTTAAATTGTCAGATTTCACAGCAGAGACTGCATGACACTTCTGCAGGTCTTTCACAATCCTGCCATGTCAGAAAGTTATAGGGCTGCTTGCAATTTGATCTGTAAAGGAATTGCTAGTTGGGAAAAATAAGCAAGGCCACCCATTATATTTCGCAAAGAACAAAACAAAAAAGTAACAAGATAGAGGATAGATTTGGCTTGCTGAAACAGATGGATATTCCCTCAACTACGCTGCAAGCGTCAGGAAGACGCACCAGCTTCTTTCCCACTGTGGATTTTTAATAAAAGAAACAGAAGCAAATAAGGAAGGCTGATACCATGAGTCCGCAAAGGCATCTGTAATCTCAAGCGAGGCAATTTTGCCTATAGTGCTCACTGTGCGGTCTCCAGGGATGTATTCTTAGCTGGCATTAATTGGCATGGAAAATCAATGCAGCCATGTATATAAGTCGAGGTTGTTGCTTAGGTCTTTCTTTTCCTTCCCCTTTGCTTGCACAGAGGTGTTGTATACTGACAAATTGCTTCTTGGGATGATATGTGCTAACTCCACAGTACCTCCAGTAAACTCATTTTTCTTTAATCCCCTCTGGTGCCAAGGCTTATGAAGGCAGTTGTGAATCCTGGATCTCTGTCTTTGGCTACACCTGTGATTAATACCATTCCCTGAGTCTTACAGACTTACAGACTTAGAATTTTAAGAATATGGTGGGAGAAAACTTGAATTCGTCAGGCCCCAGGAGTCTAAAGTATTTTGAGTGCCACATCTTTCCTGTGTGGCATTAGATTATCCTCATTGATACATTATTTTGTCCAGACTTTGCATTTCAAATAACAATCCTTTAGGGGTCCCTTGTATCCATTTTTTGTTAAACACAGAGAAACACACTCCTGCTTTTTTTCTGCTCTTTCCCTTGACACTCCATCCCTTTTTGGCTGTACCCTCCTGCTTATTCTTCTGTTATTTAAACCTGAATAGTTTACTTTTCTTCTTTATTTCTACTCACCTTTTCACTTGTTTTTTACTGGTCTTTGCATTTCTCTGGTGCTGGTGTGGGCATCCCAGAGAGGGCAGGATGGAAGTCATGCAGTCCCAGCAGCGTTGTCTCCTCTTGCAGGACCTGTGGGATCGAGTACCATTCCTTGCTCTTTATTGGACGTCTATTAAATGCTGAAAGAACAAATGTGACCCTCAATCATGCTGACGTGTAACACATGTTCAGAAAACAGCTGGAGCAGTGAGGCTGGTAGGAGACGTGCGCAGAGTCAGCAAATCCCAGTGCAGCTCAGCCAAGGGCCAGAACCCATCAGCTCACCCTACCCCAGCCGTGTGCCCCTCAGCAGTGAGTTATCACACCTTTTTCTGGAAAACACAGGAGCGCAATGAGCACAGTGTTAGTATATTCCTTGCAGAAATCATTTTGCTGTTTGTACTCCGCAGGACTTCATGTGCTGAGAGCTGACTATTAGCACTGCAGGATAAAAGGGAAGAAAGACAACTTCCAAGAACAAACAGACATTCAGCAGCAGACATCAGATAAATCTCCTAAAAGGCACTTTACATGGATCCCAGCAAATCTGCAGCATAAATCAGAATTGTGACCATCCTGTGTGTGGTTAAGAGGGAGCTAAGCTGACCTCTGTCTTCCCTCTCAGTGGCTTCTTCTCCAGTCCAGCGTCAGAGGGATTTGCTTGACAGTAGCAGAAGCAGATAGGAACCTACAGTTCAGGTAAACATAAACAGGGAAACAAAAAAATCATTACATGGATTGCACTTACACGGGAATGAGAGCAGTAACGGTGGTGTAGCCAGGATGGTGCAACTCCACAAGCAAGAGTTTGTAAGTGTCCTGAGGAAGGGACTTTCTACTCAAAACCTTTTGTTTCCCCAGAATCATCATCTGGTCTAGCGAAAGGCTCTGCCTTTCCTTACGACATAAACAGGGAAACAATAAAATCATTACATGGATTGCACTTACACGGGAATGAGAGCAGTAACGGTGGTGTAGCCAGGATGGTGCAACTCCACAAGCAAGAGTTTGTAAGTGTCCTGAGGAAGGGACTTTCTACTCAAAACCTTTTGTTTCCCCAGAATCATCATCTGGTCTAGCGAAAGGCTCTGCCTTTCCTTACGGGTTTGGTGTCAGTCATAGATGACACTTGATGCCGGCTTAAGTGAGTGTTAGTCCTCAACTCTTGCTACGTGAAGAGGTGTCCTTGTTGGACGCTGGTGCAGGCATGGGGCAGAGGAGGAACACGTCCAGCCTTGGCTCTCTGACACTGCAAAACAAAGGACAAAACGAGTCTGACTTAATGACACTATCCAAAAATAAAGTGCTCATATCTCTGAGGAAATAATTATTCTGTCAGACATTGCTCCTGGCATGAACTGTTGGCATGGAGACTGATGCGAAATGTAATACAACATAAATAAAATATTAATGACACAGGAGAAACCAGTAGTGATTTAAAGAGATACTGAGCTGCCAACCAAGCTACAGTTTGGAGTTTATCATACAAACAACAGGGAAAACTATGATTAAAGCTATAAAGGGCAATGGGGAACAGTCCCATTCTGCCAAAGTCTTCTGGCCATCAAAAACACTCAGAAAAGTCTGGTTTGGCAGAGGGATGAAGTGAAGAACTTCCTAAAAATGTTTTTCCTTTTTCCTAAACAGAAATGAAAAGAAGGCTCCTGTGTGACGAGCGGCAGGGCCAGGCCAGCAGGCTGTGGGACATGGCTTAGAAGTGCACCAGATACGTCACAGCACACACCGAGATCAGAAAAATGCTGTCACAGCTCCCGCCTCACGGCCTTTGCAAGAAAACCAATACCCGGAGGGGAGGAGACAGGACATTGCTGAGGTGGGGTGCCCAGAGCTGGGAAGCATTGCTGATTTTAATAGCATGGACACAGACTGAGAGGTTCAGGATCAAGTCCCTGCTCCAATAAGAAAATTGTTCTAACAGGTTCAGCTGAGCGAGAAACTAAGCCCAGATTAGCAAAAGCAGTGTTACGGTGTTCACTGGAGGGAGGAAAAGGCAGCGTGAAAAATGTATCCCAGTCTCCCACACCCTGAGCAATCACCTTGCCCAGTAGAAATGTTGCTTCTAGTGGTGCACTCCCACCTTAAGAAAATGGCATTTTTCTTCTGCAAAGCTATTCTGTTGAAAAATTCCCAACAATCTCTATTTCTGAATTCTCACACTAAATTATATTTGAAGTCGCTCACTTCCAAAGCATGCAAAGATAATGGGCATTTAGTATAACCTAAAGCACAATGGAAAATATTAGGTGAAATCTGATTCTTATATATTGAAATATGAGCTTTTCCCAGGCTCAGATAATTGCAAAGCTGTCGACTATCAGAGAGTCAGCAGAGGGGCAGAAATGATCAGAACAGTTCCTAAGCTGATGCCAGACCAACTTTATTGAAATAGCTGGCCTCAGCTGATGTACGTCATTGGACACGGAGGTAGAAATTCATCCTAAAAGAGCACATTTCTTATTTATCAACATCTAAAAGAATGGGACTTAAGTCTTCTCTACTCACATCCCTTTTCTCTTTGCAGGGCTTTGCGATCCACATCTCTTGCTCCAGGTCCTGTTACTGGTTCCTCAGTGTGTGTAAACAATATTAAAAAACAAATAAATTTTCTGAAGCCTGATAATTTGCCTTTTACATAAATAATAAAAATTTCTCTTGCGTGAATTGGAAGACAAAGACTGGGTGGTTTGGGAATAATGTAAGTCTATCTGGACCAAATATCTGAGGGAGAGGTGGAGGTGAAAGACTCCCAGATACAATGCAAAGTATCAGTCATCATTTAAAAGCCCTGTCTCCAGGAGATAAAATTGTCCCAAGTAACTACTATAAATGCTGAATTTCTGATGCAGAACTTACAGCGCTTGTTACTGAATGCTCTGTGCATCACAGAGCAACATCACAAAGTGCTACTGGAGGACGACATTATGTTGGGTGACAATGGAAACCGAAGCATAATCACTGGCGATTTGCGTACTGACTGTCATTAACTCGCTATTCAAAATGAACCGGAGACAACTGAGAGATACACATCCTCCAGAGCCACAGGGCAACAAATTCAAGGGCCTTTTTCTGTTTGCAGGTGCAGATAAATCAACTGTGTATTTGTGCACGTGCAAAATTTGTCATAGTGCCTTTTGCACAAACTTGTATAACTGTATCTAAAATATTTTAAGCATAATCTCATTATAGAAAGTTTACACAGGCAAAAAAATTACTAGGAATATTATACTGAGACAATATACACGGAACAAAGTAAGTTCACATTTCTACCAGTTATTCAGTGAATGAGAGCTAGTGTTTGGGCTAGTCCACAGCTGTACCAGTTTATTACGCGCTATCTAGAAAGCTGCATGAGGTGCTTATTGACTCATGGGGATGTGGGGAAATACAGGAGAATGGTGTGGAAGTGCTCATTAAAGTGTTTAGCACATGCACCTATTGTGCCTGTTTTCCTTCTATTGTCTCTTGGACAAGCCAGGAGGCTGGGCCGTTCTCGGAGAGAGGATGTCTGAAGTCAACATCAAAAATATTTTCCTGGGAAGTGGATGCTGAGTTTATAAACAAAAGTACTCTCAGCCGGAGGCCAAGTGTCCTTATTGCCTGGTTAAAGTCACCTCTGCACCTTCCACCATGCCTCTGAATTCATCCTGCAAAGGATAAGCCTCCTGCCTTACCTGCAAAGGGCTTTGCTTTGCAACAGTGATGCTGAATACCTATTTCTCCTGTACCTTCTCCATATAACTCCCCTCTAAGGACTCTATATTCTAGACTGAAACTGTCTTTATTCAGAAATAACTACTCTGCAATTCTCACGTCATTGCAGAATAAAAAGACAGAAAAAACAGGATGTCTTATTCAAAGCACCTGTCACTAAAAAAAACCCAAAACCACACACATTAAAAAAAACCAACAGAAAAGTAATAAAGAAAAATTGTCCAGTGAAAACTAATACCCGCTTGTAGTTCCTTTCTGACTGTGTTCATGACCCCTAGACTGACCATGCTTCTAAAAAAAGGGTCCTTATCTGCTGGTGCCCTGCATTCTCCTCTTTTTTACTATGTCCCTGCGATCTTCCTTCTCCCTGTGCCCCTTGCCAGTTCACACTCTTTAGAGCAGCTCCTTGCACGGTAAGCTCCTATCTGTCCTAACTACCCACCTACACCTGGGATCTTGAGACACTAGTCCACTCAGATCAGTCTTGTTGGTGTTGCTATCATGCTATCATATTGCGTTTTATTTCCATTACTAGAACTTCAGATGTTACTTTATTCCCATTAAGCGCTAGCAAAATCATTTGTGAAGGCACTTGCGATTAGGTAAATAGTTATAGACACATTTATCATAATTCACCTAGGAGGCAGAGCATTAGGCTGCTCAGGAAAAGCTCATTTCCAGGAAGGTAGGTTTCAACAATAGTGCCTTCTCACTGCAGAAGGCGAGGGTGATTAGAGATGGACACCTGGGAGGAATGATCCCAGTCATACTCCCAGCCTGATCCATCTTCTTCCAACCTCATTGAACATTGAAGACAGCCAGCACAGAGGGCAGCCCCTCCACTACTGACCTTGGGGACTCGTACAGCCCCGCGATGTATTTTTCTGGAGCAGCGGCCCACAGGAGTGTATTTTCCTAGCCACCATCTGCTGTATTGGGCAGAGCATCAACGACATCCGTTGGAGGGGCTGTTGGTAAAAATCATGTACATGGCAGCACTAAGGCATAATATTAGCACTGGAAGAGAAAACCAGCAAATACTCAGTTTTGAACAGCAACAGCAAGGCAAGAGTGTGTGAAAAGCACAATGAGCAGTCTCAGCAGCATTTCCTATTTTTCTCAACTGCTTTGTAACATCATGCAAAAGTAAGATCTTTCAGCAACCCTACCAGAAACTATTCCCTAAGCTGCCTGCTGAGCAAATATGAGACACTCACCAGCACCAGGAAACCCACAGGAGTCAACTACCCTCTACTTCCCAAACAGCATCACGTACCGCTCTCTTTAGGAATTGCAGTAGCGTGCCATTTTTAAATGGTGGCTCAAACACCTTAAAAGCACCCACGTTTCATCAGACTTCTCCACAGGAGACTTGCTTGGAGAAATTTAAGAAGTTATTTGCACCCCCTCCTCCCACCGCAGCCCTAGGGCTGTTTGCTGTCACCTGGAGATGCAGACACCACCAGCACGCCTCCCCTGCCCTCCGTGCTAGCCCAGCTCACCGGGTATCAGTCACTAATTGTACCAATGAAGGTTGTTAAAATAAGCCAGCTGATTTCGTGCAGAAATAGTAGCCCTTATGTAGTTTTGACAGCTTTGGCTATGACAGCGGTTATCATCAGCTGAGAAGTTGTAGCAAGCAGCAAGTGGAGATGGTTTCTGCAGCCAGTTCAGCAAGGAGGCCTCCTGGCTATGCCCTTTAAATGTTTGTCTTATTGAACATTCAAAAGCTGAAGGGCTCAGACACATTCTTTGCCCCTCACTTCATCACAGCTGACCCAATAACATACAAAGGGAGTCGATTTGCCGTTGGAATGCCAGATTTTGCAACCATGGCAATACGCAAATGTGTTTCCTTTCCTCCTTCTCCGGAAAACAAACCGAAATACAAAACCACAAGAAGAAAAGAAAAGTTTGCACGCTCAGTGACTCTGGTGGTGAGCAAGCAATATCAGCTCTAGAAGGATGCGCCAGAAGTGTCCAAAAGTGCCTACAAGGCATTGACAGCTTTGAAGATTCATACACGTTAATCTACTTAGCTGAATTGCTATAAGCTTGGCTCAGCTTTTAAGACTTGCTATAAGCTACCAAACAACCCTGCCTGATTAGTTTTAGTCATTCCAGCACAACTTTTTGAGTCAGAAGAATTTAGTTTTTCTGTTGCAGAAAATGATAGTTCTGCTTCGCAAGAGTAATGCTTGTATGCAAGGAAAAGTCAGAACCTGAGACGAACCTCACTATTTTCACCTCATGCACCCTCTGAGCTACATAGGTTCCTTTTCTTTAAAGAGAAAACACTGATACTTTATAGGCACAAGCTTTTTCGCAGCAGAGCAAAACGTTCACATCTTTAATTAAACATGCTCATATAGTCTGTGGCTCACTTCGGATGTTCATCTCACTGGTGATTCCCACCCTAGTCTTTTCACACACCATTTCTCCTGGCGATTGCCGCCTATTTTCCAAAGGAAATGTAAAAGTCTCCTTGAGACAGGCAACAAAATTCCTCCATGTAAATAGGAAAAATCTTTCACAACTGCTTTGTGGCTGCTCTCCAGTGACAGCTGTGCCTTTCCCTTTTGCTGGTCTGTTTGCATTGTGGACAAAAGCACAGAGCAGCTCTTCAGTGAAATTGCTCTTGCTTTGCAGCATTTCACCCTCCCACATCCAGCCTCTCCTTAGTGTGTATTTTCCTGCTATGGATGGAAGGCGGCAGACGTGCGGATACCCGGGAACGCAGAGCAGATGCTGCGCTTCACCCCCCAGCCCACCGGAGTGAATGAGCGGCTTGGCTTCAATTCCACTGCAACTCGCCTGCAGACTTTGAGCCCAGCACTTTTGACAGTGAAAGGTAAAGACAACGGCTCTTCACGCACTGCCTTACTCATCGCGGCAGAAATCATTTCCGTCTCCGTGTACCTACCGGGAATAGCTACAGGAACATATGGGCAGCATCCTGTTGTTTCTGAGAGAACTGCCCCACAAGAGCTTTCCCATGTTACCTCACTCCTTTGCTATCCAAAGCATCCGTCTGTCCTTGCTGGCTGGGAGAAGCATTCTGGACATACAGAAGGGCCCTGGCCTTTCCTGGAGGCAGTGGGGCACAGCGCTTAGCCACGCTTACTTCTGCTCGTTGCAGATCGCCAGGCACATCTCTGGCTTTCAAACCACCGTGTTTTTTAGGAGGTGTGCGCGAGACTTCAGAGACAATGCCCAGCTCTGACACGGGTGAACGTAGGAATTGTGCTCTCCCCTCTCCTGCCTCCCCCACCGTCTGTCCCACTGATAGTAACCTGCTCTCCTGTGGCAACTCCTTTCTCACTGTGCAGCCCCCAAACTTGCAAAAGCCCACAAACAAAGACAATTCAATAATAAGGAACTTAAATGCAGAAGCTGCTGTTGCTAATAGAAACAGATGCTCCATTTCTATAGAGGCAGTTTCCTCGGTAACTGATGCCAACACAGAGCTTCATCCTGCATGGTGCTGACTGCTCAATGAGAGCAGAACCACATAGGATGTGCTGAGCATCTTTCCATAAACGCCCTATTAAAAACAAGCAGTGTCTGTAGCTGTTTCAAAAGCAGATTTTGATTTCCCTATAGTGTGAAATAGTTACAGGAGGGAGGAAAACATTCCCCCATCAACAGCAAATGCTCTAATATGAGAATAGTCACCAGTTTGCAGCACACAAGCAATGTCACACCTTTAATTTCACATTTGAACATATCATGGTCAATCTTTACTACTGTTGGCCATTAGCTTCAACACCAAAGAGTAGAAACCCCATGGGAGTTAAATAGTATTAAGGAATTTATCTAAGCATTTATCAAATGGCACGTGGACCACACAGCTCAGGCTCTCCCTGCGTTCATACTCACCTGGGAATCCCAAGGGATCCCTGAGGGTTTTTCTGCAGCAGTGGAAAATTACGGAAACTCATTCAGTTGTGACATGGATGCATTCACAACACAGGATTCCCTGGGCGCAAAGGTCCCAGGGGTTACAGGAACAAGAATGAGCAGGTGGAAGATGGAAGGCGTGAAATATCCTGCCATTTCGGGGCTGCGGGTCCCAAACCCAAATCTGCACCCGGTTTCAGGACCTCCAGCTATCCAACCACCTAAGCGTGCTGAGCCACACGCTCTCCCAGCGCATCTTCTGCCCACCTCCAAGGGAGGAGGCAGCTGCCCACACTGCCTCAGGATGGCAGCCACCGCCTGCACCCACTAGGTCGTACAATGCACGGTCCTGTGCCTGTCTGATGAACTGAAATATCCTGCTCTGGGTTAGCCCAGCTGCCCGGTGGCAGCCGAGGTTCAGAGGAGGTCAAGGATCATGCCCCACTCCTTGACTGGCCCTCCCAGCCAGCAGCAGGCACAAAGGTTGCAGGAGTCTGAGACACATCTAGAAAAACACAGGAGGCATGTGCATGGGGCCTTCGACGAAGAGAGGTTGTCTCTCTAACTGCTCACGAGTACTATACCTGCTACTTTTCCTCCCATCATGGGCTAAGGGACATGCATCCAGTTAAGCTCTTAACAACTGTTCTCAACTCCTATTTAGTTTTGAAGGGTGCTGTTCCTATTCACAAGCACTTGGGTGCTGAAAAGCCCTCCTAATTTTCCAGTAATACCAGATCATCTGAAAAAGAAGATTTTATCTCTACCTACAGACCTTGCACTGCCTGAATATGGTCCAGTCTTGATGACACTTGACAGGTTATTGGACAATATAAAATAAAAAATGATTATTTCAGCACCTAATCTGGTTTGAATGGTAGATTCTCCTCTGATTTCTGTAGGTGTAGCATCAAGCAGTAAGAAAAGCTGTGATTTTACTAAGTTGCTTTTTATTTTTCACTCTATAGAGATGGTGTGAAAAGTTATTACATCTTCCTCCCTCTGCCCTCAGATCTGCCTGATGCCTCCCATAATAAAGCAGCCACTCTTTATCCTGATGGGAACTAAACAGAGAGCAGAAACTATGGCTAACTGCAGGCTTGCCTCTCCTGCAGCCATGGGAGAAGACACAAGGTCCCTGCAGGACAAACAGCCACCACAAAAGCTCATCTGCTTGGCAAGGGAAGCCCCCGAGGGCTGTGGGTTTGGGGTCAGAGCACTCCCCTGATGTCCCCCGCACACAGATGTTTTATGGACAGCTGTTTTACTGTTAACTGTATTCTCCATGGAGGTACTGAGGAGTTCCTCCCAGTTCCCAGAGGAAAGATGTGTTTACCCGATATCTGCTGCCGGACAAACACAGTGGGACAAGAGCAGCACGTGCTGCAGCTGGCCCTGGGCTCTGCGCATGTGCTTAGGACGTACATGCTGTTGGCCAGTTTGCTGGCCAGGCAGAAGTCTCCAAGCCTGTACCTCAGCTGGCTACCTCCTGTGTTGACTGGCAAGAGAGCCGGGAGGAGATCTTACCTATAAAGTCTCTACCTGCGGTCCTTCTGGGGTGAACGCTGCTGCGGGATGAAGGCAGACAGTGGGGGCCATGGGATGCCTGACCACAACCAGAGCTGGAGGAGACCTCGAGGGGTCATCTCCCCCATCTCCACCCCAAAGAGCAACAACCACACCAACGTCACTCCTGGCAAATGCTTCTCCAGCCTACCCTTAGAGATCCCAGTGACAATGTCTCCAGACCCACTTCCCCGGGTTCATATCTATGCCGTTACCCCCACCAGTCACTCAGCTGTCTTTTGGCACCCTCCCTCCCAATCAATCATGATTTGTCTGTCGTCTTCGGTTTTGTTCAGCTCCCTTTTCTGTTCTCTCCCTGCTTGTTCTTTCTCTAATTCCTGACATTGATTTGTTTCTCTTCCAGCTTTGAGACTCATCTGAGCTTTTCAACACCTTTTGTTTCTCCTCATCCTTCACTTCCTTCCCCCTCCTCCTCATGTCGGTCTCAAACACAGACCAGGCTGTGGAAGGCAATCAGCTCTGAAAGCCTTTCCGAACTGTATTTTCCTTCTTGGAAAGAATCCCAAAACCAAATAATAAATGTTTATTTTAATTAGTGAGAGACCACTAGCCTAGTATTAAAATCACCTTCTGCCAACAGGATGCACTTAACTGACTGCTGATTCGCTCGGTCAACAGGGCTGCTGGATTCTTTCATTAATTCCAGACAAGAAAAAAAAGTCACACAAGACTTGGCTCTGCACGTAAACGGCACCCGTAATTATGGCAGCACATCTGTAGTTAAGGTTAAGCCAGTCTGCTTCTGCATCCCATGATTTTCCAGGCTTCTAACCTGGCAATAATGGGACCTGCTGAACCAAAACTTCCGTACTTTGCTCCTCAGCGAGACTGACTCATTTGCAGCAGCACTCCAGAGAGGCAGGAATGCACTTTTAAGCCAAATGAACTGGCAGTTAAGGTAACTTCCCACCCATCACGTTCGTCTTCCCATCAGACAACTGCAGTGAAGCAGGGAACTTGACCCCCCAGCCCTGTGTGCAGGCACATCGCTGGGACTTATGGAAGTCCTTCCCCAATCTCTATGGCAGGGTCCATCTCAGACTTCCTCAATGGACAAAAATCAAATATGACCCAACCTGAAGTTTCTCTGACTCCCTGGGGCAGGACAACTCACTTGTTTCATCTTTGCAAGCATCTTCTCTTAGTATCAGTAATTCCTTGGTTTCCCTATGAAGGTTTTTAGATTGTTTGGGAGGGGATTTTTACCACCATCATGCAGCATTGTTGACCTTTGTCATGTCACGTTACCTGTGCCTTTGTGTCCTCCTAGCAGTGGGAAGGCTTCCAGGAGAGGCACTGAGCAAGTTCCTCGTGTTCATCAGGAGATATCCATCCAGCCCTTCAACGTCTCTGTCTCTGAGGGGATGGGGGAAACAGTATTCATTGACTGCATCTGATCCAAGAGGAGACACAGCCCTGAGCTTGGGAAAGCAGATAGACTCGCTTCGCTGCAAGGCACCATGTGCTGCAGCTGCCAAAATCCCCCAGGGGAGATGGCCCCTGGAGACTTACCTTGAAGCTTGGCACAGCCCAGTCCTGGGGAGGTGCTGGGGTGAGCACTGGTAACAGGGCCAAGCCGCCCCGGGCAGCAGGGGCTCCTCTGTTCCTTGCAGCCACCTCTGGGATGAACCCAGCAAACGAGCCGAGTTGCTTTGTGATTCATCGCTAAACCTGCACCACGTTTGGCCAGGTAGTCATCCTGGCCAAAACACCTCCAAATGATACCCCTCAGAACAGTTTTTCCAGACCGTGTTTGCAACGTGCCCACTCGTAAAACAGGTGATGCTGCTTTTGGTAGGGCTGCTGCAAGCTCGCATCGTGCTCCAGCAAACCTGCTCATAGGTAGAAAACTTTCTAACCTGTCTACTAATCTGTTGAAGGCAGACTTAAACAAATACCTCTTTTATTTTTTGTTCTAAGTTTCTTTTAAATGACAAACTCCTTGTCTCCTGATTCAAGGTTAATATTTCTCCTTTTTTAAGAGAAGTAGCCTAGATCTGAGACATCAGTCAGCCTTTTGCTGGCTGACACATCCCTATGGACTGAGACAGGCTCACTTGCTAAATTTCTACTGTCACACAATAGCAGATATTGTTTTGTTTGCTGTTCATGAATTACATCTGAGTAACGAGGTTACAGAAGGAGAGCAAGGGTCTTTAGTAGAATAATTATTTTAAAATATATGCAGGTTTGTCACGATGGGCTGTTCTCAAAATCAATATGATGGCATCAAGTGCCAAATTTCTATTAAGAATTAAACCTTTAAAACAAACCCCAAAAACGTCTCATCCATTTGCTGGGGAAACCTAACAGCCAGCCAGTGCATCAATAATTGCACATTCAAAAGAAACAGCCACCATTTATCCTTCTCAAGCATCAACAGAGAAGTTTGTAGCCACTCTGCCCCCAGAATAAGGAGGAGGATTTCCAAGGGCTGCGTTTGCAGCTTGCCTGTCTCCCAGCCAGTCACCAGGTAACATTTAAGAGCCAGCAACCGTCAAGCTGAAACCTCTGCTTCTGACAAGCTGCTTGGTAAAGGTCAGCCACTTAGTAATGAAGCCATATACATCAACGGCACAAAGAGAATACAAATGACAGGCAGTTCTGGGAAATAGCAGCCCCTGCGCTGCACATGCCACAGTATCTGTCAGCAATGGCCCCTACGTTTAATTTGCCCTGTGCTTCCAGTGAAGAGAATCAGAATAAATCAGGGAGTCAGGATGGGAATCCATCTGTCCATGTTTCTTCTGCTTAATATCAGACCAAAACCACATTTGAGGCTTTCTAGGAAGAGGTTCAGACTGGAATTCACTCGCTTCGTGTGCCACATCAAACATGGAGCACGCAGCCTCACGTGCTGCTAACGCCACACTGACACTGTTACTTCCACTAGCAAGGTGGCTGAGCTGCCACCTTGCCCTGGAAGCAGGGACACACATCCAGGGCTGTCCCCTTCCCTCTCCAAGCTGGTGTCTCTGATGTCTGATTTCAGTCACTTTTTGTCCGTCGCTTATCAGGAAGAGAGCATCTCTTCATTTCTTATGAGCCAGAGGAAATCCTCTCAGAAGCAAATGCTGTGATGACACGTTCCCGAAGATGCCACACACACAACAGGGATGGTGCCATGTGTCACCTTGGAGCGGGTACAGCTGTGACGGCTGGCCTTGGCTCTGACGGACCTGCGAAGATCTTAGCTGGATCAGGCATCACTCCATGAATTATCTTCCTCCTGATAAACCTACATACACACACACACAAACACATACACACCCATACATAGAGACATACACGCATGATACAAAAATACAGATATATTGTATAAAAGAAATGACAGTATTGGACCTGAGGATGTGTTACTGATTACCTGGAATAATGAAAGAAGGCAGCAATTTATTTTTTCCTACAGGAGAAGGGTATTTAACAAAATTACAATTTAAACATTATTTATAGGGTAACCTTGTCTCCAAAACCTCTTACAGCTGAAATAAATTAGGGCTCATCCATCATAAGCAAATGCTGCCGTTCCGGTCTCCTCTGGCGCAGTTTCATACCAGACTAGGCAATTTCCCAGGATTTCACCAAGCACCTGGATCTGATCCGATCTCGGCTGCCTTCGGCCACGCTCGGCTGCGTGGTTAATGCACCCTGCCGGCACGAGTGGCCCAGATGAAGTCAGCACAACATTAAGGTAATCTGGAGCTGCCTGATTCAGATAATCAAAGTCAGATCCCCAGGGCTCGTGTCCCCTGAGAAATCAGTGCAAAACATCCAGGATGTGAATCGTCAGTGCCACAAGCATTCACATCAAGTCCTCCTGCTCCCCACTGAAATTAATTTCTCCTGGTTCAGCCTAACCCAGTTCCCAAACTCAACTGAGCTCAGCAACACGGAGGTAATTTCAGAGAGGAGCGAAGGTGTTGTGGTGGAAATTAGTGCAAAAAGCTGCAACTCAGCAGCATCGTCTCTGCCTGCTCTTTCAGACGTTCCAGATGGGTCATTGGACATATTTCCATTTGAAGGTAGGAGAGTCATCTTCCCTCACTTCCTACCCACTCTCTTATTTTAAGTAATGAATCACGTTTTACTTTTTCCTCTTTTTCCCCTTTTTCCCTTATGAAGCTGAAAATGCAGATCAAGCTTTTCTAGTCCTTTGAAGCTCCAGACTTTTGCAACACCAGCAGCAAATAACCTCTGCTGCTATTACACATTATTTTATCATTAAGTGTCATTTTTCATAGAAGGAAGACACTTTTCTGATTTCTTAAAATAGTCCCCATAGCGATAGACCTTGGTTTTTCCCTAATTAGCAAACTCACTTCTGATATCAGAAATAAGGGAAATATTCCTCTCTGAAACTTCAGGATTAACTTTGAACCTCCTGAACCATGGAGGAGGTGAGAAGACCATGCATCGTGTTGGGTCTTTTTTTTTTTTTTGTCAGAGAAAGATGACTTTATATACTTTTATAACAGAACATGAGACCCTGGAAATTATTTCTGTGTAAAAAATGACAGGGAAAAGCAAAGCAGCAAACAAAATTGCCCCAGAGCTGATGGCATGTCACCAGTGCAGCACGCACGATGTCCTTCAGCTGACAGCAGCTTCATTAGCAGCTGGGCATGCTACATTTGCTCCAAGGTGCCTAAAACATGCCAGACTGACAGCTCTTCGGTTGCTTTATTGGGCCTGTTAGAGACAGTAGCAGGGAATCAATTAGCAGTCAGAATATTTAAGTTGTAGGTAACTGTGTGGACAAACACCCCAAAGCAACGCTGAGCCCACTGCAGAGGCTCGACCAGCGTTTCGTCACCCTGAGGCTGCAGGCATTTTAAGTGAGGAGTCAGAGATGAAATTAAACAAGGACAATTTGGGCAAATTTTGCAAGAAGTTTCTCTATCATGCAGATGGAGCCATTAAATCTGGTCTGTCCCGCCAAGGAGGGATTTGCTGTGGGGCAGCTCGATCCTCACCCAGCTGCCAGGAGCCACGTTACCCCCCAAATCTCACATTTTTTCAAGTTCTTCCCCGGTGTGAAAAACCTTTCTGGACTTGGGGGGAGAGAGTTTTCTGGGTCAATCCTGTCAGACAAGTGCCTTTTACAGGCAGCAAATTAATTTCCAACGTAAAAGCAGAAAAATATGAAAACTCAAGGTAGGAAATCTAGGAAAATAATTGCCCACTTGGCCAGAGTGAAAGCAGCAGATTGCTTTGCAGGCTTATTCAGACTGTATGCAAGTGTCCAAGATTTTTCTATTGTAACTGGTAAAATAATCAATACCTGCCCACTTGTGAAGTTTAGCGAAAATAATGAACTGGCAAATATTTATAGCAAAAGCCAAAGCACATTAGGTATTCCAAAGGACTTATGTAAGCGCCACTTTCTTCAATACAGCTTTAGAGGAAACGCTTTAAGAAGCTTTATCAGCATAAAACATATTTTGAAATTCATGAAAATTCATAATTGGCATAGAAAAGTCAAAGCTATCTAAGTGGAATGACTTAACCCTGCTGGACAGTATTTTTCACTAACTATAATGGTTAATCTGCCAGTTGAGAGAGGAAAATTCTCTTCCATTGTCAAATGCAATGAAACAAAGGAAGAAACTTCTCCAGCTGATGGGGACTTTATGGAAATAAATGGAATATGGCAAGTTCTATAGAATAAGGCCCATTCTTCAAAATAAAGCAAATTAACCCTGACTAAGTTGAGGAAACTGAGACAGAGCAATTTCCTTGTGACTGAACCAAGCGCTGGGTTTTAGTCTGGCCTCAGCCTCTGTCTCCTGGGTGGGTATTTTCTTTGGACCAGGCCCTGGGGGGCTGGCATGGATTTTCAGTCGAAGTCCTTTACTCTGAAATGTTTCCACTGTTTTCACACCCATTCAGTGCTTGACTCCAACATGTATTTTAGCATACATTTATACCCTGAAATTTGTTGAGCTTCATATCTTATCCTGCCATTCTTGCAAAGAGTGGTTAAACCCCACTTACCACAGTAGATGAATTTAGAAGAAGCTTCCTCTCTCTTGGGTCTCAGGATAATTTTGTGCTTTACAGAGTTGTGTGGGGTAGTTAAGGGCACCTCAGGCTTGGGATGCATCCTTCTGTAGCTATGAGCCAGCTCCTGGTAGCAATCATTCCTTCACGGAGAATTCACTTGCCTGCTGTCATCAAATACCTCCCTATTGACAACTAGCAAATGATGCTCCCTGCCAGCCAAACCAAACAATTTTTGCTTAAAACCAACTCCATGTGTTCAAACTTCCTCCTACCGAGGGCTACAAATGCTTCTTATTTATCCCAAATTCAGTTAACCTCTCTGTGGCTAGGTTCTTGTACATTCTCTATTCTTTGCTGAAATTCTTTGCTGAGACCAGGGACACTGGCTGTTTACCCTGTTACATTAAATGGGTCCTTCCTGGTTCCCTATTTAGAGGAATCCACAAGTGCCACCAGTGGATACCCCTGGGCTGGGCTCGGTTGACCGCAGCCTCCTCCCTGCCATCGCTTCTTGCTGGCTTCTGCTCCTCCCTTAACCTCAGGCTGTTGTTGTGTTACACAGACTTCTCAGAGCTGTTTAAAAAGAGATCATTTTGGGTCACAAGACTTTACCTGAATCCTCCTCTTTTCTGGCATTTATCATCTGCTGAATTTTTGGGTTCTGCATCAGAAGAAGCCAGCATGTCAAAGCAAAAGCGGTTGCCAAGGCTTGTTGAGTTTCAAATGAAAGCCACGAATACCACCAAACCACGTAGGATTTGGCTCTTTTGAGTTAGAATGGGTGAAGATTTGTAGCCTACTAAAATCTAAGATCAAATGAAATCTCCAGCCATTCTATACAACTAAAATGAATCATTCCCCCTCAACAGATTGAAACCACTATACCTCCCAAGGTTCTCTTTGTAATCTACTCAGCCAACAGTCATTTCTACTCTCTCTATATAATTAGCTTTTGTTACAAAACTGTGAACTCCAAGAAACACGCTGTCCACCTGTCACTATCTTCCACAGCCTCCAACACAGAACTGATGATGCAATTTTTCATAGAAATACTGCTTAGTCTCTATCATGAATTCTTTGGGGCAAGGAATGATTTTTTTCCTCTTTTTGTGTGTTGTGCCTGACACAGCAGGGGCCAGATTTGCATTAAGAAGCATATAATAGGATCTACAGCATAACGCAGTATAATGAGTGATAACAAGCAGAGTGGTAAGTGGTGTCATTTAGCGCATAGTATCCCTGTGGTTCCCCATCATCAGCTTTTTATTGAACAGGCTTGTCCTCACAGTTTCTTACTGATCTAAAAGTTTGTCTCTATCATTATGCCTGTCTGAGTGCCTATTTAACGCTTTTCTGCTGCAGCTCCTCTTTTCCTCTCCCTCTTTCTCAGCCTGCTCCAGGGAGTTGGGGACTGCATTCCTGTTTATCCCTTTTTTTCCTTTTCTCTCTTTTTTTTTTTCCCCCCACTATTTCCTTTGCTGCTTCACTTCCCAACTTTGTAAGCAAAGTGGACAGTCAAGCGCTTCTGAAGGCCAACACGTGACATGCAACCACAGAGAGGCAGATTGGCCCCAAGACCAAAGATGATCCTCGCAACACCCCTTCTGCTTCCTCCACTGTTTAAGAAACTAAACCCAAACACTTTTCAGAGCACATCACTGCCAACTCTTCCTCAACTCTCGTTAGCATCTACTTAGGCTCCATTTGCAATACCCCTTCCAGACCGAAACACACAAAATGAGAAGGCAGCTTTGCTCTGACTTGCGCCCTCAGGCTAATGCCTTTGAGACAGACCTGCCTCCCACCAGACCTGACAGCGAAGGGGCTGAGGACTTTCACATCCCAAGACTGTCGTCTCAGCTTTTAGCTCTGTGTCGGCAACTGAGCATCACGCAGCCGCTCGCTCACTCCCCCCCAGTGGGATGGGGAAGAAGAAGGAAGGGGGGGGATGTTTGGAGTGATGGCGTTTGTCTTCCCAAGTCACCGTTAGGCGTGATGGAGCCCTGCTTTCCTGGGAATGGCTGAACACCTGCCTGCCCATGGGAAGTAGTGACTGAATTCCTTGTTTTGCTTTGCTTGCGTGCACGGCTTTTGCTTTACCTATTAAACTGTTTTCATCTCAACCCATGAGTTTCCTCACTTGCTCTGACTTGCGCCCTCAGGCTAATGCCTTTGAGACAGACCTGCCTCCCACCAGACCTGACAGCGAAGGGGCTGAGGACTTTCACATCCCGAGATTGTCGTCTCAGCTTTTAGCTCGCACCGCTCTCAGTCCTCTTCCCATCTGCGCCACCTCCTGCTGCTTCCATCTTCAGTCCGCACATTTCAAAACACGCAGCAGGAGCTAATACAAAGCTGCTTGCTTATATTTCTATTAATCATCTTCCCCTCGTCCCATCTGCCACCTCTATTCTTCAGTCTGGCCCACCCAGCTCACAAATTTATAGCACTCACAATGCAGAAGAGTTAATCGAATCCAATCTCTCAGCAAATTCTCTAGCATCTGCTGTTCCATATTTGGTTCCTAGCAAGGGCTGCTCAGTCCCAGCCTCATCTCCCTTGTTTGTACCACGGTTCCCATTAGACCAAATGAAGAGCGTAATTAATTAGTTGGTACCCAAACTTGAGAGTTCCACATGCATCATTAGAATAATCAAAATAGCTATGCTGTATGTGTAAATATCTTTTGACTATGTCTTCTCACTCACTATTTGCGTGGTAGCAGTAGCTAGAAGCCCCAGCTCACCCTAGGATCTCATCACTAAGGTCAGAAGTAGGTGAGAGCTGCAGACAAATAAATGGAGGGAAGGGAGAGAAAACAGGGAAAGACAGGCAAAACTTCTCCATGGTCTATACCATGTGTTCACTTGAATTACACTCATATGAGTGTGGTTTTCTAACAGAAGCTATTAAAATTAAAAAAAAAAAAAAATCAGAAGCAGTATGTTCACCTCTACCAAGCTTACCTACTTCTTTAAACAGAATTTCTCAGCAGTTAGTAGATTTTAAAGAAGAGATTTTTAAAATCATAACCACAGTGTTTGCTCTATCACAGCTACTGGGGCCAGGGTGTTTTCTGGCACAATAACAACTAGTGCTGGAGGCCAGGGCAGGTGAAGGCAGGGCTGGGGACAGGCAGCTCTGAGCACTGTCAGATGCAGAGGGTCCAACAGCCCAACAGCCCAAAACTGCCCTTTTATACCAGACCCAGCTGTTTTTCCCGAGTTTCTTCCACATGTGCCCCCTTGGGGAATACCTTGTCTTGCATGGCATCTGCTGAATTGAATGAATTCTGAATGAATGAAACCATTCCTGGCTTTCAGCAGATAGCAGTGCACGGCACATCTCTCAAGGAGACGTGTTAGCCCTTTTTGTACCAACATCGTTGGTCTGCCAACATCAGCTCAGTGGAACGGTGGGCCTGGGGACACTAATGGAAAACCTATTATCCACCAGCCCAATCCCACTTCTGCTCTCTTTTGGAGGATGGTACCTCAGGCATTCACTTATTTGACATTCATTATTTTTTCTGGAGTCCAGCTGCTTTAGCTCTACCCCTCATCTCTTTTCTCACAGTGCAAATCATTTAGACGCATGCGTAGCTCTGAAACAAAGCAGCCATTCCTTTCTGCACAGCTAAGCCCGGTGCCTTCTGCTGAAGATAATTCATGCGCCTACTGTCCTCAGCAGTGGGAATGCAAAGGAAAAGAGTTGGGGTATGTTTAATAAAAATATATCTTATACTGTTTACCGACTGAAGAGTTGTTTGACAGATACTCCATCCTTAGCTATGTTTAAATTATTCCCTAAGCAAACAATACAAACTGCACGCTTCATTTTACCCAATAGAAAAATAAAGAGAACATGCAAAATATATGGTCCTGGTATTAGATCCCATACAAAGAATATTGATTTCTCCTTTGTTTAAATATTTTCTGCCCAGTGTTTGCTCAGCAATTTATTCTTCCACTGCCTACAACAAATTAAATGTCAAAATCTGTTTATCCTATGAATTTTCAAGACTAATAATGAGTCTCCTATTTCAGCTTAAATAATGTTGTTGGTGAGATACCTCTTGATGGATTGTATAAATAAAGCCAGATACAGAGATTGAAAAACAAAAAACCCCCAAGAGCTGGGGTTTTTTCCCATTTTTCTTAGTTTACCAAAGAGGCATGTGAATACTGCGATCAGCTCTATTTTTCCTAAAACTTCTGGGGTGTTTGGGTCCTTTATAGAGGAAAGAAAAATCACTACCTGAAATGGGCTACGGAAGAGCTGCTTTGCTGCTTTCAGGTCCTTCCTACCACATCCCCTCTGTGTCCTGCCTCGGACACGGCCAAGAGGCAGGAGGGGATCAGGTGAGGCTGGGAGATGGGGGGGTCCCAGGGCACCAAGCGCCCGCCGCCCCCCCGGCAGCCCAGCATGACCCGAGCTCCCGTGGCGCCGGGTGAGTCGCATGCAAGTGGCCCCTGTGAAACCAGACTGGCTGGCTGGAGCCAAGGAGGCCAGCCCAAACAGCAGAGCCCCCCTGCACTCCAGTCAGGGCCACCCCTCGACCGACTTCGGTCATCCTTGGACAAGCCAAAACGTGCAATTTGGCCATTAGCCCAGCCTTTCAGGTCATTCCTGTAAAGCAGTGCAGATGTTGCCATAAAGACTGATAAAAATCACTTTTCACCTTGACCTTTGAAATCCGGAGCTATGTCAGACATACCAAACACCAGATTAGGGAGCAGGAGTGAATGTATCTGAGGAAGGATCTGACCCATCGCCCACCATGGCCCTTCATCCCATATCAGCCCAAGCTGGGCTCTCCAGGGCTGCCACAGAGCCTGGAATAAGATCCTAGCTAACAGTCTTTGCGTGGACTTAGTATAAATGTTTCCCACTAATTAAATTATTTGCTCACAAGCTGTAAATGGACTAAGCCTGGCAAAGACCTTTCATATCTCTATAGCCACCTTATGTTAAGTCACAAACATATTAGAGCAATTTCTTTCTCATAAGATTTAAAAGGCAGAGGGAGGAAGAGTCAATTTAGAAACATCCTGGCACTGCTGCCAGGAGCTTCTGATCATTTTCACTGCAAAAGCAGAAGTTGGGCGGCTGTCCTCTTGCTTTCCTGAAGCTCAAAAACAAAGCAACATGTAATGTAGCTCTCCAAAGCCCGAGAGCTGCCATCCACCTGCTGCCAGCAGTTCCTGCCGATTGCCACGTGCTTGGAGCCCACCCAGGACAAAAACATGAATTTTTGTATTGAGACTTTTGTAACAGGGCCAGGGACAAGTTCCTGCCTTGCTTTCCCTCCTGGCAGACTTAAAATTGCCAGCAGCAAGGAGCAGAGGGGCAGAAGGGAGCCTGTTTCCTAGTGCATATGTAATTCACGTGCTGCACCAGGGCTTTTTTAGCTGGGGAAGTTTCGATATTGACTTTTTTGGATCTGTCTCACCATGCCACTTCCCACCAAATATATTGAAAGAGAAGTTGAACAAAAGAATAAAACATCAGGGAGCTAATGGGTCTGATTCATGGTGGTGTTTCTCCAGATTTAGGTAATCCCTCTCAAAACTCCGCTTCAGAAATGCAGAAAAACCGATCGCAGAGACCAGCAGTAGGAGCAGAGCAATTTCTGTGACTGGTGATGCAGGAACAGTGACGCAGCCCTTAAGGGAAAGGAAGGATGCAGGTGGAAAGGGAAGAAAGGAAATGGCCTCAATTTATCAGTTACTAATTCAACGAACAGATTAGCAAAATGAGGAGGGCCCAGGGGTAAATAAAAAATGCTTTGGTTGCTGCTTAGCTCTGCTGTTCCTGCTGGAGGAGCCAAGCTGCAGGCACCGCAGGGCTGCTGGGCTTTCAGCAAGGGGCACAGGTGGGTATATGGGACGAGAGGGCTGAAGAGGAGAAGAGAAGCCCTCGAGGAGGGATCAAAATTCAGATAACTGAGATGTTTCTCCGGCTCTTGGTGTATACAAACTAGCGTGGTGAGGGTGGACCAGTGATAGAGACTGCAGTATAGGGACCTTTATGTTTAACAAGCTTTCTGCCTGAAGGTAAAAATGCATCTTTGAACAGTACAGGGGCGGGAGGGACGGCACTGACACCTTCGCAAGGAAGAAAGGCACAATACAAAGCAACTTTCTTATTACATCAAGGGAGGCAGATAATTATCGTACTCAAGGATCCCACCGTACCTGTGGGTATTTCCAAAGGAGTTGAAGAAATATAGCCTAATCCATAGCCGGGGGGTTACTTGTCCTGACTTTGCAGCAGGGATGAAACAGCTGTGCACAGAAGTATTTTTTTCTGTTTGTCCAAGTGTCCTTGATAAATCGCATCTCTGCCATACCTGGAGGGCTGCATACCTCCAGGTACAACCTGCCAAAGTGGCCACTCTCCAAATGAACCGTAGGCCAGGGGGGTGTTAGAGATGGTAAACAAAGCCAGCATGATCCAGGCTAACATCTCATCAGCCTTATGAGAAATGTTTCTAAAAAGGGTTAGACGAAGGTTAGACGAAGGCTCTGTTCAACACTGCACATAGTTTACCTGAAGCAGGGGCTGGGAGGGGACAGGAGCGATGGGAGATCCTGGAGGGTCCATGTTTGACACTGGTCAGGGAGAGCTCACATGGACTCTTGTGCCAGCAGGCATGTGGGGGAACGTATTTGGCTGTAAAAACACCAAAGCAAAAAATCAAGAGTGTGTTACCTGAACTGACTCCTCAGGAGTGTCTTTGGTAAGAGCTTTGCAGTAAGGAAGCCCTTAGTTTCTTAAGAAGTTGAAGATAAGGAATTTAGCAAGAATATACGGTAAATAGATAACAGTAACTTGCTTGGAGTTAAGTACGTTAACCACAATCCAAATAACAACACTGAAATTAAGGTAAGAAAAGCACGACAGCTCCCACATGACCTCTGGAGCTGCACGCATAAAATGGTTCCTTCATTTAAATAACAGTTTTGCCAAAGTTTATTTCTTACTCAGCAGCAATGCTGAGAGGGAGGGAGTATCTCTTGCAGCTTCTTCTCGTTAAGAAAATTCCAGACTCAAGAGAAGATACCTGTAACTGAGAGAAAGAGGATTTACTTCAGTTTTCTTTGCCTCCATGTACGTTGCTGAGTCTCATCCCAGTGAATTATGATAGCTCACTCAGTCCGGGACCTCTTTACATTCTTCTGGAATTAGCTCCATTAACAAGTCATGGAAATATTCCATTCAGGCGAAGGATTAGGAAATGATACACGCTCTTGGCGTGAAAATTAGCAGCACATCCGAATGAATTTACGAGCTCCCCTCCCTCTGCCCTGACACCAAAGGCTGCAGCCAGCAGTGGGCTCAGCTGGAGTAAGGGCTGTTTCATGTCTTACGAGTACTGAAGGAGATACCCGCTTTGCCTGTCATCTGCTGGGAGTCAGACCAGCTGCGGGGGAGGCCTGAAGGCACGCGTAGGGGCTGGGATGCTGCTGGAGAGGCAGGTACAGCCCTCGGGAAGGAGCCGGGCAGACCTGGGGTCCAACCTCCTCCATCGGAGGGGCCAGTTCTGCCGTGCCTGCCACTGACACCACGCACAGTTAATGGTCTATTAAACCTCTCAGCTGCTGCAAGGGGAAAGTCAGATACAAATACCGGTCACTCAACGCACTTCCCTGTTCCTGTGAATTGGTGACATCATGAGGAATTGCTGTGAATCTGCTTTCCACTCATCTACAGCAGCCACGCGATTTCAACTGTCAAACGCTGCTTGGGAGTTTATTGTTGAGGAAACACAATCCTTGAGGTCCCTTCCAACCCGGTATTCCACGATTCTATGGCTGATTTCATGAAACAAGCATATACAGGGCTGGTTCATTAGGACTCACGAGCTGGAAAATGCTGTCAAAATACGCTGAATAAAAATATAGATTAGGGGAAGAAATACAACGTAAAATGCCTCTTTGAACATTACTGTCAACGAACCCAGTAGTACAAACACTTTTATAGTATGTTTGCTTGTGAAAGAGACTGTGAAGGTCGTTATTCTGTGACTATTCGTATATTTTCTTCTGCAAGATGTACTGTACAGAGGTATCAATACAGGCCCCAAAGTAGGAGCGACCCAGATTATCTTGAATATCAAAATGTACAATCGTGCATTGCCTGCAAAGGAAGTAAGGATAATTTGGTATTGCATAACTATAGCCTCATTATCGTCATGACTCACTTATTATTTTTACTGCATAGCTTTTTCCAGTGTCAGACCCACAGTTATCTCTAAATAAGAGGTTTATATTGCCCTTCTTGTAAATCAAACTCAGAACAAAGAAAATTTTGCCAAATACATTTTGCTGACCTCTTGCTGTTGCCTTTGTGTTAGTCTGTCCCAGCCAAATCCCTGCGTGTCCTCTTGGACAAACAGCTAAACTCCTTCCACCAAAATTACACACTGATTTTGCAGACCCCTTGTTTTTCACTATTCCATTAGAGAGTAGAAACAACAGCATAAGGCTTATCTAAACAGTGACCCCAAAACATGAGAAACTTGCAACCTCTGCACAGATAGTCTATGAACTGAAAAAGGGCTCGGTTACTTGGCTAACAGAAATATTTACCCAGCTCTAGGAAAAATACTCAGCCACAGATTTTTATCTAACAACTTCTCTGGTGACAGTTTAATATGGAATTTGGACTCTAACGGGTAATTGAGCTTCAACAAGCTTTTCCCACAAAGAACACTGAAAATTGCACTTTCTTCTGGCTGATGGATATTTTCATTTTTTATGGTGTGATATTCTCTTAGCATATAGGAGATTACTCATATTTTATGCATTTACAGACACAGGTCCAAACATACAGCTATTGTGTGTACCGCTGAGATGTTGCAAAGAAAAAATGCTGAGATTTTCGCATCTTGGGAGAGGTTTTAACCAGCTCCCAAATGTCACATGGCAGTTAAAATGGAACTATACTCATGTTTTTATTCAAATAACTACTCTAAAATTACAAAAGATAAGTACCACCTTTCAGCATGAATAAACTTGAATACATACTAAAAATAATTCTGCATTAACTCCTGAAGTTACTGCATTCTGAAAGGTGTAAATGGATAGAGTTTGCTATTAGATGCTTTACGTAACCACATGTCAAAAAATTCAATAGAATGAAAATTGCCTATCTGAAAAGTGAACCTGCAGCATTTGGAGAGGTAGTTTTACCACTTATTTTTTAAAAAAAACAACTCAAGTCTTTTAGCTAAGCCCAAGATCTTTGACACAATTCACTTTTTCACTCTGAGTAGATGGCATCAAGATTTTAGGGGATTGACAAAGAGGTCTGAAACACGGTTTAGGGATTAGGGTACGATTCTCTCACCCTTACAACCCTTGTACTTAAGACTGTGAGTAGCCCTGGGGAAATCAATGAACTCGACTGTGGAGTGAGGAACAACTCGAAATGAGGAAGGCAAGCAGTGTCTGACCCGCTATTGATAAACTAACTCCAGTGGTAGATTGTGGTTTCAGCTATAACCCAGCACCCTCCCTTTTTTTTTTTTTTTTTTTTGCATATCACACCGGATTTTTTAACCCAGCCAACTGGGTGTTGGATGAACTATTTTCATGAGCATCTCTGGGTCAAGATGGCCCTGGATGGTGCTAGGAAGAAGTTCCTCATTTACCCCACACCCTCCTCCTCTTGCACCCTCTCTCACCCCTTACAGCTGACCCTGGGAAGCCCAGAGCAGTTGGGACCAAGAGGGATCTGGTTATCGTCCCTCCATCACAGTGCCGCAGAGTTACCTCCGGGTTGAGGCGCTCCGTATTATTCCTTGGTGAGAACAGCACAGGACATCACCATTTGGCTCTGCTGCCACGGAGGATGCTGCGGCTCCTGCAAGCTCAGAGAGGAGTTATTCATTACATGTCACTTATTTCTTATAAATAAATTTCTCTCAATACAATTTGCGGCAATGGGTAGAAGTACACCACAGCGAGAGGAAAAATGCAGCAACGCTTCGGCAATTGTTTGGGGGTTTCTCGAGGAAGGGCAGTGCTGGGTTGTGTTTCTTCCTTATAACTTGAAGGACAATTTTCATCCTTGAATCAGGCATTGTTTTCAGAAAGTACAGTTGCTGAGCTTCACCAGGACAATATTTGAAACTGTAAATAATAAAATATTTATTAACCCAAGTACAGCATATTACAGCCTTTCATTCCTAGAAGATACAGTGCAGACAGCTGCTTTCTATATGCAAGGATGAGTTCTGTAAATCCAAGTAAAGCAATCTCATAAGCAGGCAAAGCATAGTACTTAACAAATTTGTTTTGTATTAAGTAAAGAGTTTGAGAACTGTTGCAAAGGGTGACTCCTGATCATGTACAACATGGAAGGCTATACCTCGCTGTAAGAGAATACTCCAGGACTGATCACTTGGGCTCTATTGTTAAACACGTGCTCTGTAGATACCTTGACCTTCACTCTGCCACTTCTGTACACATCTTCTTTGATTACAAAGACACACATTTTTAAAAATAATGATATATATTATTACACAAAAGTTTTACTGCCCAACAGTATAGTGATATCCAAATTCCAAGCTGATAAATGTGCAATAAGACTTTTTAATGTAACTTAAAGTTCCGATCTCAGGGAGGAAATTACACACTGGACCAGCTCCCAGAGGGAGTTTGTAAATTAATTCAGGGTCCTTAAATCACTGTGCATGCAAGCTTGTTTTGCAACGCGTTACTAGGTTCAACAACATTAAGTTATTTGGGGGAAAAACAATTCCCTGTAGAAATCACAGGAGTGGATAGCCTTTCCACCAACTTCAGCCATTTCCCCTAGCACCATGGCAGGCACCAAGACTCCCCGTATAACCAGGGAAGAGGTTCCTCACAGCTCTGCTGAGCTGTCCTCTTGAGGAGCCCAATTTCCTTGTGGATGAGGACGCTGTGATCGGTACCTTTGGTTGTGAGTTGCAAATGTACAACCTGATGGACAAACTCAAGTCTTTACACGTCAGCGCTCTGACGCTTAACTAAGACAAGAATTTGAAGATGTGTTTGAGGGCTGCCGAGCAGATGTTCAAGACAGGTCAGCAACCGTCAAGTTCTTTAAAAAGAAATTCTGACCAAAATTGTGACAGTGGAAACAGCTACATGTTGGGTCTTCTGCAGACTTGTCCCATCCCATCCACTGTATTGTAGCGTTCAACTCAACATCCAGTGTTAGTAGGACAGAATGTCCTAATTTTTCGTTACTAAGAGATCTATTCTGTACATAACTTTACAGATCTCCTTGCTGTAAGTTTACTCTACTCTGATGACTTCACTCCTCTGGAATTATAAGTGCCTGCGTCATTTGGACATTAAATACCACACATTGAGAGTGGGAGGATTGTTGAAAGTCCACAGCTTACCCTTCTGTCTTCTGACACGCATCAGAAATTTTCCCCTGATTCCAATGGGAGCAGAGTTAGACCAGTGCAGGCTTCCTTTTACAGCCAGTCCCCGCAGGCACACGTTTGCAGATCATTCTTAGCTGTGGATATTTATGCTGCAAACACCTCTTCTTTTATCAATAAACACCTTTCAAAGCCAAGCCTTTGCTATGTAACAAACTTGAATTCAACAGGTGGATGTTAGGCAGAGATTTTTTGAAGAGCCAAAAAATATGCACGTACAGTTAGGGACCTTCATCTTTGGGAGCAGTCATTTGCCATCATTCCACTTCTCTCTACTTACATGTTTTAGCAGAGCTGCATGATTTTATGTCTTACATAATATAGAGTGGATAATTACCAAATGTCCCATAAGTTGTAGGTCATTCCCACGGCTGTTGATGCTTAATCTCTTGTCTCCTGTTTCTCCAAGAGCGGGCATCCTACCAAGTTTTGATGTACATAATATATTGGGTAGAGGAAAAGGATTCCTTTTCGATAGAAAGGGAAAGGGGGGGGGGGGGGGGGGGAGAAAGAAATTTTTTAAAATCACAAAAAGGGGGGGGGGGGTGGGGAGAGAGAAATGTTTTGAACTAGCAGAGCTAAACATTTTAATTGAGCTGATTAAAAAAAAAACAGTCCAAAAAAAGTATCAAAATCTCTCACAAGATGGCAAAATTTATCCAGCTCTGAATTTGAGGGGTGGATGCTGAGGGCAGGCTGGAATCTGGAGCAGAGACAAGAAATTATACAAACAGCAACTGTAGGAGAAGAGGGGGTATTTACATGAGACGCGATAAGCAGGGCAGCGCCTGACAGAGTGATTCACAAGGAAACCATTGCAGGACCATTCGTGAGTGATTGGCACTTTGGATCCCGAGGTGAAGAATTCCTGAGGCTCTGACAGTCTCGTGTTTGGGGGAAGGTAACCAGAGCATTTTGTGAGCAAAGTAGGTCACGGCTCAGCAGGAGAGGCACGTTGTCACATTAAACTATGAAGATGCATAGCTTCCAAGAGGGTTTCTTTTTTCCTTCAGTTATTTCATTTAGCCAAGTATAATCCGGATTTTAAGGAATACAAGATGGTTGCAATTTATGGGTCACCTCTTTGTTCTTGCAATGGCTTTGTGAAAGAGGAAAGTGATTGCACTGTCTCGCTACAAAAGATAGTGATTTGGGTAAGTAAGCTCAATTGTCTGAACAATATTCTGCAAATGAGTGTAAAAAATTATATCAGAGAACAAAGCATGAGTCACAGAATTACTCAATAAGAAACAGCAAGTCAACTTTCATAGGATTTGGGTAATGTGGATATCTCCTGAAGTTATGCTTAGCTGCAGCAGCAGTCATGATGGAGACAAGACACATGGAGCAATAAAAATACCCAGTCATTTCAAGAGCAATAAGTAGAAAAATTCAGGTGACAAAAACCAAAACAAAACTCGAGTCACATCGTAGTTCTGATAGCTCACATAAACTCTGCAAAGTGAGCCCAGAAATTATCCAAAGAGGTCTGAGGAATGTGATGTTTTGCCCGCTATCCTGTCAGGAACAAGAGACTAATGACAGGAATGATTGAGGCTAGATTTTGACACTTGAGAGTACATAGAGTAGGTGTAGAAAAGATTAGAGTTATGCACACAGATGGAAGAAGTAGATCACTAGAGAACAGAAGTGTGACAGTATTAAGACAGATAAAGTAATTTATTTTATAGGAGACGATTATACAGTTGAGAATCATGGGGCTTTTTTTTCCATCAGAGTGAAAAGGAGAGAATATCTGATTTTCTTCCACACGATCCACAAGATGTGTCATGTTCTTCTGATGGTGTCAGAGAGAAAGAAAACGGTTTAGAGAGTGGGTGAACATTTGGATTTCTACCTGATTGACAATATGCAAGTCAGGGAATTGGCCCAGCATCAATGACTATCTAATTAATTTTGGCAGTAAGTACCGCCAACACTGCAGGAAAATGGTCATGTAACAGGTTCAGAATCGATATATTTGATTTGTCCTACATTTAAAGAGCGACCACTGAAATGAATAATAATTTTACTAATTCCCTGTCCCAGGCTTCCCCCTGTAGAAGCTGGAATAACTTCTAGGTTCAGGAGTGGCTCTTTTCCAGTGTTTCTCAGGGTTCACTTAATCTAGTGATCAAACATAAAAAACCCCAATATGCTGGCAGTCGCCCACTGGGAGTTACGCAGATCTCTTTTGGGAGAACTTCCTCCCAAATCTGGCAAAATATGGTCTTTAGCTCTGAATTACAGGATTTTGTATTGCTTTGCAGCAGTGACACCATGCACAGACCAGAAAATGTTCTGCATCGGGGTACTAACGCTTGTCTTCTGCACCAGGAAAAGGCATGCATAAAGCAGGATTGGTTTCAGTTTTCTACCATCAAAATGGTTTGTATTCCAGCACCCTGAGGCCAAATCCTCTCCTACAGCCAACCCAGAAGTTTCACGTAAATTAAAAGACCAAATCTGAAACTCTATTAGAAAAGGATGGACGAAAAAAAACTGTAAGGGGGAGAAGCAGCTTGAGGTAACTCAAAATTATTTCAGAAATTAATTGACTTAGAAGTAAATGGCAATACTGCTTAGGCACCAGGTAAGCAATTATTTATGTTATAAAGTAAGAACTCAAATGTATGTTAAAAGTGGAGGGCAGAATACTTGTACAAAATATATGGGTTTTCTTCCTGCTAATCTTCCATAATGTTATCTGTAAACCACATCCAGGAAGTACAAAGGTATCAGAGCCGTTCAAAGTCTTTTGTATATTCTTCCTCTACACATTAGAGATAGAGCTGTAAACCACAGCCAGACAGTACAAAGGTATCAGAGCCTTTCAAAGTCTTTCGTATATTCTTCCTCTGCACATTAGAGATAGAGACATTAAGAGTTGAACAAATGATCAAAAGAAATGTATGTGCCTAAATTCCCTTCGTTTCAGTAGTCCACATATTTTGTGAGGATCTAAGTCCAGAGACACCAGATGGTCGTTTTTCTCAGATATTTAGGCACCTACACATGCAAATAGGTGCCCAGCGGTATTTTCAAGCACGTCCAAACACTTCGCTCTCTAAATAACCATTAAAAATATTGATGCAACGTTTTCATCCTACGAGATTTTTCTAAAATATCAAAGGGAAAAATACTTCTACGGAAATTTGTCAGCAATTGAAAAGATGTGCACCTCCAGGCTGCAGAGTGGGTACCACGTAGATCGGTGATATTGTAGCCAAGCGCAACACTAGACAGGGCAAAGCAATGACAGTGGCTCTAGGAATAACCTGGCACTGGAAGAGTTAAAAACTCCAGTTAAAGCTAGATAAAAGCTACAGCCAAATTTCTCTGTATCGCAACCATGCAGTTATCACTGGCTGTGCACACAAGGCATCTGCGCTCCCAGGGTTCAACAGCCAAATGTCCCTGGCCCTCCCTACCCTCCAGGATTCCCCAAAAATGGATGGGGGCACAAAAACACACTCGGGAAGGCTGATTTTAAGAAATTCAGCTGAAATTTACCCTATAAACATTCAGCAGAGAGTCCCGAACCACAAAAAGAGAAGACCGAAGCAGCTCAGAGTAGAGACGACCAGAAGTACAAACGCTAAACAAAGATACCAAGATTTATCCCCCTCTTTCTATGAACGTGGATTTTATGTACTCTAACGCCAGCAGAGCTCTCCGTTAAGCCAAACAGCCTGTGCTGGGTTTTATTAAGGAGGAATAGGGCGTCACTTTGATTCTTAAGAAGAATATATGATAGGTTTTGTCCTAGAGGGTTGTTTTTTAGATTCCCGACACTTCAGCAAATTAGTTTACAGCAAAATACAAAGGAAGACTATCTTGGGGAAAAATCAGAGAGTTTTAAAATGCAATAAAAACTTACAGGGAAAAACCTCTTAGCTATAATTCGTAGTTTTGTCTCAAAGGGAATGAACAGAATTTTATGACTTTGATCTTCTAAAGAATGAGTGTCTTAACTTCATTAGTAATTTTGCTTAGTTTTAAATATGGATGCCACAAAAGATAAAACCCAGCATTTTAAAAGGGACAGTCCCTCCTATATTTGCCAAAATTGCCTTACTGAAGTTCAGTTCAAAAGTTCAGTTAAAGAGATTTTATGGCAGACAATCTGTTATAATTAATAAGCATTCATAATTAACAGCTGGCCTGATGTAGCCTTTGAGAAGGATCACAACCCTTCTCTTTAAGATCTCAACGTAATAATTTCTCTTCATGATCACAACCTTTCTCTCTACTTAAAAGTTTAGCAATGGGTTAAATGATAGCAAGAGTTAGATAATTCCACTATTAACCAAAGTTAAAAGCCCTTTAGCTTGCAGTTCTCAGAGACCTCACTGACTGTACTGATTATAACGCATGAATTTTAATAACAATTCCACACTGTATTTCTCACCAGCATAGGTTCAGAACTAATTAAAATACAACAGGAATGTGTTTGCCTCTATCTAGGCAAGGAACATTACTGAGTAACAACATCTTCCTGCATTGTCTCAAAAAGAAACAGCACTTGATAACACTGCTTTCCTCTGCAAAGTTAAAAGTCAGGTGAAGTTTCATTTAACTAAGCAGGGGCATTAGTTGCAAACATTTCAAGGGGCTGAGATTTGAGCTATTTGCTTTATATTTCATGCAGTTTTCCTTTTATGAGTACTGCTATAGATGCAAAAAATACTGTTATCCTAACTGATACAGTTTTTTGAGCTTTTCAAATTTATTTCCATGAAGTTATGGCAATGAAACGAAAACCAATTTGTTTGCTCCATGAAAGAGCAGATGTTCCAGAAGCAATATGATTTTAGATTATTAAAATAACCCTTGTCACATGCTGATGGATTTTCTTTCTAAGTCTATTCAATAAGCACAAGTTTCAGACCATCTTTGCTGAGGGCATTTTACAGCTTCCCTGGGCGGTGGCCAGCGAACACTGGGATGCTGCAGACTCACAGACGAGCCACCACCCTGCAACGGAGCACCTCTCCAAGGCTTCCCAAAGCAGGGGCTGTTCCAGCACGGTGCAGTACCATCCCATTTGGCAACCGTGGGCAGCTACCTTGTCTTGACTAATACTAATTACAGTCTTAGGCAATGAGAGCCAAAGATAACGAGCCATCAGAGTTAATGAAGGGGGTGAAGAGGACTTAAAAGGTTAAGCCATGCTAACAGGAGAACCAAGGAGATGAGTAAGAGTGGTTTCCCCTCCAGCAGACGTTGCCGGCCGGGCTTGCCGCTCTCAGATCTCTTTTCCCATCTCTGCCTGGCAGCTGGGCTTTCCTCTTTCTTCTGGCTTATACAAACACACAGATAACCTAAAGCAAACCTTGCTTTCCATAAAGGCCTGACCAGTAACCTCCCACAGAAACAAGGAAAGGGTGCTTCTAGGTTTATGGGGAGCCTTAGAAATCTGAAACGTGAGAAAAATTGACTGATTTCGTCTGATTGAAGGCTGGGCCTGCTCCAGGCAGGGACACTGTGTAGTCACTTCTATAATTAAGTGAAGCCTAAATACAGAGTGCTGATAATACATATCAAGTCCTTCTACATTGGTGGTGGTGGATTCAGACTCCACCACAGAAGGAATAAACAGACACAGAAACCTGACGTACAGGTCTATGAGCCTTTTTCCCCCCTTTTTGGGCGAGTGTGTTCAGTGAACAGTGCAAACTTTTCAGATCAGCTCTGCTGTAGGAATTGAAACTACAACTTTACCCTTTCCTTGTACACCTGCTGGTGGTTTTGGAGAGCAGAAAAAAGGGAAGAGGCTGTTTTTCTTAATGAAGGATTTAATAAAAAAAAAAATTGAAACAAATCCTTTTGTTCTGCCATCTTACAGGTGACTGACTTCAGTCTGGGAGACAAGAGTTCAGCTGACAGAAACCTTGGCTCTGCTGAGGACTGGCAGCAGCCAAGGCAGCCCCATCCCCTGCCGTGGGCAGGCCACCTGCTTCCAGAGATGCTCCGTGTGTTTTACAGAAGGTTTCTATCTTAAAACCAAAAAGACGTTTGAGTTAAAAATGAGCAATGTGATTTGTTGAGTCAGACTGCTATGAATGACAAATTAGAAATTATAAAACTGTTTTTCTTTATCAAGCAGCACACAAACAATTAAACTCCCCAATTCCCCGGCCTGCTGAGGAACACTGTGTTCAATTTTCCTTTCATTTTTTTGCACTCATAGATGGAAATATGCCTTAAAGTGGTAGCCAGCCACGCTGAGAGTCTGGTAATTCCCAAAATAAAGTTTATCTAAAACTCTGAAGTTTATGCCCGGTCTGAGAAGGGTGATGTGCTGCTCTGTGATTTGATACGCTGTTCCTATCTCCGAGGGGCACCCATGGACCTGCAAGTCAGCCCCATTTATATGATCGTTGGTTCTCTGAGCTAATGCTGTAAGCAGGCTGAGCTCACACCGAGACCAATAATAAATAACCAACCTTGAGCAATACATTTGCTTTATTAACTCACGCAAGCAGGGAGGCACGCGTGCAGCAAACCCTAATGCTGTTGGGAGGTGAGGATTGCCTGGCTGGGGCAGAGGTGCTGTGTTAGAGCAATGGGACGAAGATTTAACTTTCCAGAGAGCATCTACACCTATTAAGATTTCAGCTCCATCCTTCCCAGGGTTCAGCTCCCTCTTCCACCCTGTTTTAGATGGTTCTTTAGTCTTTTTTACCACATCAGAGCACCTTGCCACCTCCAGCAATTAATCTTCCGGACCCCTGCAGGGTAAGGAAGGATTATCAAGTTGATTTTTTGAACCCGGAAGGGAGTTGCAAAATAGATGCCTTGTGCACAGAACCTGATCAGAGAGATATCCAGGCTTGGCATGCATACAGGGAGGCACCTGGTCTGTAAAAGAAACTTCCATATGTATGTCTAGGGCATCACCTAGGTGTAATAACTCACCCTCATTACTTGGTGTTGACTCCCCTCAAAATTTTCAATCAACATGGACCTTAAAAAAAAAAAAAAAAAACACAAAGCAAAAATCAGTAACTAGGGAAGAAAGAGGAACCCTGTCTACTCAATCTGTCATCTGCTGTCTGATAGACACAGCCGCAGCTTCCCATCACTGGCAGACCATGTTCAGACGCCTGCAAGAAAGGAGGAAAAATTTCTGACACCAGACAGGTGAGTTGTACAAGAAAAGTCATGAATAAAGACAGGCTCTGTTAATAAAAGAACCCTGCGATGGTCTGCGAAGCTTCCCCAACAATGCTTGTCTCATCCCAAACACCTAATGCTGGCAAAATTAAGGTAGGGAGAAGCAGGGCAATGCCAGAGGAAGAGTATTTCTAGCTGAGAGTTCAACACTTTCTCAAAAGATGATGTGGACCCCCAGCCCCTCCTGAGCTGAATCCCCCACAGTGAAGCTAATACTATGGTTAAACATGAAGTTTTACAGCATACCAGTGGAACAGGCAGGAGGAGGGTTATATATACAGGTGGGATGGGTTTTGTACAGCAGCCTGGAGAAAGACTCCTTCTATTCCCTTTGAGAAGAGACGTGAATAGGAGAGAGGTGAAAAGCACTATTCCCACAGCCTCCCCAAATCCGCTTCTGATCCCCAGAGAGTGGGGATCCCCATCCTGATGGGGATCCCATCAGGATGGGACAGACGTTGCCTTTTATTCATCCTGCAGGTTGGTAAGGGATCTTTGGCACCAAAAGCAAAACGTATTCAAAACTAAAACCTCACAGTGAGTTGTAACACACTGGCCCTTCTTTTCTTAACTGAAATTTAAGCCCCAATAATTGGGGTTAAACACTGCAAATACAGACACTGCCTACAGCGCGTAGCCCTGTTAATGCACGTACCTGTTCTTGGACATATCTCCCTGTGACAGGCTGAACCAGGAACCAGCCCCAGGGAGCACCGTCATGCTGCAGAGGCAGAACAAATACGGCCACAAGCTAACATGTCCAGGCAGCCCACAGAGCAGCAGCCCATGTCTGCGCGAGGACCGAGCTGACGCACACCCGATGATGGGGGCGAAGCCTTTCTCCTGCCCAGACCTGGGCTGTTGCAGAGCCCAGCACAGCCCCTGTGTCCCCTTTCGCACCCAGCTCAGCTCACAAACCACCATCACTAGAAATCAGTTCTCTAAGTGTAAAGGAGATACCAAAGACAACCTTTCTCTACAATTATACCTTTCGCTTTTAATTCCAGAGCACCCTCCTGCTCATGTGCTACACGCACGGACGTACTGATGCTGCATCCCCTGGAGCATCACGGGACACCCACCCACACGCTCCTGGCTGCATGAAACTCAGTTGTGCTTTCCCTTTTATATACACCGAGCAAGCTATTGCAAAGAGAAAATGAGGGGGTTTTTAGGACACAGGGAACCCACATATCTACCGCACAAGGACACAAAATCTTTCCCTACGGGTGAAGCTTCTAGCACTGCAACACCTCTTGGAAGCTCTGTCGAGCTGCTGCAGTATGCTGGACCAGTGATGGGAAGGTAGAGAGGCTGGGGATGCTGCCACCGTTCACCAGTTATTTCCCTACATCCACTTGAGCAGTGGCAAAGCTTACCTGGACGGCAGGAGGTGCAGCACGCTTAGTCTCCGTCCTCCAGTGGAACACGCCTTGGTGAATCGTGACGCTCCTCACAACCCAGAGAAGAACAAAGGATTCGGACGCAGCCCTGACAAAATGCACACAAGCTCCCTTTTTCAGAGACTTCTCTGGAAACTTTCTAAATGCTTTTGCTTCAGCTGGTGCAAACATGCCCCAAGAAACCTAATGTTAGAAGTTAGTTTTAAACAGCACACACAAGCTCTTTTGAAACAAAATATTTTCAAGACATCTCTGCGCTTGGGCCAATTTCTTCAGGCATCCAACCCCATATTTAAGCACCAAAGGCAAGACCCCCAGATTAGATGTCTAGTGCTTAGTTTTATGCTCCTGCATTTGAAAATATGGTCCTTAATATCTGATTCTCAGGCACCTGGAAATAAGTATTTTCCTTTGGAGTGATTAAAAAAAAGGAAATAATCTCTGTACATTATTTTTATTTTTTTTCCTTTATATGGTTTTAAGGCTGCTTTTATGCGGCACTGGAAAGTTACAGCCTGTGATTTGTTGCATTCTGGTCTGCTAATAGAAATATCCCCCGACTGCCGCTCACTCCTAAGAGCAGAAGGATCGTAACGCAGATTGTAAATGGTTGCATTACTGAGAAAGATAATGTTTCTTTCCACTTTCATTTCCCTCGGTTGATATTTATCCTGGTAGGGGTTGCATAAGCATATGAGAGAGAGATCATGCATTATTTACCAGTCTGGAAATGGGGAAAGGCTCCAGCCTTTCACAGCACGGCTGAACCCCAAGCGGTTCCCACCCGCTAAGATTTGCATCGTGTTTGGTGGTAGCTTGGCTGAAGGATTGTTAAAGCAAATACGATCACCCTGCCAGCCCGGAGAGCAGCAGCTGAGTGGTGCTGAGGGTCGCAGGCTTTATTTTCCCTTCTTTCTGCTCTGGACAGTTTATGTCACTATTTATTTCACACTGCGGCAAGACTGGACCAAGCTCAGGCCAGAACTGCTACCGAGTCGCTGCGACCGTCGATAAATTCCTTGGGGTCAGCTGGGGCTCTAGGAGGCTCCAACATCTCCGAGATGAAATTTCTTGCTCTT
This sequence comes from Aptenodytes forsteri, assembly GCF_000699145.1. Lineage (NCBI taxonomy): Eukaryota > Metazoa > Chordata > Aves > Sphenisciformes > Spheniscidae > Aptenodytes > Aptenodytes forsteri. The sequence continues at coordinate 15,482,793 of NW_008796044.1, forward strand.
GAATGTAGCTGGGGGAAGACATGCCCATAGGGGAAGGCGAGATAGGAGAAGGCGAGATAGGAGAAGGCAGGGAGCCTCTCTGGCCCCGGGGACTTGTCCCCGTGATGCTACCAGAGCCAGCGATGCTGACCCAGCTTCCAAACACCCCAGGAAGTTGCAACACTGAAAAGTTTATTATTGTTAAAGTCCAGCCAGTGTCAGGCTCTGTGTTTGTCCTTGCAGCGCCATTGCCAGCGCACATTAAAAAAACTAACAAAACAAGTCATTAAATGCTGGAAACCTTAAAAAAAAAAAAAGAAAAAGAAAACAAGCAACAATAACAAAGCTACTAAATAAGAAATACGTTAATGAGGAAAAATTACAAGGAACTAAAGATTTTAAATGCTCTTCCAAATTAAGGAGAACAAAGGAAAAGCATCAGCTCTTACTTTTGCAATTAAGGTATTATTTATGGCAATTTAGCTTCTTTAAAGATTAAGCCTGGATATACTGCTGCAGAAAGCACATCTGATTTACTCCCAGGGCTTCTCATCAGTTTCTCTATCAGCTTCAGCCAGCCAGCCAAAAAGCAGAAGGAGTTCTGTGCACTCCCGAGCCTGCGTGCACACAGGGCGCTTGTAAAACACCCAGAGGATTTATCCCAGCGCCGGGTGGTTGGACCGTGACCATTAGCAGTGGTCCTCAACCCAAAGCGCTAGCACTGGAGCTGAACTACTGTATCTTCGGGGCAAAAAACAAATCTTCCAAGAATGAGAGCTAACATTTTGTAGGAGTAAAAGGGAAAAAATAAAGATAGATTCCGGCTCTGTGTCTGTGTGCAACCTGCATGCAGACAGGGTGGAAAGAGGAGGCTCAGAGGGGGCACCCCGTGTTTGCAGGGAAGAGACACGCAGCCACACGAGGTCGTACGGAGGCACTGACCTGGCAGAGCAAACAGCCCGTTTGTCCCCTCCCAGCAGCGAGGTGACTGTCCCATTGACGTGACTGTCTCACCCACCTCCAGGGACACCTCCGATGGCTCAGGGGAACGCTCCCCACGGGCTCAAGGGAGGGAGGTGGAGGATGAGCCCACAGCCACCAAGGAGCCACCCTGGCAGAGCCCTTCCTTCTCCACCTCTGCCCGGTTTGACCCCGAGCCGTCAAGCAGAGCACCACAGGGCTACCAAAAAACCACACTTCTGTGCAGGGACAAAATGCACCCGTGACTACGAAATTCATGTGCATCCTCTATAGGGTTTTTCCCCCCTCCTGCAGAGTTGGTAACATTTGCGTAGAAGCTGTTTATAACAAACTTTTTGCTGAAGTATGTGAAACATTAAGACTGTCTATGCTATTTATAGGACTCAGCCCCCAGATGCCTTCCTGCTTTTCCTACAGACTAATAAAAACAATAAAGTAAATAAATAAAAAAGGATGCAAAGTTTGGTTAAACTCAAAAACAGTTCAGGGAGGAGAGAGCTGAAGACAGGATGGTCCTGGGATGACATCCAGCCTTGCAGACATCCATGTCGTGCTGCTGCCCGCAAACTCTCCTATTTCAAGGAGACGTGATAGGTAAAACAGTTGCAAACTGTATTGGCTTTTTTATGACTCTGTAGGTTTTTCCAACCCCTGTGCTGGCTGCCTGCCTCAGTGTCCTGTTCTTTGAACCCGCAGAGAGTAAATAGCTGTAACTGCTGTGGCTCTGCGGGCAGGAGACATGTCCCCAGGAGGAGCGTTAGGTGCAGGCAGGGAAAGACCCCCCAGCCTCCCCGGAGAGCAGCACGCGGAAGAGTCAGCTCACTTCGGCTGAAAAAAGGGGAAAAAGAAAGAGAGAAACAAGAATCAGCAAAGCCTTAGAGGAAGATCTCCTTGTGAATTCAAAAGGTCCCCAAGACTTGGGGGTAAACATGCGGTTAGTGGTTTTTCTGAGGACAGATCCAGAAGGATGCGAACAGGGATGTGACAGCCTTCAGCCGCCTCAGCAGACCTGCTGGAGACACAAGGGGTTTAACTGGAGCACCTGGAGCTTGGCAGGAGACGAGGAACGCGCTGACCAGGGCCTCAGAGGGTGTTGCCCTCTAGCAGAGACTTTATTTTATTTAAATCTAACTGACCAGAAGATTTCTCCTCTCTTCATTCCCCCTTCTCCCAGCAGAAACTTTTATTATGCTAATTGAAACGTTTAATCACCCGTGACTGTTGGCTGCAATATCTCATCACAAGCAGCTTTAACGTTTGCTTGGATCAGCACCCTGGGACTGGAGAAAGTGTTTCACCCTTTCCTCTGCCCAGTTACCAAGTGCTCCTCTCTTCCTCGCTCCTCTCGCCCCCGGCCCTGCCCCCTGCCCTTTTTCAAGTTGCAATGCGTTGAAATAAAAGTATTAACGGCGCTTATCCGATGCATGGGAGCGAGAGATTGCGAGAGCGAGCTGGCAAGCAGCCAGCAGCTAATGGCATAAAAGCAACTTGATGGAAAAAAAAAAAAATAAAATTAACATGCTGTCAGGCTGCAGAGGGTGCTGGGGACCATATAGAAGGGGAAAAAAAAAAAAAAAAAAGATTTTCTGATTTCTCTAGATTTTAACAATAAAGGTCTGAGGAAGAAAGAAAGGTTTTGATGCAATTTTCTCCTTTTTGTCCCATTCTTTGTTTCACTCCCCCAGCCCTAAACCTCTAGCCGGAGCCTCAGGCACTCACAGGGATTTATCGGAAGATCTCTTCCTTTTTAGCATCGTGTCACTGCCAGATGCACCACGGGCTGCAGAGCCGGTCGGCACCACCACGCAGTTCTCCCCTTCCCACGGTAGCAAGTGGCACTGCGGTGGAGAGTCTGTCAGGGGGGAAAGAAAAAAAAAAAAGTCATGTTTGACAGAACCCTGCACAGTCCCACCTCGCAGCTCAGCTGAGCCAAGGACAGAGAGGAGGTTTCCAAAGAACTAACCCCTCTCCCATTTACAGGGACGCTTTTGTGGTGTTTCTTTTTTAAACAAGGGACATTGGTCAATTTTTTTTTTTTTTTTTTTTTTTTTAATTTATTTTTCTCAAAGCAATCGAAAGGAGTGCCTGGAAAGCTCAAGCAGAAAGCTCAGCCTCTTAACGTTGGCTCCACAGCGTGCTGTTAACTGGGATTAAGAAAGTCAACTAATGCTTCACAGCACCGGGATTTCAACAGCACGGAGCCTCCTGAGGCAGAAAACCGCGACGGCAAATTCAGCAGGATCTCAAAGCAGCAGCTGCCTCTCCCCGCAGATGCCATTTAACCCCAGATTTGTGTGCATCCCACTTCTGAAAATCACCTAGAAATCCATCGTGCCCTCCCTTCACGGACAGTGAGCACTGGCAGCCAGAGCCTTGGCTCCTCTCTGCCCGGCTGCCAGCACCGGAGCTGGATTAGGGAGAGCCTTTTCCCATGCAGGTGGAGCGGCAGCACGGGGCTCCCAGCAGATTCCCAGAGCTCCCAGCCCGTCCCGGCTGACCGGCAGATGATCCGGCGCATTTCCCCACAAGAGGCGTGCTGGGGGAACAAGGGCCAGGACACGAGGTACCTGTATCATTTTTGATTAATATTTGTGGATGAATGCTGTAAATATGAGCCAAGAAGATTTAAAAGAAAGTCACTGAGCCATGCGAGTGAATTAATTTGCTTTTAGACAAAATGCGGCTGGTTTTCAGCCCTTTACAAGCAGGAACATTATTCCTTTCCTATGCCAAAGACTGACTGCGTTTGCTCTCCTGCTTTACTTCCACCGTGGAGGAAATTTAAGCAAGAACATGTATAGTGAATTGCTAAATTCAACCAGTGCCACTGAAGCTCACCTAATCATTCAGACCAACACGCCCTACCTGAGCGGCACACCGAGACCCGTGAGCTCCTCCGCTTTTTACATGTCGACAGCCAGGGTGTTAAAAGAAGGGGAAATAAATAAGCCAGACCTGGTGACTTACATCATTCTGTTTTTCTTTCTGCTCTTGACTGTGACACTCATTGTGCTCTTCATAAACTGCCAGCTGAAAAATTCTTTTTTTGCTACTCTTCCTTACGACAGATCGCTCAGAGAAGCGAGGAGCCCGTGGAGGACACAAGCTGTCTGACACTAGAGAGAAACTATGTCTTACAACAGTAGCAGGCACCAGAAACCCTGTGCAATAAGGCGTTATTTCCATATGGCAGTGAGTGGATTTGACCCTCTTTAAAGTAATAGGCTGCATCGCAGGAAAAGGTTGCTGAAAAATGTGCTGTATGCAAATCGGAATAGCTGTAAATAAAAGGCTCTGTTACGAACTAAAGAGAGAATGCTTTAGCAAATTTACACAGTTTTGTGCAAAAAATTGCCCCATGATTCCAGATTAAGCTCTATATGTATGCAAATGTCATCATCCAGCCATTCAGTGTCCATACAAGGATAGTTGCATTACCAACAATCTCTGATTTGGGCATCTGGCGGAGCTTGTTACCCATGTCTAGGAAACCATAGCATCAAATGTAAAAAAACCACAGTATATTTACCTAACAGCTCCACGCTGAGGATATGAGTTTACTTCCCAGACCCATTTCTCTCAACCGTTGCTGAAACTGCCTGGTAATGCAGCGGGAGTCCTGCCAGGCAGGAGGAGAAAACTAAAAATCTTTATTTAGGCTTTTGATTGTGATTCTGATGTTTTACTGCATCGTCGAACAGGTTTTAAGTTACCAGTTACGTGAAACACTAAATACCTAAGGAATTTGTTTTCAACTTTCTTAAGCTACAAAGGAAATTATTCGCCACGGCATGACACCAAAATAATCAGGATGTGGAGAAGGAAGGAGAGAAAATAAATATCATTAATAGTATGTAAACTAATGAGAGGGGAGAGCAGAGTGCTCCGAGTTCAGTACAAAAAGTAGGTAACTTCTGAAAGCCATAAAACACAGTTTTATAGGAGTAGTTGCTTTAATACACAATATCCCCACTCCTTGCTCTTTATATAAAACTAGAACAAGCAGAAGCGTGCTTTACCAATATGGCAACAGTCTGATTCAACACTGATCACTGGCAAACACCGGTGATTTAAACACCGGTTTAAATTACTAGCTACCTGCTTTTGTTCTAAAAGCTTCTGCTTAACCTTGTCAGCTGACATGCTATTTTACAGACGCTGGTTTTTAATAAAATGGCAGTTACAGCACAATTCCAGATCCAACTGCATGAACCCCAAAACAGTATTTCTATTTCCCCACAAACAGTGGGCAAAAGGGCTTTTTGTTGTTTTGGTTTTCTTTTAACCCCAGTAGCTCAACATACAACTGTGTTTCTGGATGGCTGCAATTGAGTCCTAAACCCTATTTTTGCTCCAGTTTTTGCTAGCGGATCGTCTATCAGAAGAATGGGGTTCAAGTGGTGTCAGGTGCTGTGCCCCTAAATCCCTTCTTAACGTGCAGAGTACAGCAGAAGTGCTTTGTGTATATATGTACATAACTTACTTGATCCAAATGAAAAGATTTTACAACGCTATTGTACACGTACAGGCTCGCACCCAAACACACAGATAAAACGTGTATACATGGGAGCCTGTTTGCAAGCTTTTTTTTTTTTTTACACAGAAATTGCACAGTTGATAACACTTCCGTGTCATTGTCTTGGTTACCATGTTTTATTATGCTCAAGTAAGTTAAGCTACTATGTAACAGGTTTAAATATATCATTCCTCAATAGGTGGCCAATTTTTATCTCCTCTGAACCAAATTTAACTGGTGTAATTCCAAGTAATTACTCTAATGTAGAAAGCAAGAATAAATTCAAGTGTGTTTATCTCAGCCCTTTTTGAATAAATCAAGTTTTATCAAATCAGGCATTTCTTATTTATTTTTAAGTAACAACAGCTTGTCTTCAGCTACCGGCCATAATGAGTTTGGTCTAAGAATTTCTGCTGGCAAAAGCCTCAGAACCTCTTAAAGCACATGTTGCATTGCACCCTACTGTACTTTATTTAAACGTTCAAGAATAACCCTGGAATAACCCTATTTTTCCCCACAGCCCGACAGTTGGAGTAATACCCCAGAAGAACCTGCCACACTTAGAGCTCTAGCTGGTTTACTGGGAAAACTTTTATGCATGCCCTGCGTTGCTCTCATCAATACCCAGGATCACTTCTGTTGCAGCAGAAAGTTCTATTAATGACATTCTAACCAATGCATGAAATGTGTGTATAGAAAACATCAGATACATTCTCTTTCACCAGGCCCAAAATTCAAGCTGACCATAAAATCCACTTCCTGACCACAGGCATGCCAGGAGAGGGACCGACGGGCATTTATTCACTTGTTGCAACTGGTTTATTAGGTGCATGACACACACGGGGTCCCAAAGGTATACTCCATCCCTTCCCCTCACCTTCCGCCAGTCACGCTCCTGCCCCTGACACAAATACACCATTCATTGTGTCTTTATAGCAAACCCCACTTTCTCAATGCGCCTTTCAAAGAAGCCTCTCGACGCTCGCAGCCCCGCAGCAGCCTCCTGCCTGATGGCTTCTCTTCAAGGCAGACTGGAGGTCGATATGCTAAAATACGAAAGACGAGTGAAACACCAGAAATCTGGGACACGATGCTGTGAGAAGTGGGGTGGCCCCGGTTCCGAGAGGCTCTTAATTATACACTTCGCTTTCAAAGGATGAGGAGCTCCCGTAACGCTTTGGAGAGCATCCATACACTTAAAATACACGCCTATGTGCTCTGCTGAATCAGGACCTGCGTGTTAAATAAGGTTTTAACTCTTCTTCATCTGGGCCAGGGAAACAACTCATCACTTCTACCCGGAAGCAGTGAGACCTTTCGCATCCGATGCCACCCTTCCAACGGATTATTATTACTGTTATATTTCAGTCTTTTGGCTTTAATCTCTTAGTCCACAGCTGGTTTTGAACCCAGCTGCCTGAGCCGTTGGCACACAGTGCCCGCGGAGAGTTTGCTGCAGTGCTGGTACTGAGTAACCAAGGAGGAGCTGCCAGCGTGATGCTCCTCTGCAAGAGCACCCCAAAATTGGGAGCTCGCTCATCCTGTTGCTCTCTGCCCAAACACCGGGTTTGTTAACATTTTGGGGACCCAGCAGGACCCATCTTTCTTCTCACATTTCCTACCTGTAGGTGGCTTTTCGATGGGCATTCACCCTCCTGCATTTCCCTTTCCCCCAAGCAAAAAACCTGAGCGTTTTCTACACCCCATGCCTGGCCACCACAACTGATGCCTGGAAAGGACTCATCTGTAGGACTTGCAAGTCTGTCAAACTACACAGCAAGGCAAAAGGCAAAGAATAAATCCCAAAAGTTAAATATTTCGCGTCTATTTGGGATGCCTCAGGCTGGTAAATGCCCTGGTGCCGCATGGCAAAGCGGAAAGCAAAGTTGCATTGCATGGTCATGCTCTCCAAACCGTTGTCAAACCACAAAAGCCACAGCAATTTGTAACTGCACTTGCTCTAATGAGTTTTCTTCTAGTAGCATCTTCAAAAGAAATTAAAAGCCCTTATCCCAGGACACCACTTCAAAACAGGAATCACCAAGACGGAGGCTCCTCTGCAACTCAGCTTCCATTAAGAAAAGAAAGAGGAAAGGCTGAGGACTTACGTAAAGCTGTTAGCGAGTCCTAACAAGAGTGAGGCTTTAGTTACACTCCTCCTGAGTTTTTTCTGTCCTTCCAAACTTACAAAGAGTGATTTCAGAGAATGGCTGAAGAGGCCGAGTAGGGTCCGAGCGTCGATTTCCTGGCCACAAGCGGCTGCCCCGACACATACGCAGGAGCGCGTCGCCAGACCCGATCCCAGCAGACGCCTTGGGCGAGAGGTTTGGTTCTGCTCCGCCAACGCACAGTGTCCTGCCCTGAACGCTGCTCTGACCACGGTCCTCGTTCTCCTAAACCTTTTGAGAGCCAGAAGGTTCATCTACCTGGCATTCGGAACATTTAAAACACCAGTAGATACATCAGACTGAGAAGATGAAAGGAAGATACCGCTGGATTGTGTTCACAGCACATTTGGCTTTAGGAGGTTGTTTCTTCCGAGCCTTAACTCACAGGACCCTGAGCAAATACAGAAACTACAGGTATAAGCAAAGAAGTTTGGTTTAAATCCATTAATCCATACAGAAAGTCTCCCGGGCAGCAAGTTACACACACAGTCACATCTTTGCAAGTGTTTTTCCTCCTCTCTCCCTCATTTTTACCCTCCTGGCAATACGAAATTCCTCCCTGCGGGGCTGAGCATTTGCCCAGGCAGTGCCTATGGTACCACCGGTGAACGATCTCCATGGACACAACCTGTTCATTCCTGAACTTGCACTTTTAGGTTTAACATACTGTATTTACCTCTAATTTCTTACAGGAAACTTAAGGAGAATTCCTCCTATAAAGATCTTTTAGAGTGAGACTGTTCACCAGAGACCTGAAATCTCACAGGTCTCAGGAAAACTAGTCTCCATTTGGCTCTTACAGAAAAAAGCCTATTTTGTCTATTTTGCATTGTCTCCCAAATTTGCAGAATCCAGCTCTAAAGTCAAAATCACCCACACAGCTCAGAGCTTTCTCGAGAGGTTCATGAGTTTGCTAACAGCAATTTCGATATCTAAGAGACTTCATAAAATGAGATTTCGCAGGAATGACTGGATTACACAGCACTTCTTATGTAGTCCTGGAAATAACCGGGTTGTTTGCAGTAGCAGATGTACAACTTCAAAAAGAGAGTGGAAAAAAGGTATTTATAAAGAACAAACTACAGCTGGCCTTAGAACAAAAGAGCTGTTAATTTAAAATGCCTTTTTTTTTTTTTTTTTCTTTTTTAAATGTCTTACGGAAAAAAGGAGGAGTCCTGCAAGGGGCAGGAACACAGAAAGGCTGGAGACGACCCAACACCTCCCACCCCCCAGAACCTCACCCCCCAAGCCCCTCACCTCGCATCTCCGCGGGAGTGAAGTAGTTTTACAGGGTTTGCCTTTGTGGGGGAGATTTGATAACTAAGTAGGCTTATTTCTGAACACAATTTTGAATTTTATTTTCTTTTGCAAGACTTAAGACTGAAAAAATTGAGATTTCACATTAATTTGCTGAGGTGTATAAAAACTACCTACCATTTTGTCTTTATTAGACTTTCACCTTGCCTCAGCTGTCCTACCTCGCCTGTAGCAGGTACAGGCGCCTAAAGCATTTCCACGACACTGTTGCTCTTTCTGCAACCACCACCCCACCGCCGAGGGAGCCCACTGCGGAGCAGCCGAGCCCCTGGTAACTCAGGGCGCTCCTCTGACGGCAGCTTTGCCATCCCACACCAAAACCAACTCGTACCTCGAGCAGGAGGCAGGTGGGCTCCAGGTGACTTACGGCAACGCAGCTGCCCCGTGACCACCCTCTGGATGCGTTGCCTTAGGGCGTTCGTCCTGCTTCTCTTCCCTCCAGCGTAGCACCAGCAAGCACCATTCAAACAGCAATACAGAGAGTTAATCAATTAAATACAGAACTGATTGACCCGCCATAAACCTACTTTGCAGCTATAGCCGGTCTGGCTCGTTAGCAGTTTCCCCAGTCACATACATTTAAGGGAAACGTTGTGGCTAGCACAGCAAAAATTCTGGATAAAAGCGAATTTAACAACACACTTCTCTCATATGATTTTCTGTAGATCTGTGTCTTCATTTCTTGCACTAAAGTGAATACTTTTAGTGTTCTTCTAGAGCAGAGCTCCTTCAAAAGAGATTTCACACAGAACTGCTCACTGCGGGATTGCCCAGCAGCAACCGCTTGTTCTAGGTCAGGTGTGACCATCGCGCTCAGAAAACAGAACACTTGTGATGCTGGCTTCTTGCCATCCTTCGAAGAGCAGATGATTATCACTCCAGCACAAACTTAAGGTAGTACTGAAAAAAATATATATATATCTTGCCTGGCAAGATATCTCTGCTGGGATAGATCTCCTGCCTCCAGATTTTTAGAATGAACTTTCAGACTGATTTGTCATTTCAATGTTGTATGTTGTCAGTAGCTGCAACGTTTGTTTTTAACTGGACCCCCACATGCCCTACAACCGCATTTACCAGCCGACGAAACTGCAGCCTCAGACTTACCTTTAGAAGTGCAGAACAGGAGGATTAAGAGAATCGCAAGCCAGACCTGTCTTTGGGTTCGCACTCAACTAGAGCTAAAAAATTGTTGCTTACAGAAATATTTGTACAGCACATTTGAACATGTGGCCCTATAAGGCAGTTAACAAGAACAGTATATTCAAAAAGAATTTGACACAAACTGCCTGGAAGTTGTAAAACTCTGAAGCACCTATCACACGGCTATTGCACGTGTTTGTGTTGTCATTTATTAAGGTTTGCTCCCTCTTTTAATGTGAACGTACCACTATAACTCCATCAGCTAGAGGCTTCTTATTTGGTATCTTGAGGTCTAGTCCTTTGACTGTGTTGGACTTCGGAGACCTCTCAGAATGGTTTTAGAGGAAAATACTGCTAAATATAGAAACATAGGGCAAAGAAAAAGCCAGACTGCGTGTTTCAGTCTACCTGCGACAAATGGCTGGCACATACTCAAGGCATGACACGCTATTTTCCCCGGCGTGTCTGAAAACCTGGGCAAGCAGTTCAGCAACACAAATATTCTGCCGAGAATGAAAGTGTCCTACACGCTCCCCATGAACAGGTCTATGGCCATGGCTACGCAAGCACAAGTCCCCTTCACCTGGGTAGGGGACAACACACATGACAGGAGGCGAAAGGAACAGATACATCAAAATGATGTTTCTTATGAGGCCAAAGGACCCTTGGTCCAACTTGCAGGAGTTGGAAAAATCATGAAAAAGAACAACTGAAGGTCTGGGAGAAGCACCAAGACATCAGGACTCGGAGAGTATTGTCCTTTCAGTGGCTTTGGTGATTGTTTTATGCTGTAGGGTTTTTTTTCCCAAAAAAATTTAGTTTCTATTTTGACTTCTGCTCTTCCCACAGCACAATAGGAAGTCTGGGGACAGACGCTGGACAGCTTGCACGAGTCTCATACCTCCACTCTACAGCTTGCGTAGGCTTCGTTTTTCAGCCTAGGTTTCCAGCATGCAGCTTTCTGCTGATTCGCTATTAAATTCGCGAGTGGTTGGTGTGAGAATTCACGCTACAAAGCTACAGACAACCAGCTTTGCTGCGCCTGTATGATAAAAATGCACAAGATGACAATTCTTTACTTCAAAGTTTATACGCAGATATCCAAAACTAAGGGAATGATTATTTGTGTTGAATGGTGCCAACCCAAAACGCTCATCAGCATAAGCCAGTTCTCCCGCCAATACTAATTGAGCATTAGGATGATGCAGTATCTAAAAACATTTATGTTTAACTGAGTGGCTGACAATTCACAGGTACTTTGGGACTTTTTACAAATGCCTCAGTGCACGCAGAAGACGACAGCTTGTTCTGCATCCTAAGTCAGAAGATTAACAGTGCTTAAGATTTCAAGGGAAAGTAGAGCCAGTATCGCCACCGAGTGTAGTCCAATGATTTTTTTACGCTAGCGGTGTCTGGAAAACACGCGTTCTAAATCATATACGCCAAAATACTGAAATTGGCAAGTTTAATGGAATCAGCCTTTCCATGATACCAAGTGCTTACTTCGGGAAAGCTGTTTGGAAAAGCCTCATTTAGAGCACTGACTTGACACTCCAATGTCCTCTGACCAGAGTATCTATAGTAAAAGTAATTTCCCAAGTTTTCCTAACCTCCATGAAACAGTTTTTCCTAGATGAGTAGGATTTCTTGGGATGGTGTCAGAGAAGGCATGGTCCTTGGCTACAACAGGGCAGGGAGCACTCCAGGACAGGAGTGCCTGGCATAGGATATAGGACACCCAACGTTTAATTATTTTAAATGCTAGTGAGATCTTTGCTTTTTACGCAGCAGTGAGCAGAAGCAGCCTCTGACTCATTAACACGATGCAGGTTGGAGTGGAGGTAGAAAAGGTGGGTTTTGCCCAAAGCTTTTTTTCTTCTGAAAAAAACAGGAACGAACAATTTCACAGGTCACTTTGGCTAGCTACTCACAGAGATGTAGTTATCAACTGTTACTATACCCTCAATTCCCCAGAAAGACAGACTAGGAAGATTAACAAAAACTCTTCAGTTCTATAAAATAGTATTTTAAAGCTTTTAATAGCGAAGATTTTTTCTTCAGGTTTTGGGTTTGTTATTTTTTTTTTTTTACTTATATAGAAAGCTATTAATACAAGTCCATATAAAGTTTCTTGAAAGCCAACAAGCCACTGCGACACTTAATTTGAGATGTTACTTGCAAATTAGACTGTATCATCTAGGTAATACTATCATAATAAATCTTCTGGGAACTTTACATGGCAATCATTGTTTTGGAAGTAAAACCATCAGGTTTCAGGAGATATAAAAAAAAAATTACTACCTGAGTGATTGGATCCTCCTTACTATAGTGCATTCAGAGGAAAAAAACCTATTGAGAAGATGAGAGAACTTCATGGAGTATGACTGCAAGGTGGCAGTCTGCTAGCCAAATTAAAGCCCAAAGCGGGAAGCACAGACAAGATCAAGCAATATCAACACTTTTGTTTCAGTTTGGTACTAATGGAATAATTTGTCCTTTCTGTGGTTCTTAAATGGAAATCCCTGCGGAATTGGGATTCAGTATTTTTGTACTTATCCTGCCAAAAAAAGGGATTTCTTTCAATTAGTGCACACCACCAATTACTATTTCAACCTCTATTTCTGTAGTATCTTGGTAAACAAGAGAAAAGTTTTCTTCCCCTCAATCTTAAAAATTAAGGCTAACAGACAGTAAAAGAACAGCTTACTAAAACACTCCTAAAATTTCCATTTTATTGGAAGAGTACTTGAGTTTCAAGAGATATTCAAACAGCCTTCGTTTCAATGAAAAGGCTACCGGTCATCAGTTTAAAGCTCTACATATTCAGACATGATGACAGTTGTTTAAGACCGTTACGGTCAGCCACAATGCTAAAAAATCCCCAGCCGCACCCAAAACACAATCATCAGAGCGTTGCTGAAGTCTTACAGCTATACATTTTTGGTACTACTGATTTAAATATTTTGATAAATACCAGCAAATTGATACCGTTACCGCAGTTAAGAGTCTTTGGCTGGCTGCATTCTACAAGCCCCACAAAAAAGGACTCAAATAAATTAATGAAATAATTTAATCTGTGCTCCTGAGAGCACTGCAGCTTTTGCATTACCAAAAAGCTATAGAAAAGTATTTTTAAAATTACAAGTCACATTTGTACGAGGAGGAATATGTACATGGTAAGGCATCAGCATCGAGTTACAAGAACTCATAAATCAACCCTTGTAAACAAATATTTGAGACGTACTGAGTTACAGATAAAGGAAATCAGAAAAATCTGTGGGTTTTTTTGTTTTGTTTATTGAAATATGAGCAGCAGTATGCAAAAAATATCTTTAAAAACATAACATAGCAAAACCTAATAATTTTAAAATTAACAAAATAAAAAGATGTTTAGAGTTAAATGAAAAAACTCATTGCTAGAACTGTGTTTCCTACAATGTAAACAAAAGCATAAAGGTTATGCTTGCAACAAACACAGAAGCAGGTTTATGGAGCAGCACAATAAAGCAACATTATGTTGTAATCTGATGGTTTGGTCTACTGATTTGAGTTCAGAATGGGTTACCTTCCTAAACAGAAGTTTCACAACTACAAAAAAAAAGTTATTCACGTGTTTGTCTTTTGAAGCAAAACATTTAGAAGATGTTTTGGTTTGTTTTTGTGGGTTGTGGGTTTGGGGTTTTTTTTGCCCCTAAAAACCATCAGCAGCAATACTTTGGGCAACTAAATATCCTGAAAAAACTTATTTCAAACTAGGAGGAAAGCCTGACATTTTAATGTTCTCTAGACTTACACTGCAAGAGTATCTGCCCAAGAATTGACAACTTTCACATTGTAATACTGGGGGGGGGGGAGGAATCATAGCTTCAAGCAACACCCGAAAGAATTCCAATATTTTAAACAATTCTACACCAAATCATAACACATGGGCTGTTTCATCATTCTTTTAACTAATGGGCTGTTCCGTTAGATTTGTCTCTCATCAGTCAGTCATACTAGAAAGTTTTATTTTGGTCCTATAGATACCATAACCCAATGTCATCCCTTCACGTACAACTACTTCATGCCTAATGCAATTAAATGAACGTAATACTTACGCAAGGCACTGGATTGACTGCCAGCAAGACTGAAGTCCTCTAAGGAGGAATATCCAAGCTACTATCTTATCTTAGCGACTATAAAAGCAAACCCACAAAGAACTTCAGCATATGCCTGTTCTAGGCTCTTTGCTGGTATTGCCAAAGCCGTTAGTTAATGCTGTGGTTGGTGCAAAGTAGAAAGACGCCCAAAAAGAAGAAAATACTTACACTACAAAAGCCAAAACAGTTTTCACTGAAGAGTAACATTCAGTCTAAGCTGGGCTATACTGGAAAGGCTCCATCTTCCACTACCACACTACTGGCTGATTCAACTTCTCCATCCTTCCATCTAGATCAAGAAGTGACTTATACACAAGTATGCTGCAACAGAAGCAGCACTCTTTACTATTGCTACACTTAAAACGTCATTAGGCTCAAACAGTTCTCATCCAATCCCTCTGTGCATTGATACCCGAATTTTGTATCGGCAGCACAGATAAACTAAACATGATTAGAAACACCATGAACCAGTAGCACACAAAATTTGCTAACTAGAAAGCTCTCAAAAAGTCCTACTTAAAAGGAACAGAAAAGTAGAACATAGACAAACCTTACCGGGTCTGCTCCTGCAAGCCTACCCTGGCAAAATCAGCAGTCACAAGGATATCCCCAGCACTGCATATATTACAGTTCAAGAATATGTACACAAGCAGAAAAATGCCAGAGTACTTTAGTAGTTAATGACAGCATCAGAAGTGGGTTAACTGGATATTACTGCAGAAATTATGGTTCAGTGCACGGGTAAGCCAATCTAACCACAATACTAAGCACCAGCTCTGGCTCACGAACACCCACTTCAGCACCCATTCTTGAGTCATTTAGTTGGCCACATCTAAACATACAAGTGAACAGAGATGAAGCCAGGTGAAAAACATTTTGGATAAAGTAAAATCTTGTACCTACAGCTAAGATCTTTCCTTAATCCAATGTGCCATGACATTTATTATAAAAGCTAGACGAGACAAAAAAAAATCCTGTAGTGTCAAATATACATATTCAGCAACTCGACAAAAGTCAGGCCCAGGGAGAAGAAAATAGAAGCCTCATCCTGTGGCCAACCAACTTCGCATCTTATTCGATCAAAAGAACCATCTGTGGGTTGCAGTTGCAAAAAATGAAAGAGAAGACCCAAAGGTGAGCGGCAAATAATGTTATTCCCCTTCTCCTGAAGATGCACTTGTTTGTTTTTAAACACACTTGAGAAACTGCTTAAAAAAACCCAAAGAAACCAAAACACCAATATAGAAATTCCTGTACAAGAGAACATTAGGGTTCTGCAGAAGTGTTACAGTTTATGTAATATAGAAATTCCTGTACAAGAGAACGTTAGGGTTCTGCAGAAGTGTTACAGTTTATTCCTTTAAGGCATTTCATAAGAAACATTTTAATGACACGTAAACAATTTTATTCCTTTAAGATCATTTGTTACTTAGGTACCATATGATGCATGATTTCCACATTTGAGCAGAAACTGTCATTCAACAGACGACACAAGAACTTGTGTAAGCAATCAATGTCTCAGGATTGCAGTAATTAACTGCAACACATCTTTTAATAAGTATTTGCATTTTAGAGTTTTCAGCCTCTCCCCCAAACACTGAACCCTTTTCTGAAGAAGTGTTCGGGAAAGAGTAAAAGGAGGGTGGGAAGTTAAAAAATACAACAAGTCTTTTTCAGCATGCAAAGAAATTTTGTATATAATTCACTTCTAATTCTCTTAGAATGTTTCTTTCAGCCTCCTTTTTTAATTATTTAAAGGGGAAAAGTATGCATACGTTAACTGATTTCTTTTAGTGTTTAGTACAGTGTTTAAATTCTCTACTGAGTAATACAACAGCACAGGCAACAGGATTCTTTACATGTGAGAGAGAAATTTCATCATCATATTAATGCAGTCCTTCAATCCCATCAAGCTGCCAACTACAGTTACGAGTCTTCTGATTGAACACCTGCCATCAGGGACAGGATCAAGACCACTGTTTCATGTAGGCTACAAAGAAGTGATTACTTTTGGTCATTACCAACAGGTCTGTATTAAATTACATGATCTGGAAGTAAAAGCTTCTGCATTCAGTTACTAATTTGCTAAGCCACTCACAGTCTTCAAAGAGACTCAAACTCATACTGAAAGTGAATTAAATACAGTGTAATCACTAATACTGCGTAATGTCTACTGAGAGATTAAAAGGCCTAACACAGATCAACTCCAGACAGGCAAAATAAACAGCTAGAACACCAAAAAGAAAACAAAAAACTTATTCCTTCCAAAAAGTAGTAAGCACTGCTATTTACAAATAGTAGTGTTTATGTTAAAATAGAGAAGGGTACCTAAAAAGAAATAGCCTTGGCAACCAAATCCAAACGGCATGAGTGTAAATCAAAGCAAAACAAGAATTACTACTCCAGAAACGTGCAAGATGTTTACCTTGTATCAATTACTATTTAAAACGGTGGTTAAAAGAGCTATTACAAAACTGAAGTGGGAAAAGGCTAAGAACCGCTATTCTGCATTAATATACAGTGTGTTTATGACAGCATTTTCCAATAGACAATACAAGTGTTTTTACACCTCTGCAATATTTGTAAAAAGTATATTTCATGTGTACACTTAAAAAAAATCACATTGTTCAATCTGAGGCAAATTAGCCGTAATAAAGTCTAATTTTGCTTATGACAGATGTCAACCTTAAGATGTTAAACTACGCTAAAAATACAGCTTGCAAGCTGGAGCTGCACATGTTCAAACAGTTTCATAAACGTTAAAAAAAATCCCAAACTATGATATGTATTTATTTTCTGAAGTCAGTCTTCATAATTCTTGTCCCTACAGGACAAAACTAAAAAAAATTTTCCAGTTAAGACATATGCCTGTTTAGTTCTACTTGAAGGAGGGGAAAAGTGTTCTGAATTTTTCAATAGACTTTTTTCCCTTAGGGCTCAACTGTCACTTAAGCATCACAAGAACAAATTGAAATGTAAAACTGATTAGCTATACACAATGGAATTGGTCACAAAGGGATTTAAAAAAAAGTTAAACCGTAAGATCCATTCTCCATATAGCTCACAGTATCCACACTGGAAGTTTCTCTAGAATTAGAATAAGTTCGCTAAAAATAAGGCTGAAGACAAAATTTCAGCACTATGAAACAGATGAGATGGGATTAAGAGGAGAACCCATTTGTGTAAGTACTTTATCCAGCCACTGGAGGGGCCCATGAAGATGAATTTCTATCCAGCATGGAGTGCTCGTGACATCTTGTCGGTGATATTCAGCTCCCCAGCCCTATAAAAATGAACAAAATGTTATCCACCAAGTTAAGAACACGCTTGTCTTTCAAAATAACTGTACTAACAAGAAGCAGGAAATCATGTTTTAAGATACTTATCTGAAGGTAACTCACAATCTAGCAACAGTTCTTATCTAAAGGAAAAAAACTGAGATTGGGAAGGAGCAGCCCGGAGGCTGCACCTGGAAGCCTGAATCAAGTCTTGTCTGCTACAGACTTGGAGCGACTACAAGAGCTCCTCTGCGGAGCGCACTGCTGAGTCAAGAATGACTCCTGGCTATGGCCACATCTCTCTTCTGTTTCTCCCTCCTGCTCCCTATCCTCCACACTCTCAAACTGAGCAGTATTTATCGTAATTGACAAAACGAACAAGACATCTTTTGGACAAGATGCAAAAAAAACCTGGAAGGTCCAAGTCTAGACTCCATGCTAAATCTGAAACAGACTGCATCTTGATTAAACAATGTTGAGAAAACACTACTGTGAGAATAACAGCACAGTTTGACTTCATAAATTCAAATCATGTCTTTTTTCCATAATCAATTTTTTAAAAAACATTATCTTTGAAGGAGTTGCAATTTTTTTCTGCAATCACTTACGCTCCTCTCTGCTCACATTCTTTTTAGTGGTCTTGTAGTTCACTTTGTTCCTTCAAATTTAGAGCATGAGCTCCAATCTCCTTTAATAAAATTATAGCAACTACAATGATCAAATCCCTGTCCTGCACACTGAAGTAACTAAACATTCAATACAGCAATCTGTGCTTTTCCTTTCTTGCATTGACTTCCCTCTCCCCAAATTAACCATTTTCAACATACTTATCATTGAGAACCACCAGGTCAGGTCAGAATAGCTTTGCTACATTGTTACGGTGCTAATGTAACTACTGCTGAATACCCAAATCCACAATAAATTTAAATGCCCCCAAAATAATTTGTTTACCTTTACAAAACTCATTCGAATGGTGCACATTTTGGTGAGCTCATATACTGCTTCAAATCCATGGTTGACAGACTGAGCTAAAAGCTGAGCAAACTCCTGATTGTTAAAAATTTTCAGACTGCATCCACTAGGAATCTTGCATACAGTTGTTGGATGAAAGCCATGGTGGTAGTTGCAGTTCCTGCTCTGTACAAATATGCTGCTATCACTTAAACACTCAGCATAGACTTCCCCACCAACATAGTAGAGATGAACTCCTTGAAAACAAAGATAAAAGTGTTTCAAATTACTCCTTTTTTTTCTTCCCCAAAAATATAGTACTTAATACAATCCCCTTGAAATCAGAGACAGTAAATTTTCTGTTTGAGGAGCTTTTCAGAAAAGCTCTTTTGCCCACACTATAACATACTTGCTCATTTCAAAATACAGCAGACTTCATTATACATCAGCCACTAGATGTCCTTCTCTCATCAGTTACAGAATAGAATGAAAAAACTACTGCCACACATCAACAGTTATGTCAAGCTATTTTCCTAGAGAACTTACGTGGATTTTAAAACTCCAGTTTTATAAAACTGGTAGCTTCTGCCTATGGCAATTCCAACAGAAATAAGTGTCCTGGGAGAACAGGCAGTGATAGACAAGAATGAGAACGTATATCCATAGTCTGCTCTGATTTTCAATGTATTTTATCAAGCAAAAGGAGAGTTAAGTCAAATTAGTTGCACAATTTAAATACCATCAGGCTTTACAGACCTTAAAATCAACAAAGCCCCTAGATTTATCACATCTGCCTGGATTCAGCTATGTACGTAACTGCTTCCCTCCCTTTACGTTCTGAAGCCTGTATAACACTATTACTCACTAAAAATTAATATATAAAAGCTGACCCTTTCAGCATCAAAACACAGATTCTCATTGCTACTTCAGCTGAGATACTCGCCTGCCTTCTCCCAGATCTTCTCCCTTTCCCCCACCCAGCACTGTTACATGGTTGGGACAGAGTTCAGTTTAAGTCTTCCTTGCAATACCCTGCGAATCCACTGCAGACCATCCCGTGGTTTGCCAGATGAGGCTGCAGCAAGTCAACAGATGCAAGTTAATCTTTCAGACAGCAGCAACTGTTGTGAACATTGCTAGAGCCACTTGGGACTAAGGCAGGATGAAGGTTAAACAGAGGAACCACTGGCTTCATCAACTACAAGCAGCTATCAGAAAATCTGGGGTGGGCAAGAATGCACTTTCACAACACAACCCTGTTCATTTAAAAAGACAGAGACCACCACTTGCTAGCTAAGTTCTTTTGAGTAAAGACCTTCCGAGAGATCTCTGAAGAGGGGAGCTGGCTAATGTAACAGTCTGAGAAGAACACAGATACTTCAAAAATAATCCAACGCACAATTAGAAGTCACTTACACTTGCAATGCAACACTTCTACAGAAAAAAGCTTAGCAAATAGGATTGGGTAGTTTTAAGGAGGCAAAAACCCAAGACCTTCCAAACAAAAGCCATAAATAAATAGTATTTTATCCCAAAACAATCTTAATTGTTCTCAGAACTGTTACCATAAAGCAAAGTCTTAGTTTAATAATTAGTATTAGAGATGTAGCCATTTTAAAGCTCATTGCAGCCAATACCATTCTACAACATGCTGGATCCTTGTTACGGTTCTGACCAGACGCGCAAGATTTCTCCGCCAGTACCACTGAAAGGGGTAAGCCAAAACAAAAGAACCTGACAAACCACCTGCACCCCAGAAATCAATTGTTCCCCTTTATAACATTTACTTTTCTCGGACAACAGCATTGCAGAGCCAAGTTTCCAAGAGATATTAATATAACTCGTGTTCTCCAGATTATCTGCAAATTTTTCCTGTATTTATAGTAGTTTCTAATTAAAAGACTGTTAAGGGACAGGGATGGGTCTTGAAGATATATTAACAAGCAACAGTGACTTTCAACAAACAAAACTCAAGACCAACTGTTCCAAATGATCTTAGGTGTTAAAAAGGCCTCTAGATATGTGCAATAGAAATGGGGTTCTCTTCTCAGGACTTAGTTACAAAAAAGGAGATACTCAGAAAAGGAGTACTACGTTGTAAGATAATCCAAGCACATTCCATCGGATGAAAACCGTGCATCTGTACGTACTATCAGCCAAACAGTACGGGAAAACTAGAAGATCTTGCAAAACCTGCTGTCTCCAGGAATCCCTCCCACGCACATACACACCCCATGGATTCACTCAGACAAATGAGCCCTTGCAGTTTTGCATTAGCACTTCAAAGTCCTGCTGCCAACTCATGCAAGATATGTGAGCATACTGTAGACAGCAGCATAATACCTTGCATGAACAACAAAATAAAAATAATCTTTGATATACTGTAAAGTGGTATGAAGAATTTGATTTAAGAAACAGATATAACACAGAATATCAGAAGTCCTGCAATATGTTTCTCGGTGCTGAAACACAAAATTCTACATACAGACTGTCATTAACCATAACAAACAAGCCCCTATGACGACACAGTTTGGTAAGGAAGAGGTAATATTTAATCTTTTAAATTAGCACTAAAGAAAAATGCATGCAATTCCTAGACTAACTAGAATCAAACTATGCCTAAGTTGTCTTCAGATACTGGAGAGGTAGATAATATATCACAGATTACTTCTACTATTCCTATCTGAGAATAACCATTGTTGCAGTATACAGAAGTTGAAATAAAAACAAGGACTTAGCTTCTTAATCATGCGTAACACAACTAAGCTTTACCTTTTCCAATATGTCGTCTAGTGTTCTCAATTGTTGAGTTGCGATTAACATTTGAGAGCAAACCTAAGCAGAACCTGTTTTTATTATTGGAGGGATCTGTAAACCCATCTACTAAGACACTTGTAGAAGATGCATGAAAAGCCTCCCCAACACGATTATTTAATTCGTAATACACAATCGAACACCAGTGTTTGGGTTCTTCATAGGCAACAGGCTGAACATCTGAAAATAAGCAAAATGGAAATACCAGTTTACGTAAATGTTAAAATATTAAATCTAAAACTGTAAAGCAGGCCTTCCAAAATATCAACAGATAACTAAAAGCTTAGTCAACACTTATGATGGGCAAGAACAGTCCTGATTGAGATCTTAACGATTTTTACTTTAATGCATTTTAGCTAGTCCATTGATTTTATAATTATTTTCCTATTTTAAGCCTGATATTAAACAAAAAAAAAACCCACACAAAAAACCATAGATGACTATGCGGTATCAGGTGAAACATGATTCTTCTGTCCACTTTTTAAAAAAATTGTTTTAATTGATATTTTGGGACTCAATTTTCAGAGCCTTTGTGCATATACAATTCCAACAGCAGGCAAAGGTAGCAGAAAAGACTAATTCTGAGAAATGAAAAAAGTTCAACTTGTTGTAAGCCATACTATGCACCTGAGGCTTTAAAAGCAAGAGATGCAAATAAGTGAGGCAAGTTTTATTTCTCAATTCTTTCTGCTACAGCCCCATTTTGCCTTGGAGAAGTGCTTCCACTTGTCAACAAGGTTTACTGCGCCATTTGAAGTTATTCGTTCGATTTGGTCATGAGTTATAAGAAACAAAACTATGTTAATTTTACACCATACTCTACAACTTACCTCTGGTAGATATATTTGGCATGATTTGAGGGATCATTGTATTGCTTGTGTCCATAGACTGAGAATTATCCTGTCCCATTTGATCATCAGGGGGCATATATGCAGGAGGTGGAGTATCAGCTACAAACATGAAAAAATAAGAATAAACCAGAGTAAACCTCAACAATTTAGAGTATTTATTTATTCATTCTAAAGTTGTAAACACACAAAAATACTCTTGAACAAGAGATGTTAAAACATTTGGACCCATTTTCAAAGTAAACTGAAGACAACCCAGCCAGCTGTCTTTACAGCAACCTCCCTCAATAGTTGGATTCTTACCTACGGCACTAATAGCAAGGTTGGACACTTGAGGAAAACTAAGAAATGAGCTTTTTTCTTTTTGCCTTTTCTCTTTAACAACTGCACTCCTGGGCAAAATGACTATAGTTCCCACTTTTTTTTTTCCCCCCTACATAAACGTTAGCTTTCTTGCCTACCGTCTTCTCCGTGTTCAAAAAGAAAGAAGTAGTAGACAAAATAACTTTATTTGCCGTAGCATAACGAAGGCCTAAACCAGGGGGTTTTTTGCTGCTTCTGTAGGCTGAGTTTATTATAAAAGCGTGGATCTCTGCATTCTTCCATTCAGCACAGCAGTCAGCGTACCAACACACTATTATCCCCTATTTCAGAAATTCCCTCCCAATACCATTAATGCATCTGTCCCAGTGATCACAGTCCTTATCCAAGAGGGATAACCCACTGAATGGACACTCTTTTTGCGGCACTGGGCAGCCAGAAAGAACAAAGATGAGGCCACCGAGCCACTGGAAAAATAAATTCTTTCATCTATTAACTTCTTGGCTTTATAAACCACACCAATAACCAGACAGACTCAATAAGGCTTCTTTCCTTTGCCCCTATCAGTTGGTGTTTTTTCCCTATTTTCACGCAAATCGGTTAAGTTCTATCAAAAATTTGCTCTTTTTTTTTTTCCAGTTAAATACCACGTCTTTATTCAGAGAAAGACATCGATAAACTTCTTGCTCAGTCTCTTACATCTGCTTTCTTTTCATTGCTAGATATTCTTGTAAAGTATGTATCAGTTATTCTACATTGAAGCCGTGCAAAATAACTCACCACTATAGTATCCATGAAAAAAACATTTGGAAAAGTAAAACTATAACAATTAACTCTGACCAGTGACAAAACTAGGAAGAAAACCCCCTAAAATGTAAGTAGAAAAGCAATTTATTGCAAGTATCACAAATTCCTGAGGTAGTAAGTCACAACAGCACGTGACATCTCAATTATTTTTATTAAGTTGACATTTAGGCTGTACTTACCCGGTAGCTGAAATGGACTAGATGGTCCAGAGCTAGCTGGGGAGCTTGGGTAAGTGCTGCTGGCTGGAGAAGGTGGATAAGGACTGTTTGGCGAAATGGAAAATGGAGTGCTGTTGGGTTGCTGGAAAGAATCTGGAAATGTCGCGTTGTGTGGCATATGTGGTTCATTGTGGCTTAGGTTCCTAAACTGAACTAGTAGACTGTGCTGTGGATTGAATTCACTATGTCTAGGCACTAACACTGGAGGTAGAACTGAAAAAAAAACAAACAAACAAAAAACAGGGAAACTTAGATTAAAAACTGAGATAGAAGGAAAGAGATACAAATAACGTGCTCATCATGAAAATTTCAACACTAGCTGGAGTGGAAAGAGGAGCAGGGGATTCATCTTCATGCCTTTACGCCATCCTCTCTCCTTCATTTTTGTTTTTTTACATTGCACTTCATGGAAGACTCAAACTTTACTCTCACAAAAATCAGAGCAGAAATGCACTTAAATTTCATGCAACTGGAAGCAGACCTATTTTAACAAAGACCTATTTTAGTCCACATGTAGCATGTACCAAAGTAGTGATTTAGAAGTGCAAGACTTGCTGTATGTGTACGTTACCAAATCAGTAAAAATGGAAATACAGTCTATATTACTATAGTCAAACTATATAGTTACATATAGTCCTTTTCACTGAAGACAAACAAAATCTGTACTACAATATACAACTATTGCCAAGCTGGAGTCATAACTTTTAAATTCAAGAGTGCTGGAGTCTGGAATTCAAGTGCTACAGTAGAGCACTTCAGCCGTTTGCAGTAGAGTTACAACCATTTTGTGGAACAACGGAAGCAACTTTTCACTATACTTTCCAGAGCAACATAATTCATCTCTCCCACTCGTAACCACAATCCTCCTCACCTTCTCCCATGGCAACATGCCTTAACAGCAGACTTGCTACCTGACACAAATTTGGTAGGTACCTTGCTCTAACTGATCATCACTCTTGGTTCTGTTCAGCTCTGCTGCCTGCTAATGGGAAATCAAGTGGGCAACACTGCATCCTAGAATATTTTTTTTATCTCCTCAATTCATGTAACTCACTGATGAAATATTAAGCCCCTGAAAGAAGGCTACCAACCTCCTTGCAAGGACTGCGGTTTTTAAACACGTTTCTCAAAGAAACTGAAGTCTTTTGATTACTACTCTCCTATTTTCTTATAAATGAAGTCTTTGCCACTAACTTTAAGGGTAGCAGGCTTAAGAGATCTGTGGGAAAAGTGTGATTTACCACAAAGAAAAACAGCTAGTACAGAATGGACAACACACCTCCCCAAAACCCCACCAGAAAAGTACACTTTGAACATTCCTCTTCCAAACTCCCCCACACACCCAATGTAATTTGTTCTGCAGTACTGGAGGAGGAGGGAGTGAACAAGGGTGGTTCCTGGAGATGTTGTTCAGTTTTTAGACAGCCATGTTCAAACATACCTGGGCTCTCCACCCTCTTATAGTGGTATGGATTGATGCAGACTTCCTTCTGTTTAGATCCAAAAGGAAATTCACAAATATCCAATGGCTTCAGCTCATGATGGCTTTGTAGATCAGGCCAACGCCAAACACGACAGTAAATTACATGGGGAAGGCCTTTTCTGTGAGAAACTTGAAGTCGTCCATCTAAAGAGCGGGGGATAGTAACACACTTGCTGGGCTGTCCTGGACTGCTCAAGGCTTTCTCCAGTTCTTCCATAGCACCTTTTTTCTTTTTCAGCTTTTTTACCAAAGCGTCAACAGCTTTTTCTGCCCATTTTTCCTCTTCATCTCCTTGTTTCCAGCCCAACAGACGCTTTACAGCTGGGCTAGTAAAGGAGAACAAACTGGCCATTGACGTCATTTGACACAAGTCTTCAAAAGGTTTATTGGGTTTTGTCTGTTGGGGTTTTTTGTTTATTTGTTTTTTCAAATAAATGTCTGTGTACACCAAAAGCAGTTATCGCCACTGATGAGCTGTATTATTTCTTGGAGGCTGACAAATGAACATACAGATGTCAGTGATGAAGTCTTCACATCAGAAATAATGATTGATTCCACCAATTTAGTTCTACTAAAAAGATAAGTTAACAAATAATTAGTAAACAAGTAAAGAATGCGGTAAAACAAAAAGAATGCTTGTTTCCACCCTAGCCATTGCACCTGATTTTGTTCCAAAACAAAATCCCAGAAGTACTAAGACCTCACCCCAAGCTAAATAAAGTAAAACATGATCAGAGTCCCCAGTTCTTGCATTACTGATTAGTGGGAAAAAGGACAGTCAAGGGACCAAAGGGACAGCATGGTTTCTGTTAACAACGTTCCTTAAATCTGTGAGTTTCCTTCAGAAGACATGCTTGGGGAATATGTTTCAAAACTGGTGTTATATTCCTATCACAGTGCTTTACCAGAAGACAAACTTGCTCTGAAGAAACAGGGAAGAGGCATGGTGGAACCAGTAGTTCCACAGCCAGTACTGCATAGAAGTACTCAGCTGCTCAAATGGATCTTTTATTTCCCAAAAGGAGAAAATATTAAAGCATCTATTTGCTCTTGAGCTCTAATTAGGTACCCCATGCTTTTTGAAGAGTATTAAAAAAAAAATGAGGAAGAAGCTGTAGATAACTAAAAACACCAAAAACAATTAAAAGAAAAACCCAATAAAAACCTCAAACCAACCCCTCCCCAGCCACCACTCAGAAAGGTGGTCAACCTTTTCAGCTGTGGCTATTTTTATGCTGCACTTCCTCATATCTTTTAAGAAGAGTATTTGAGGCACTGGATATTTTTAGCCGTTGGCAAAAAAAGACTTTTCTTTTCCCCAGAAAAAGAGGGGGGAAAAGGCATGGCAGAGTAAGTACTAGAAATGTGACCTTTACTACAAACTGCCTCAGAAAGGAGAGGAGCAGAACAACACTGTGCAACTCAAACTGCGCTCATGAATGGTGGTGTTTTCTACCACTCACCAGCTCTAATGCAAATCCTCCCCCCCTGATGTGCTGTGGCAACGAACTGATAAGAACTTGTAAAATCCCTTGTGAATACTAAATAAGCAAGTATAGACAATGAGCAGCTGGCAAAAAGCAAGAGCAGAGCTAAGAGAAAGGATGTCAATAACAAAAGATGCTTCCTTTCTTGCTACAGAGACTGCCAAACAACATTGTCTCTCAACTTTTGATAAACCGTGGTGAATTAGAACACCTAACATACCCCGAGACACCAAATCTGAACATTAAGAGAAAAAGCAGGGCGGGGGGGAAGCAAGATTTAAGTACCTCTGTGCTGATTCTCTTACATTGCTACCTTTAATCAAGGGGGTTTTTCCCTCCCACCTTTGATTAACTAAAAGTCATCTGATAAGGCTTTTCTAGGTGTCTAGGCACATTTACAAGCTCAGACACAGGGATTGGTACTTTCCTATAACAGAACCATATATTAAGCATCATCAGCCAAAGACACAGCAACCATCCCTAGAGAAAGCATTCATAATGTCCCACATGTAATCATCCTAGATTTTCTACTGGGGAGGTGGAAGGTGAGGAAAGCAGGGAACTGACCCAAGGACACTTGGCTACAATGAAGAGTGTAAGTTTAAAAACTTATGAACACCCTTTACAGGAAAAAATCAATTTATTTCACACAGTAGCTTAATCCCATTGGTACTTCTTTGCTTATTCAGCTTTGTTTCAATAATATGGAAAAAACTGGGAAAAGCAAAACAAACAGAAAAACTGTTTGAAGATCTTTCTTCCTAAGCTCTCATAAAAAACAAAATGAAAAAAAGAAATTAAAAGAACAAGAGTCTGTCACTGCTTCAATAAGTCCTCAGAAGAGGGTATTGCAAAAAGAAAATAAAAAAACCTATTATGTACCACCTTATTTCTTCAGAAATAAGGATGTCTGCACTTTAAGTACAAATTTAGTTCCCTAGAACTATTACACATGAGAACTTTGCACCCTTCAAAGTAACAGGAAATACATAAAGGGAGATAAACTTGGCCACGAATACAGACTAAATTTATTCTTTTACTGAGGATAAAAGTTTAGTGTTCTAAAAAGTAAAAGCTGTTTACAGCCACAATTAACTTACTTCCAAGCCTTGCGTACATTAAATAGCTGTAAGATATCAGCAGTTGCTCACACCCCTAAAAAAGGAAATGAACCCATCTAGAATCTCAGACCAGCAAGACGACAATTAAAAAGTTCTATTTCTGTTTCTCAGCTATGCTTTCAAAGAATCTTAAGAATCATCAAGGCAGAACATACACTGGAAATTCCTATAGTTAAGTCGAGCTCAGAAGAGATGTCAAGAAATGCCTCTTGGCTGTTGCCACTCTGATCTATTCCATTACAGCTGTCCCGTCTATATTATGCAATCAAGTTTACAGATCTATGATTCTATTCTATGATCATGTATAATGTCTTTTTTTTTTTTAGTATTTCAAACACGGTAACATGCAGCAACTAGGAATGAAATTTTACTGGTTGTATATCATTTCAACATCATTTACCCACAAGTATGCTCATGGAATAAACAAGCTAACTAAAAGCAAAGAAAGCTGGAACAGCTCTACTAAAATGATGCTTTGCAGTAACTAGTATTTGTAGGGCAACTATTGAGAGAATTTTGATAAATGACTCTGTCCTATAAACTATGATTTTAGAAATAATCTGCTTGGACTAAGTAACATAATTAGCTATAAAAACTTTACACTAGTCTGAATACCTATCAACAAAAGCAAAACCTAGTAGAACAAGTATTCCAGAACCATCATAACAGATTTGATCAAAACTGTTTCAACTTCTTAAAAAAAAAGTTTCCACATACATGCTTGTACTATAACCACTGAAAAACGAGACTGTTGAAGTTCAAAACTTTAATAGCATTTACTGTAAATCCATTCTGGCCTCCAAGGCTTTCAAGACTCTTCTGCTGAAGTGTATTTTTACCTGTTCAAGAACAGCAAGGGCAAGAAAGAAACCCTGCAACAAACTGATAGGCTTTGCGAGGTACAAATGGACACCGAATTTATCTAATTATAGGCCTTTCAGAAGTTCATTCTGAAAGGCAAAAATACTGAAGCGTTACAGCTTTTGCTTTTTCTTAAGAAAACAAGGTAGTATTAAAAAGCTTCATGAATTATTTGTAGACTAAAAGTGCTCCCTTCTTTGGAGCTATTTCAGGTCACAAAGCTGTAGGTTCAGGCATTTATGTAGAACCCAAACATTTTCATGTAGAAACTGCGACTCTTGTAGGGTTTTAAAATTTCTGAATGAATGGCATAAACCACATTTAGAACATTTACTTGCATTTGATGTAATTTCAGCATCTAATTTTTGAAAGGTTTCTAAGTAATCACGACATCTGCTAGGAACAATTTCACCAGATCATCTATATTTACAATCAATTTCTTCCAAGGCTTTAAAAGTGCATGTCATGAGCTGTGATTGCAGAACAACAGTGCATCACTAAGATTTGAGCACAGAAACAAATGCTTTAGAGAGTCACATTTTCATTCATAGTATTGCACAAATTACTCGTATTGTTGCACCTCTGGATGCAGCCGGTAACAACTTTCAGGGGGAAAAAAGCTTTCTTAGATTTCCTTAAGAGGCAGAGGGTCTATTATGCATTACCTTCTTTTATTAAATAACTTCTCAACTGAGCTACAAGAAAACATCGGCTGAAATACACGTTATTACATTTAAAAGAAACAGTTGCAAACACTCTTTAAAGCGTGAGTGTCATGCATTGCATGGGGTAGCATGAGGGGGCTTTTAATCGGTGAATATAAAAGGAATTAATCGCTGTATCAAAATTAGACTTTGGGGCATGCATTATTTATACATTTAAAGTTCTTGTTAATGACTACAGCAAATGGAAGGAAACTAGTTGTGTGAACAGGTCCATTGTTTGAACCCCTTCTTAACACCTCATCAAGCCAGCTAGCTATAAACAAAGTTGGTTAACAGCAGAACTTACAAATTACATTTCATTTGTGAAGATGGGAGAAAGAGACTATCTTTCATCTACCATCACAAATACTGAGTGAGTGAACTACCTTTTGGTTCCTTCTGAGATTTTCTTAGCCTACTATATTAAACTGGCAAGTTTAGCAGATTAATTTGATTCACTACCAAGGAATCTTCCTCTGGCTAACAGGGCCTGAGCGGGACTCACAGCAGAACAGATCAATATAAAATTACATACGATGTATTTATTTTAATGAGATGCACTTTTTATGCGACATGTTCTGCCATCGATTCCAAACTAGTTTCCCGCCTGCAAAATCTAAATTTAAAGTACCATTAACCAAGCAACCCATCACCCCAACCAGCATGGCAATGAACGATGCTTTTCACAAGCGTAAGAATAAAATGGGTCAACAACTACACGGTCCTCATCCTTTCCTACTGCCCATACTAAGCTTGTATTGCAAAGGTACAAGCACTATTCTTTCCCTGCTTAATTTACTTGTTTGCAAATTAAGAAAGCTTCCTGTAACTTCATACCCAATCTGAAACAAGGAACTTCACTGCTCATGATTAGAAGCTGCTTTGAGACTCAATTTCATAATCTAAACAAACCACCACTTATAACTAGCTACACAATTGGTAGTTCATTAGAGCTGCTTCAGACTTGAAGTCAAAACTATTTTTCAGTCAGCTCTTGTGCCTAACTTTATTGCCCCTTCAAACTTAGAAATACTCAAATATTTTGACTCCATACACGTTAACACATTACACATTCATACAGAAAGCTCAGAAACTCAATTACAGTATATTATGCTATATTCAGTTGTCAATATTTTCTTTTAAAACTACAATCTCACACATCAATTTCACCTGGTTTTGTTAAGGTCCTTCTTTCCTTATAGATTTCCTGACAGGAATTGTGCAGGATTGCGCTTGGCTTTCATTATCGTTTTCCCAAGTCTACATCTTACATTATAGCCTAGCACAGGGTCCCATGCAATGGCATTCATTAGAGCCTTTTCTTGAGGACAAATATAGAAGAAACATTGGCTCCATAGTTTTTCCATGCACATCAAGGATAAAATAAATCCTGAAGTTACACAGTGGTTAAAGAATTTGGGCAGTAAACTTGAAGGGCCTACGTATTCCCTACCATTGCCACAGCCTTTCAACAAAAAAGATTCCTTTCAATTCTCCTGTGCAACATCTTACTCAAAAGAATATCATCAATGATTTAACTCATCTTTTTTTCCCCTTCCTCCCCTTAAGGGTAACTAAAGATGAAAGGAGATTTGATGAACGATACCAAAAAGGAACTTGTGGTATTTTCATCAGAACGGGGCTTGCATATCCAAATGCACATCCAGCTGACCAGAACCTATGGTAAATGCTTTTATATTAGCACTAGATTTCTTTGCTTCAAACATGCCTTGTAAGGCAATATATTCTAACTAATAATACATGTAAACAAGAACAGAAAAGAACTGTCTGGTATCTTCAAAAATTTTACTAACCATGACTGCTCTCCAAACAAGAAATGTATTGACAACTTCAGACATGGCTTTCTCACACAATACTTGTTCTTTTCATTTCCACATCTGTACATCATCTAACACAGCTTAAAAAAAATCTGAAGCATATAACTGTCAGCTGAGAAGTATTTAACTAGCACTCTCTTAAAAGAAACATAACAAAAATCTCTGAGGCCAAGCACAATCGGCGAGTAATGCGTCGTACATGGAAGAACTGTTATCATAAAAGCCATGTAGCTCAGACTGCAAAAGTGATGCTTCTGTTTTTCTTAAAGTTTTCTCAAAAATCACTGTTATAAAATATTATCACTTGTGTTATTTTTTTTATCACAAGAGTTCACTAATAGAGCTCCAATGCATTTCAAAAGCACCCTCACTTCCAACTGATGCCAAGAAAACCTCAGAAAAAGTGTAACCAAAGAACAGAAAGTTTTGAATTTGTTCTGCATCATGGCAAAACTTGAATTCAACTGTGATACGGGGCGGGGACGGAGGGGGAAAAACCAAAAACTTCCCAAGCCTAAAAAAGTTAGTATCTATTTCTTAAGGCATCCACTTAGGACACAAAAATCCAGTGCTCACATGGCCCTGGTATCTGCAACTACTCTAATTACTGAGCAATTAGCTTTTGTAAAAGTTCTCAAAAAACTACAAATTCCGTCTTAGAACCAAAATCTCTCTCCCTTAAGTGTTTTGTCAGAACCGTGCATTTTCTCACACTTCTATTTCAGCTAATTGGCACTTTCCAACAGAGGCATTATGCTGAAAAATGCCATCATCAACAGCAGTCAGCACATCTGAAAGTCAGCCCTGAAACTGCCTCATGTTTTTAAGGTTATTTAAGATCTACTGTAACCACAGCAGATAACTACAAGTTAGCATCCATTTCTTAATTAAAATTACATACAAGAGCATCACTACATTTCACTAAACATGAAAACAAAAGCCTATGCCTCCATTGGTAGGTTGGTGGACATGGACAGGCAAGGGGGTGATTAGGAATGACCTCAGTGCTATACCTGGAGAAAAAAAAAGGGAAAATAAAGGACATCTGACATCTGACACAAACCCTAAAGTATGTTAAAAAATTAACAAGCTGGACGAAGCCTTCCGACTTCCGAGTCTGACCTCAGTGCTACAGTGGAGAAAAAAAAAGGGAAAATAAAGGACATCTGACACTTTTCACAAACCCTAAAGTATGTTAAAAAATTAACAAGCTGGACGAAGCCTTCCGAAAATTTAGATGCTCGTATGCAAGACCTTCATTAAAGAATAAGATCCTAAATACTGCCACTAAAAATGTGATTTGGCAACAAAAAGAGTAACCTGAAAGCAGGGACTGTACAGACTTTCATAAAGCTTTAAAAGAGGGAAAGAAAATTAAAGATGTATACGTGTGTGTGTGTATACACTTCCACTCCAACCGAACTGCATTAAGACTGTGACAAGTTTACAAAAGCTACAGGATTTGGAGGGGACACTGACAATAGTAGTTCAGCAAGCTTTTTTTCCCCTTCCACAGAATGAATGAATGGCAAAGTATTCTAAATTTGTCAGTTTGTGACATCCACTGACCCAGAATTCAGAGACACTACCTCATAGTTGGTGGATCAGTAGCAGCGATTCTGACAAAGATCCTCTGTCAAGGATGACAGTCCTGGCAGGCTCAACCTTGGTGGTAGGTCAGTAGGGATACAGACTTGGCAGGCAGCGTTCTGCACCTTGCCAACCCACACTGGTCAAGCACGCTGAAGTGCCAGCCAAACTTTTCTACGTGGTCACACGAACACGGCTAAAAAGGCTTCCAGAAAACAGTGCGGGAACTTGCACTGCAACTAATGATAACTGCAGAAGTCTTAAATTACTGTTCAACTTGCTTTTAATGAGTCTTTAACTTCAGTCATTAAATATCTAAAGCATTCTCAGCTCACACGAGAACAAATCTTTTAATTCTGAGCACGAGCTGCTCTCCTTACCTGTTGCTATGAAAAAATCATCTAAAGATCTTTAAAGAGGAAACATTAACACATTAAAATTAATTTCAGCAAATCTATCATAGACATCAGAAGAAACTTAAATTTTTCATGTTGATTAGAACGCAACTGGCAGGGAAGGAAGAAATAGGGACTTGCACAGAATTGCCACAGCAGTATTTCTGCAGGTATATAATTCAGCCAAGAGCAACAAAAGAGTTTTTAGAGTTTTCTTTAGAGAACTATAAATACGGAGGACATTTTTCTGAAATTAAGTGTCCTCTGCAATATTAAAGTTCACAACATAATTTGCAAAGACCATTCGAATAAACTCAGAAACATACACTACACTTTAATAGAGCACAAGCACTCCATCTTGAGAAACAGAATTTCTCCCAGCTCAGATAATATTCCATCACCATGAAAACTCTGCACAGATCACCCACTCAAGATGCAAGATTAAAAATCCGACTTCACAACAAGAACCAAGTAGTACAGGGTCCACAGTTATAGTCCCTTCAGGTTCCATCCGAGGTTAAAACTCCAAACCTCAAACAAAAAACACCCACCACAGCTGTATGCAGCATCATAGCAGCACACCCTTTTGTTGTGATCTTTTGTCATCGAGAGAAAGAAATGCAGAGGAAGCCCCTCTCCCTCCTTTCCCATTTCTCATCCCCATCATGACTGTCCATCTTGGGCTTCCACAGGAAAGTTTTCTTTAGGAAAAAAAAAAAGAGAATTCCTCCCTCAAGGGTATTTTCTCCACATTTGAAAGAAAAAGAAAGGTTTGACAAAGGCAGGTACCCCAATAAGCACATGGTTTGTTGGGGTTTTGTTTTGCAAAAATAAGTGCCACTTAGCAGCAATTTCAAGGCCAAGTGAACAAAATTTTAATATCAAGAGGTAAGAGTAAACCATTATCAAATGGTAGGGATTGAGACATTAAATCCAACAGCACCCTACACAGACAGAGCACTCTCAAAAGTTACAACACACTAATTATAAAACATCTTCAATTAAGTTATTTGCTGCTTCTATTAACTTCCACTACCACCAGCTGCCAACTTCATAAAGTATTACAGCTTTTGATGAGCATGGGCACATGACTGCAATAGCGTGTTTGCACCTTTTTTTTTTTCCTTCCCCTTCTCTTCAATCAAATTCTGTGATTCCTCAGAATATCAGAACTTCCACAACCGAGATATGCAACGAACAACGCTCATTTCAGTTTTCAGTATTTTAAAGCCACCTATGGAAGGTAAATTATCTGAAATTAACAAAGGAATGAAAGCCAGCAAGAGATTTCATCTAAAACCATCACATACTGACAATCTAATTTCCCATGACAAGACAAAGCTTACAGGCTGATGCAAATTTTGACAGTTATTCCTTGGAGGTTTTGTTAAAGCAGAGAGCCCAAGTCATTCACTAAGTAAAATCTCTAAATCTCTACAGATTCCACCAAAAGATTCAGCAACTGTTACTGAACCTACTTGATAATATATTCAACAACTACCGCTGAATCAGTTCTTCCCTACCTCATTTTACTGAGAAATACCTTCATTCAATTAGCTTAAAGTCACATCAGAAACTACACAACTGGAACAGAGCACAGATCACTTGATTTCCAGTCTTGTGCTTTTAACCGCAAGACCATATTTCCTCTACTAAGTTTGCAGCCCGCAGAAAACAAAAATTGCCATTCTAAATCACTTAAGCGGTGCATCTGTTGTCAGGCAGCTGTCAGTACTGGATGCACGCAAGGCAGGCCAAGGTGGACAAGGGTGCGTGCCCTAACATCGCCTCCGCGGGAAAGCGCCTCTTCACCAACGGATTCGAAACGTGGATTTGTTACTCTCCCCTTTCGTTTGGTCAGGCCTTACACCATTTAAGAGCGGAGTTCCTCGTCTTAA
>NW_008796044.1:15518743-15553219 GCF_000699145.1 Aptenodytes forsteri
GGCGCGGCCCGCCGGCCTCGGCCCCTTGGGCTTGGGGTTGTTCTGCGAAACTGGCTGGGTTTTACCCGTAGTGCTGAGGGACAGGTGAGGTCCTTCAGGTGGCTGCATCTCATAGTAAGGTACTAAAACCGCGTGGTAAAGCTTCAAGAAAACGTGTTAGCAGCGTTAGGAATGACTGTAGAAAGGACTGTAGAGATGAGGACTTTCATACTGTGTATAATGCCAGTATGGGACAAACTTCTGCTTTTCTCACAAGTGTCCCCATCGCGTGAAATGGAAATGACCGCTGTTTCCTCAAAGCTATTTTTTGAACAGCACAGAAGAAAGTTTCAGAGAAGTACCAGGCCAAAAACGCCTCCAACGTGCCACAAAACCACCTGACCTTGATTAAGCATACTGCAGGCATAAAAGTTTGTTTCCTGTCATTTTTAAGTAAGTAAGTTGATTGATACGAAGGTAAAGAAGAATTGGCTTCCATGCCATGACTTGATGGCAGAATGTTTTCATTTTTTAAATTGCCTTCAATATACAACCGACTTTGGGAACTCCAAACACCTAAATTTCCACTAGATCTGAGGAATGTGCTTACCTCCGTTGGAATCGATAATAAAAATCAGTTGTCCATTCAAAGGCCTCTCATCGTGGGGAAGGACTGGCAAAGTCTTGTTTGCCTTACAAAAGACAAGATGCCTTAGAGCAACGTGTGGAAGGCTGAGCCGCGTTCAGCCCTGCTCTTCACTCGGTTCACAAGCAGGTGGAACTACTCGCCACAAAGTCCTGTTGAGGCCCGAACTCTGATGGCATTGAGAAGTTTAGTTTTATATGTGCAACGGGAACATCCACAATTAAGGGAAAGTATTTCACGCTTCAGCCCACGGAGTGATTTTAAGAGGAAACTTTTCCTACAGGAAGATTACTTTATAACCCAAAGGCTGCCTTCCTCAGAGGAGGCTGATCAGAGCCTGTTTCAGACACACTGCTGAACTAAACTGAATCCTAGTCTGATCCACTACAGAAATTCCTACGGAAGAGTTTCTTCCTCTGGCAAAAATATCATGTAAGAACAGACATAGGGGGCAAAATCACAATTTGTACATAAATTTGTATCTATCTCTGTTGTAGGACATGTAACTACACCGTCTTGCAGCAGTTAAAAATCTGGCGTACCAATTGCATCTGGCATGCCAACTGAATCTTGCTAGCAAACAAATTCCTTTTGGAAAAAAATACTAGAAACAAGCAAATGTAATGAAAAGTTATTTTATATATACATATATATGTATATATACAAATACATAGATAATTAAACTAAAAAGAAACCACATGAAACCCCATGTTTTATTTGTGTAAATTAAGGGTAAAACATCTACCAAAAAAAAAAAAAGAAAAAGCAATGTAAAGTTTGTAGGAACAGGGAAAAACATCCAGTGAGCCAAACTGAAGTTTCAATTTCAAATATATTTGAGCTTTGAAGAAATTTTCTTCTGGTTCAAAACTATTTGGCTCTTGATTATTTTTTATGCAAACAGAAGTTTTAGCACCAGTGTACTCTGACTAGATCTATACAGAGGTCAATTAATAGCCCAACAGGATATCTCTACTGAAGTTCATGACAGCGGTGAAGGAACAAGGCTTTGGTGTAATTTAGTCAAAGAACAGAGCTAACCTTTGGGGACTCCTATGTATCTCTGCACCAGCAATTGTTCTACTTTGGCCAGGCAGTCCAAAATATGGGACAAAAAAACCTGTTGGTCTTTTTCCAAATCTTTTGTGTAACTTAATTAATAAACCAAGTAACAAACAACAAATTGGCAGCAGGCATTTTAGGTGTTGTTCATGTGCCAGCCATCATGTCTCTACGAAACAAAATGTTCCCTTATTGAGAAGTAACAAAACAGTTGTATGTTGTCAGGTGAAGCTACAACACAGAGCTCCGATGTGCTTCCCCCTGCAGAGGTTTTTTAGAGTTCCAGTGACGAGGAAAGCTGAAGGTGTGCATGCAAGTGTACGGGAGAGGACAAGGAAAACTGTAAGTTTTCCAAAACTTAAGTTTTCCAAAACGTTCTCAGTTTAAAACCACAGGCACGTTTGGCATGTCTGCTTGCAGCACACCACTCCTCAGAAAGCAGTGATTCTTAAGCACAATATAGAGACTATTTTGGAGTATGGTAATAATGAATATGATCTACCGGCTGAAAAATAGTTTTCCTCTTTTTTTTTTTTTGCCATTTTGTCACAGACTAATGTTGAATGGCCAAAGACCAAATGTCTAAAGTCACGTTATCTCCTTCTAGTCAATGGGACAGAGTAACGGACAAAGTAAACGACATTTGCTATCTAATGGTTGAAGTCTGTATATCCTTAAGGTCACAGTAAAATCAACAGCACTTACACCACTGTCTACTTCATACATGGTTTCCATCACTTAAATCTCTAGTGCCACACTCCAGTGGGTCCACTCTAATAACGTATCAAGTTCACTAAAAGGCTTGCAACAAGTAGACTCAAGGCATCCTGAACAGAGTTTCCAGAAATCCTGTGGTTTCACGAGTTCATGAATTTCACAACTCATGGAACCATCAGTCCTCGTTTAGCACTGGCAAACCTAGATTTTCCAACATACAGACATGCAGCTGTGATAATCCAAGGAGAAATGACTAGCTAACCTTCTACTTACCTGAATATTTTAATTGTGTGTTCAGATTCTGCGGAGTCAACTGCACGTGTTTATACATTTGGTCCTGCCTTGTAAAGTCAACTAAAGAACAAGTACCTGTCTCGCATTCCTTTGCACACAGTCTAATGGCAATGAAGAGAGAAGACTCTCTTCTCGTAAACCTATGCTACTGTAGATGTGTATGTTGGAGCTAGCTATAACCTTACAGTCTGATCAAAGTACAAAACAATCAACAGAAAAACTACCGCTGGTTTGTATCAGGCCTTGCATGGTTGAGAAGCAACCGTGAAGTTCAACAAGTATCTTAAATTACATTATTTTGATTTTCTCTCCAGATTTTGAATAGGAACCCTACATTTCTTAATGAGATTTTTGTTTGGTTAGAAATGAATAGTTTGAAAATCAAATAGATTGTTTGAATTACAAGGAAATAGTCTTGAAATAAGGTTGCTTTATTATGAAACTTTGGCCTTCCTGTGACTTCTAAAATGACTGCATTGTTCAACTTAATTCCCTATCAACTTTCTAAATTGCTGGGGGAGAGGGGGAAATTAAAAAAAAAATAATTAAAGAAGCAGTTACCATGTCTCTACCCATATTAAACATTTGCAAAGCTGCTATTTTTAACTACGTTAAAAAATTCCTGTAGTGTGAAAGGTGGCTTGGATATTTAACCCAAATCTAGCTTAAAAACAGAATTGGGAGAAATGGATAGGATAGCTCAAGAAAGTTCCACTCTCACAGCTGTCAGCTGAGAAGAAATGGGGGAAGGGGGAAATGCTGAGAAAGGAATTTATTTTTTTTTTGGCAGTGAAGAGAGGAACATGCCATCCCTGTTTGAAAAGTTTCAGGGTGGGAAAGGCTAAGGAGGGGCTAACATACTCTACATACCTTTACGTATATTTTTGAGGCAGAAAAACAGTGTTATGTTTGAGCAGAGTTCAGCAAGTGGAAAGGGAGGTGGCATTCGCTCTGGCCATTTGGTCCTCCTAAATAACCCCGCAATTTACAGCATGCTGAGAAGAAGCACAATGGATGGTACGTGGCTGCCTCACAACAAGAAGGCAACACAAACGCTGTGTACATCGCATCACGTGTAAGAAAATGAAAAAAAAATGTTTAGTGTCTGGAGGAAATATATTAAAAGCGTTTATCTACAAGGCCCTTGGTGGCGTGGGCTCCTGTGAAGTTACACTCGCTGGCTCACGAGCTTTGAATTCTAGGAGAATAAATTATGTACCCCGTTACTGTTACAGCCACACTTCTGGGTGCCTTGCGTGACGCAACTCCCACAGCAGTACAGAGAAAGGGAGAGAAGAGTTAGTCTTGTTTCCTGAAGCTACAGATGTAAGACATTAACATGAACTTGTAGACCAGGGGCGGGAAAGGCAATCCAAAGGTATACTTCCCAGCAAGTTTAAGGCTGCACACTTTTCTTCCTAGACTGGAAGAATAAATGAGATGAGACGTGTAACTGAATACTGGTACTTCTATGGAGATGTTAGAAACAAAGACGTTTTGTAAAGGTTTTGTAAGTTCAGCTCAACAGTGTCTTTTCACACTCCACAGAATAAAAATGTGAATATATTGGGGATGCTACATCCAGTTCGACAGATCTGAGAGTCAGCTAAGGGCGCAAAACTGAACATGCAATTCAAAAAATAAATGTCTAAAAAACATACAAAAAAGACGAAATCCTGAAAAGGGGAAAAGGACACTGCAGGAAGAGTAAGACGTATAAGAAGTAATGAACAAGAGAAGCCTTTGCCTGAGAACTGTCGCAAAGTCCACATCAGAGTGTGAACCCTCTTCCATTGACACCTGTGGATGGAGTCTGGTCAGGGCAAAGTACTGCTAAATTGGATCTGCCTCTTGGAACGGGGTGGAAACCTTCCCGGAGGAATGGAAAAAATGTCCCAGCCGATTAACACAAAGTAATACAGTGCTCTCAGAGGAAATGATAAAGAGAAGAATTTTAAATGGCACAATTCCTTTGACTATTCCTCCAGCATTGCTATTTTTCTAGACCATCCCCCAGCTTGCCCTCACCATTGCATCAGCAGGACAGAAACGTGTAGTACTCTCATTCTTCTAAATCAGTGATTTTCAACTATTTCCAGAACGTGACCTCACATTATAAGAACACTTTCTGGAGTCTGACACGCACTGCTAAGCCCAGAAGAAAGATAGCCCCTGCCTCCTAAAAGCTGTCTGCGACGACCAGATCAAATACCTGTGGACAACAAAGAAGCTGGACCACAGAAGTGGGGTAGAAAAGGTAGTACAGAAAGCGAAGGAATCTAACATCACGGTTAACTTCCTTCCAGTTACCATAACCATGTGATCACTATGAGCTTTTTTCTTTTATGAAAACTGCTCAAAATTAGCCATGAACAAAATTGTGTCTTACTTTCTTCTTAAAGATTTACTCCCTTCCTTACCACTTGTTTTACATCCTACACCATTAGCCAAACTCGGAGCGGCCTGGGTGTGTTCCTCAACGTTATCGCCTGCATAGACCCGGTTTTTCCTAGGGCCTTTCACTCCCCAGCCCAAGCGCTGCCTTCTGATGCTCCCTTTTGGAAGTGACTGGCGTTTGGGTGGGACGCGTTCTCGCTTTGGGACAGTGAGGAGATCTCACATGCAGCCTCACGCTCAACATAATCGTCTGTTGACACAGTCATGAGCTGGAATTCCATTTCTCGTAGCAATAGTTGGGACCAACATCCACAATAACTGTGCACTGAAAACTTGTATTTGTGGCTTCATGGCCAAAACCACAGGAAAACTATTTTTAGTGCAACAGAGCTCTAAATAGTGGAAGCACTGAAAATTTAGCTCACATCATGGGCCAAATTCTTCTCCTGGTTACACCCACTCTATGGAGAAGCTTGAATATAACAAACAGAAACACTCTGAAACAGAAATTAAAAAAAAAAAAAAAGAAACTTTTGCTTATGAGTAAAATCGGTATTTTAAACTTTAAATGAAGAAAGGTACACATCCTCCAGCATTTCCCCTGGAAATAAATAAAAGGAAAGGAAAAAGGAACAGTCTGAAGTAGAAGCGATCTATTACAATAATTGTACCTATTACGATAAAG
The DNA here is from genome assembly GCF_000699145.1 of Aptenodytes forsteri. Lineage (NCBI taxonomy): Eukaryota > Metazoa > Chordata > Aves > Sphenisciformes > Spheniscidae > Aptenodytes > Aptenodytes forsteri. The sequence continues at coordinate 15,524,524 of NW_008796044.1, forward strand.
GTAATTCTTCCCGCTGTATATATCTGAACAATACCTATAGCTAAAATCTCTCTCCATTCATTATGCAGATCCTTTTGGCTTAGACCAGTGAAAAGGACACTGAGTTTATCTGTATCTTGAGAGAAGATGCAGCAGATGAGTGTAGCCTCTGAGTAACAAATCAGGCTTTAATAGCTAGACCTACAAATTACTCACAAGCCAACTACCTAACAGCAGTTTATCATCTCAGGATTTCACAACACGAAACAATGAGTGATGGCAATGCCGAGTCCTCAAGCTTTCTCAGGTAGGAACCAACAGGACCTGACTTTCTCCTTCTGGGTGTATTTCTGCCAGAGTCCCCATTACGGGACGCTGGGCCTTTACAACTTGTATTTAAATCTCGTGGCACACTTAGGGACACAACTTTTTTTTCCACCCTCATGACCAAATAGTTGGGTTTAATAATTTCCTCTCCAGTATCAAGATCTGCATATACAAGCATAATAATGGCTGTTATAAAATTAAAGTGCTTTTGGGCATAGTGTAGTGCTGGTTTTGGACAGCACATTGTAAGCTATTTGCTTCTCTTTGCAAAATTTCCACAGTAATTTTATTTTCCTTTCTTTTCTTTCTGTTAGGAAAAAAGGGAACTGGATCATTTTCTAAAACAAAAATTAAAACTTTTTGGAGAAGCCAGTAAGATGAGAGAATCGCAAAATAGGGTTATTTCTCATAATAACAATAATAAAAAATGTTATTTTTCATTCACTATTTTATCATTGATGAGATTGCTTCCACTCTTTAAGCACTGCCCTATGACATACATTTTAAAAGGAAATACAGGGAGGAAAATCGAAAGACAAACAACACATTTTCAATTTTGGTTACATTTTTGCAAATCTGAAATAAATTAGGATTATTGTTACTGTCTAAACACATTCATATTTCACACAGTAAAGGAAATATAAGAAGTTCATAAACTTTTTTGCTCCAGCTGCTTAGATGGGCCCCATGTAAGGCACTGTCACTAAAATAGTTCACAACCCTAATTACAATTCACCACATCTTGGGAATGACATTTAGGATTCTCGAGGCGCTTTTAGATAATTTTTAGACTCTGCGTAGAAGCTCAGCTGTCACGAAGTAGGTTTTATTTTGTAACAGATTTTATCCTTTGGAATGTTATGTTTGGATTGAGCTGAAGATCTGGAAAAATGCATGCAATATAGTATGCTTACCCCACTGAAATATAACTCCTAAAACAAAGCTGAAACTTTTTGTCCTTTAATGTTCATATTCTAGCCTGTGCTTGCCTATAGCTATTTAGATTGGGGGGGGGGGGGGGTGTGGGGGTGTAGGAGGAAAAACTCTCCCTTACTGCATTATTCCGACTCCATTAGTGTAGTCAGAGAGAATTCCTGCTCTCTGTCCAGTAATTAAATAAATATTTAACATCGCAGGATTTAACTGGAATCCCGAAAGTTAACAATAGCCTCTGCTATCGGTGTCGCTATCGCAGGGGTTCTGTTTTCACAGGCGTATATTTAGATCTCGGCCACATCACCCACTTGCATTATGAATAGCACAAAAACCCCCCTCCCCCCCTTAAAAAAAAAGAAAACAAACAAGAAGCTCAGTGAAGTCTGGAAACTTTTATAAAGTGACGCCATCTCCACGAATCTCCTTCCCCCTGCTGCAAACCGTACTTCAAAGCTTAACAAATTAAGTGGCAGGCAGCCTCTCGTAAAAAAAACAACCAACCAATAACAAATGAACACAGCTTTACCTTTCAGAAAATTACTGCAGCTCCATTTTCTGACCCTTTATTTTTTCACTAGCTCCCTTCCAAGCGATTTCTATTCCTCTCTCTCTCATGCTGGCGGCAGGGCGGCTGGGGAGGAGCCCTGCGCGGGTCCCCAGCCCCGGGGAGCAGGGACCGGATCGGGTAACACACCCAGCAGCACACCCAGAGCTGGCTGCAGAGAATTCAAATTCCCACTTTAGAAACTTTCTGCAATACTTGTGTGTCAAGTCTATTTTTGCTTCCTTCCTTCATCCTGTAATAATGCTCTTCGGTCCGATGCAACGCAGCCATCTTTTGTGCAGTGTCTTTCGTACAATCTGTAGATCAAAAGAGCTTTGCCGGTGTAAATCCTGGCTTTGCCAGAGCTGGCTGATCCCTTTCGGTGAATAATTTATCTAGTTTGCAAAATGGGAACAACTACAATCACAGTGTATTGACTCTCTGCATTAAGTCTCTCTGCACAAAAAGAATACTCCCAACCTGAATGCTTTTAATGGATATAAGTGTGTATATACATGTATAATACATATAACTAGATATATATACACATATAAATATATATACACACACATTTAAGGCATTCAGATGGTATGTCTATGCGCACATGCACACACACCCCCCTCAAAATGGGCCAGTTTAATTAGGATAATGGTGCTTTTCATGTAAAAAATACCATTATAAAGTATGAATGATCTTCATACCAGGCCTTCTACATTTGCATTTTACCACTCTGTGTGTATATACAGAGATGGCAAAAATAGAGAGTAACATTTATAAACGAGAGTGTAAGTCTGCAAAAGACGACTCATTCTCTGTGAATCTACAGCGCTAAACACAATAAAAGCTGATTAGTCTTGTTGACAACAGAGCTCATAGAGGTTTCAAAGTCCAGTTAATAGGAACAGTCTGACAGCTGCACACCCTAGAAGAACCACTTAAAACGGAAAATAAAATTCATGCGATTAGACGCTTGCAGAATCAAAGCCTTTCTTACAAAAATAATGAGATTATTATGATTATGTCTAATCATTAGCCATTGGTCTTCATGAAGATGACTAGGGTTGTGTGTAAATGATCAGCTCAACCCTCTCAAACCCTAGTTCATGAGAAACCTTGTGTCTCCCTCACACTGCAAGCTTGAGTTCCCTTGCCAGAGCTCCAATTACCTGGCAAGATTTGAGCCAACAGTGGACAGGAAGGTTCAGACCCCCCCCGTAAGGCATACAGTGGGGAAGGATGAGCATGGCTTGTCAAAGGAGAGTCAGACTTTGCAGATCACTACTGGGTTTCTTTGAAGGATTCAGCCAGAGCGTGAGGAAGTTAATATTCTTCTTGATGTATTCACCTGGATTTCTAAAAGACTCTTGGCAACATCTCCCACCTTTCTCAGGGAAGATAATCTGCCAGGGGAAAGGAGGTAATGGCCTGTGAGGAAGATAATATTCTTCTTGATGTATTCTACCTGGATTTCTAAAAGACTCTTGGCAACGTCTCCCACCTTTCTCAGGGAAGATAATCTGCCAGGGGAAAGGAGGTAATGGCCTCCTAAGAAGGTATAACTACTTAAAAGAAAGGCAGCAAAGAGTGGCAATATCTGGTTACTTTTCACAGCAGGGGCAAGTGGAATTTCACAGGCAAGCGTGTGCACATCGGTGCTGCTCAACGTATTGCTGAGTGAGCTGGAGAAGGCAGTAAGACAATCTGTGGATAACGAAGTTGTCTAGGAAAGTGAAGATGAGGGCTCAGTGTGAAGAACTGAAGGAGTTTGCCATACTGAGTGGGAAACAAAAGGCAGATGAAATTTGGTGTAAATATAAATGTGAAGTTGCACATGTGGGAGTGAAGTCACATACAAGATGACGTGCTCGACCATATTATTACTCAGTAATGATATTTTATAATAGTTCGATGCAGGTGTTGAATGCATTTTTGCTCACCAAGGAGTGCATTGAATGTCAGGAACTGCTACAAAAGGAATGGCAAACAAAACAAAGAAGATCGCTCTGACGCTGTGAATTCCTGGTGCACCTGCATCTCAGGTTCCATGCAGAGGGCCAGTTCTCCATCTCAAAAAGAAATGCTACACCTGCCAGAGGTACAGACAAGGCCAAAAAGAGTGATCTGAAGCATCAAGTGGGTCCCATGCAGGGAATGTCTAAATAGCCTCTTCCATCTGGAAAAGAAAGAGCTGAGAAAGGATATTACAGACATCTGCAAAAAGCCCAAGTGGAACAGGGAAGGTGAAAGAAGACTTTGTCTTCCAGTTCTGGAGGAGGTGAAAGGACACTTAGCTGCAGGCTTTTGAGAAGAAAAAGGTAGTTCTTCACACGAAGTGTAATAAGGGGTTCAAATCTCCGCCACCGAACGTTGCGGGTACTAAAACGTTACATGAGTTCAAAAACCAAAACTGGTGACACAGCAAATTCACAAAAGAAAAACCCGTTAAAGGTCACTAAATATAAAGACACCGACCTCTGGCTCCGGAATTCCCTCGGTTGCAAATTGCTGGGCGAGTATTCTGTGCCGTCACTGTTTGCCCTGTACTTGCATTCTTCCTCTGGGCATCCTCTGTTGCCGGCTGTTGGACGGGACACTGAGCTAGACAGACCTTTGATCCCACCCGGTAGGGTCATACTCATGTTCTTCACACGCTGTTAGGAGAACTGCTTTTCATCCTGAAGCTCATATCTCACTGCAGTCATATTTTATTGTCTAAAATATCACAAATTCTGGTCTGCATTTTTTCCAAATTGTGTGATACCCCAGTTCTGCCTCTCCACCATTCTACAAATATTGTTACATATTTACAAATTACATGTACAAATGCATCTGTTAATAGGAATAAAACTCTTCTGGTCAAAACCTGTGAAATCGTTTTTGTTTAGTGTACCACTCTGGCTTTCTCAATATGGTCAGGAGCAAAGCTTCCAAAAAGTCAGTAATGAGTTTACACTATGTAATTAAAAAATGCATTAATTATTCTAATCTACATTAAGAAACTATTATTAAGAACTCCACATTAAAGGTAATTTAAATAGAAGCTTCAATTTAGTGAAGCTTCAGTATGGTAGAGCACAACTGTGCAGAGCTTATAGCCCAGCGCAGATACTAACTGAACTAACCATACAACATCTTTTCATCCACATTTTTATATCATTATGTACAACAACGAACATTATGTTTTGAAATGTGCATCTGGTCTCTTCCAGTGATACCAGAGCTGTGCAATAACGGGAAACTTCCCTTCGTGCCAAACGGGAAAAAAAAAATGGCTTTTTTACATTTTCTGTGAAGGGAAAATGGTAGCAGGGAGGACACTCATTTGGCATTTGAAAAGTTGTGTTTTGACAGAAAAAAAATTCCTTTTAAAACAGTAATGCAAATGAGGAACGTCTAATGGAAAAGTCATTTCTAAAACTTGTGTTTTGACAGTGATGAGATGGGATTGCAGCTGAACTTTTCCATTTGTCCGTTCTTTTCCTTCCCTAAACCAACAGTAAAATGCAACGTAATTCACAAGGTATTTTAACAAATCTATATATGCCAATGGGACAGATTTAGGCCAGAGTTTCTTTGGTCCAGCTCAAAAGGACAGCAAAATACTTGATGATATTTAATTATTACACTTTCTAAGAGAAAGGCATTTTAGATCCTATTAGAAATACAAAGAAAATTAAGTTCAGCTAGAAAACGCCACGTGTCCAAAATCAGTCCGAAATATCAGTGGCAACTTCAGAGCAGGAATTTTTAATTCAACCCCAATTTTGAATTCCAAAGACTAACCTGATACAGAGGATCTCGGGTGCAAAAACACAGAGCAGTTGTAGTTGCACTGCAGTTCCCACTACCGCCTAAATACCGACATTTTGGGGTTTCATAGAGCAAGGAGGTGTTTCCATTCTAGATTACTGAGGATGTGTTTCTGAGAAAGTCACACAATTCAACTTGAAATAAGCTCTTTCCCGCCTTTCTTATACATAACTCATCACACCCAGATTTTAATATTTGTGTTCTTGTTTCAAACCTACTCTGCCAATTTATTATATAAGCAGCACCTTGATCTTCATTCTGTCAAACAAATTTCTTAGAAAAACTCTTGATTTTGGTGCCAGTTTTTATTAGTGGGATAGTTGGAACTGCTGATAGAAGGCTATAAACCCCAGTTTCAGGAAAATACTGATTAGTGCTTACATTTAAGCATGAGAATAATCTCCCGTCTATTCAGCGAAGTATTTATGGCTATGCTTTACTTTAAGCACACGCTTAAATGCAATTAACTTCATTTTAATCATGGGCTTAAGTGCTTTGCTCCCTCAGGATAACAAGACCATTGGCATTTCATTTAGCTGGCTGAGCTTGTTTTTAAGTAAATCTCGTACTCTCAAGCACAAACTGACAAACATGCAAATAACAGTTACCTTTTTGCCTAAAGACAGAAAATGATAAACCGAGTAGTTCTCCAGTCCATGAGGGGAAACACCGAGGCATGGAGTAGATTTTCATTTCCCTGATACTATCATATTAATTGTCTGGTAGTGAAATGCTGCCCTGCAAGAAGAGATTGTGCCGTCTTTGATCTCCTTCTGTACATGAGCAAGAGGAGACATAAGCGTTATTTTCCATTGAAATGAAGAATGTTTGCTTGTTTGCTAGACAAAAGCAAATGTCTTTGAGACATTGTGGGCCATAGCTTCACTTGATATAAACTGGCATGCCTCTTTCATTCCAGGGGAATTACACTAATTTTACACCTCGGAGTACATCTCGGAGACTTTCCACGTCATGTATAAACTTGAATAGAGAGATTCTGTATCATGAGGTGAGATCATAATATGCAAGTGTTTGACAGACATAAAGCTATGAGGTCTGGGAATGCTTGATGGTAGCTAGTAAATACAGTATGGTCTGGTCATTAAGTGGGACCAATTGTTTATAAGAAGAATAAACCAGTTGGTAGGCAGAGCCAAAAAGCAGTTTTCTTTACCATGGTACTCCTAATTAACAACTTTTCCCGGCCGAAGCAGTAAAATGCAAAACTATGGTTTTATTAAGTCTTACGTGGCTCAAAAAAACCCTTTCAAACGTCGTTAACATTTGATCCGTTCGCCAGAGAAGTGACCATTTTAAAAAGAAGTAAAAGAATAATTGAAAAATTTGAACATAAACCAGCTTACACCACTGGCTAGAATATTTCTGATGCAAATTGAGAACTGACGTAAAATAATGCCAACTTTACCACCGTTCAATTTTAAAGGAAATAAATTGTGTTACGTTGTCATAGTTAACTTCAATTAACATGAACTAAAAGATTTTCAGAATTTTCTAACCTTGTTAGTGTTTGTGGAACCAGACCAAAAGCAACCCAGCAAAACTGGAATTTCTGTTTTCCGTACAATTACTGCTATGAATAGTGATATTAACGAAGGCTTAGTATAAAAAAAATACATTGAATGCATGTAGCATACTTCCATTTTTATCTTGTGAACGTTACTGCAATTATTTTCATATACAGGAAAAAGTATTCCTAGCGGAAGAACAACAATGCTGAACGGATATTGGGAGAATTTCAGACAGGAAACCTGGTACCTTCAAAACCAAGAGTTTTGAAAAGTTTTGAGTGATTCATGACCAGTTTAGAGATCTGAGAAACCGCCACCAGCTGCTCGTCTCTGCAAGAAGTGGAAGGCGACTGTGGGTACAACCAGGGCGCTGTGGGTGCCAACACCTGAACTGCCGCACGCACCTTTGAGGGTATCCCCAGCGGAAGGCAGAGCCATCGCTCGCACCATCGCGCACCCCAGGGAGCTGCTCCAGCCCGGAGAGGTGGAAGGAGAGTGGACGTTCCCTCCTGCAGGCCAGTATTGCTGCAGGAAACGAAGATGAATGATAATGAAGTGAGACTATGAGAAGCTTGCAATGAGCACTCGGGGTTTTCTCTCAAATTACAACATATTGGTACCGCTGCTGGTGGCTCCAAAATTTATGGACAACAAAAATGCTGAGCGGGATGGCTTTCCCAGGTCCTACCCTTCACCTGACTGACAAATACCTTTTTCTAACTTGAAGAAATACCGGGTTTGGTCTGCAGAGGTCTGTCTCTGGCTGATTGCTTCCCCTGCCTGCCTTTTGTCCTTTCCACTTACTTTCGCAGGCTTTGCACTGAGAAGAGCGTAATGCCATGTATAAGCCCTAAATGTATTATTTAGTCCTTTCTTCTAAAAGGAAAAAAAATGTCCGGGGGCAGAATGATTTCAGGCTGTTCAAATTCCTGACATGGAAAACCCTGTGGTTAGTCAAAGATAATCCTGTTATTTCCACCAGTTTTACAACACTATAACCATGACTTCCCGTTGGGTGGTTATGAAGCTACATCAACGCAAAAGGAGAACAAAGTTAAACTATCCCAGCTTCTGAGTGCAGAAAAGCTTTTGGACCTCCATAAACGTTCACTTCCTTGTTGTAAATGACAATAATTCAGGACAGTTCTTCCTAGGTTCTTTGCATTTAAACATCAAATACAATGCAAGGCTTCAGAAGTGCTTTCTATCTGCCCTGGAAATCAGAGAAGAAAAGCAGTAAGAGTTAATAGCTTCTTTGGAGCAAATTATAATTTACAGCCGGTTCACCATTAATGTGTACCTGAGCAACCACTCTGAGTTCATAAAGTTCAGTGAATTCAGTAAAATTTAAATGAGATTATTGTATATTAAAGGCCAAGTCATATGGGGTTTTTATGCAGGCAAAAGCCTCGCTGCTTTCTTTCTGAATAGGGCCTGATTAACGACGGCAGAATTCAGCTCTATGTTAATGCACCATTTAGTGCCCCACTTTTGCACACTGCAATGCTACATCCGTGCCCATTTCATGTTCTCAGTTAAATCAGAAGCAAAAAAGGATAGATTGAAATGGCGCATTCCAAGTATCTCTCACATAGTTTTGCTCGTAAGCTGAATGGCCCTTTTTGTAACCAAAAGGACCAGAAACAGCCTCCTTTCCCAACTGGAGGTCTTTTTTAAATCTGGCTTTTAAAACTCTTTATGGTAGCAGAGAGAAAAAAAACACCATAGTCTATATTGATGCTCTGCTTGCAGATTGTCCTCCGTAGCAAGGGGCACAATGCGCTTCCCTGGCCGATGCATGGTTGCACGAGAATCATCCATTTTTATCACTTTCAGTTATTGTTTCCTTCCCTCGCCACAAATATTTCCCACAGTGCCACTGTTTTCTCTTGGCCTCCTTACTCATCCAAGCTAATAGTTAGGGGCACACTGGGCATTTTGTTACGCTTTTTTTTATGTTCTGGTAGGCATGAAAACTCTCAGTAGGGATTCCATTATGTTTTAGCACTTGTGTTGAAGGGTGAAATAACTTCACAGCCTGTCAGAGGAGTGATGCATCATGAATAGTTCCTTCTTTATTCTACATATTTTTACTTAAACATTCTTAACCATGTTTTGTAACAAGCTGCTTTCACTGTACTAGACTGGAGGAGGAGGATCTGTTTTAACTTTCAAATGACCGTGAAAGATTGGAGAGAAGCAACAAACAAGAACATCTCTGTATTAAGTTATCAAAGTTTTTCCAGGGATCTGAGGCTGGAGAGCCAAATGTTAGCAAAGAGGTTTTGCCTTCATTCGCTGTTTTGCTGCCTTTGTTTTCAGAAATTTGCATTGTTTTCACCTGGGTATTGATTTCATCTCAAACTTTGACAACTTTCTCTCTTCTGTGATTTCTTTGAAGACTGAATGTGTCAGAATTTACATGGGCAGAGCAAAGGGCAAACCAGCGTCAAACCCCACAACGTCTGTGTTCCCCATTGGCACCCTTTTACTGATAATCTTCAAACTCTTGTCAACAACTCCTATGTTTCCAACACAGAAAATGTCAGATTTGCCATTTTTACTGTGTTAATAGAACTCGTCTCATTACCACATTCAGCTAAATAACCGCACCGAGCCTTTGGTTAATGGACATCTCCAATGAGTTCATTTTCGTGAAATACCCAAAACTCCTTTTACAATATCAAATATGTGAAGGTCGTTTAGCCTTAGCGAGTGGCCCTGCCTGGAGGGGACTGTGGCACAGGTCAAGGATGGAACATCAGCAAGGGAGAAGAGGAAAGGGCATTTTCCTCCTCTCAGCTCCTCACAGTGCAGTTCAAGCCAGAAGTTACTGGGTATTCCTGACTCTTCCTCAGCTCTTTAAAACAAGTACGTCAGCGATGGAAGGATTTTGTGTACTCACAAGACGAAGTCAAGTCACAAAAACTCTGCAAGGTCTTCTCAGTGTGATAGTGTCCTTCTGATTTACCCCAACTCTATTTTGGGTTTACTTTTGAAATCTCTCAGGGGTTGGCCAAAGCCACCAACTCTGATGGTACATCAAACCAGGACTATGCATTAGCAGTAGTACAGCCTTCATTATCTTGCCTTATGTGCTGACCGGTGCTCATCACTAAAATTTCTTAAATAGGCCATGACATTATATGTTCCCCCAGATGTCCACCTTTAAAAACAGCCTAGACACTAAACTCTAGAATGTTAAGTTGAAAACCTTAGAGCAATTTCTTCACAACACTTAAAAAGACCCAATCAGGAGCATCTGTTGTCACTTTGCCCTAAACCCCACTCATGGTGAGCACGACAAGTGAAGTGCCGCCCGGAGGCAGGCTGAGACTTAGGCCATGACTCAGAGTGTTGTTAATCTTCCTTCCTTAGGGTTTCCTTCCTCCCTGCCTCCAGGACGTGGGTCCTACACCAGCTTTCTGCCTGGAACAAAGGGTGGCCCCACCGCAGCATCTCGGGCTAACCTCTTGCAAAGGAAAGGAGTTCACTGCGCACACAGTCCCATCAGTTCCTGCTGACATCCAGGGAAGGGACAGAGCTGCCCTGCTGAGACCGCTCACTTTGATGCTACTCCTGGTAGCAGTACGAGGAGCATCAGGCCATGAACAGCCTGTCCAGGGGTCTGCTTAGCAAATCTAGACCAGGCCAGGTTCGAGCACTCTGTGCAAGGTCCTTCATTTCACTCAGCATCCACAGTACCAGGATGCCGGTAGCCAGCAGCTGTAAAAAGTAGGGTCATGAAGTACAGAGACCATAGCAGCGTGCTGGTTCGTGCCTTGCCAGAAGTCACAGGCTGTGCCCATCACGGGATGCACCTCCAGAAATCAGCAGTCTCCTGCCCCCACGCTGAAACCAAAGCTCTGCTTCTGAGCTGATGCACCGTATCGGCTGCGGTCTGGCCTGCACAATGGATACCGAGTTACATGCAATGACAAGCTTCACATCCTGTCTTCTGCCCCTAAAGTGAAAAGCAGAGGGGAAAAAATACTTAAATCAGCCCATTACTCTTCTAAAAAGACGGCAGCGAACTGGACTTGCGCAGCCTTCACAGTAACAGGAAACATGAGAAGCCCCTTTCTAAATCTCTGTAGTTCTTTGCTGATTTACAAGCCCTAAAGATGAAGTTCATTAACAATATTCCCCTTACAACTTGACTTGGGTTGGAAATTTTTTTCCCACTATTGGCTAAGAATATATCCTAAGAATGGTAACACAATATTTTCCTATTGACCCAGCAGAAAAAAGATTCAGGACTCATTAAAATAGGTAGCTATATGGATTCAGTGGCATAGATGCGTAAACTAAAGTGCTTGCAATAAAGTAATACCAAGAAGCTTTAAATAAACAAAAATACTTTGGATCTATCTTTGAGCTGATTTTTCATTGATGTCCTGTAATGGGAAGAGTTGAAAGGAAGCGTTAGCCTCAAAACCTGTAGTGAACAATTACAAGGTTTCTACAAAATGATGGCAAATTTATACAAAACAAGGGGAAAAATTTGGGAAGCTCTGCACCATGAATCTAGACTGCCCTTTTAGGGAATACCACATAGTGGCTGGGGTTTGCAAAAGTGATTCAGTAAATTTAGCAGCATGAAGGTAACAGTCACTTGTTTTTTCATCAGCTCCATGGTTTTGATAACAAACCCCTTGCCTTTGTTTCAATTTTCTGAGAATTTTAAGAAAACCTTTTTTCCACTTCTTGAAGATAAAATCAGCAACTCTTTTACTGATCCATTTATTACGCGAATAACTGTGAACTGCAGGGTAAAACTGCTGGCTGCACGCAGTTTGTGCTCAAAGGACGTGGACCAGACTTCATGCTCCCTTCTGCCTCACAGACATTTTATCAGCTGGAAGAAAATTAATAACATCCCAGCACTGATTTGCATTCACAAGCTCAATGAAAGAGCGGCAACACAGAAAAAGCAATCACACGGGAATGTACAGAACATTAAAACGAGCAGCAAAAGACAGTGTATAGTGAAAACACAGGTGCTTCATCATCATATTTTCACTCGAGTATCTGAATCCTCAAATAACCTGCACAAAAATCCCTGGAAGAGGTGGTGGTGGGAGGGCTCTGGAGGATGAAGGAAACAGTCTGAAGAGGACATGGAGCTGGTGCCGGAGGGTCAGAGGCAGCAGGAAGGTTCTGGGTTAAACTTCTTCACATCAGCACGAAGCTGCCAGGTCACAGGCTGGGCTCTCTGGTGAGCGACCAGCTTTTATTTTCTCAGAAGAATAGATAGGACCCGTGAGTTTCATGTGTAGCAGTTAGGTGGCTTGTGAATAGAGAATGAAGAAAATACACCCTTTGGGTTTTCTTGGCCGTGAATTTTACAGCTGATAATTCAACATCAGGTTGAGAAGCGGACCCTTGCTGAAGAAGGGGAGAGGAGAGGACAGGGCTGGACGCCACAGTGCACAGCAGTGCCAGCTGCCACGAAGAGTGGCGTTCGTAATGCCGAATACACTGAAATTAAATCACAATAAAACAGATACCGTAAGTCTAACAGTGTCTGCATACACGTTACTCTGGTTACACGCTCCCTTCGTAAGGATAAGAAAGGTGCTTGAATAGCCGGGTCTGTTGAAGAGCAGATGTCTCGTACACTTTTTTACCATCTCTCGTGAGAAGAAGGAAGGAGAGAAACCATGTATGCTTGCAATTATAAACCAGGGGCCTGATCCAGAGTCTACTGAAGTCAACAGAAAGGTTTCCACTGACATCAGCAAGCACTGGGATGGGCCCCCAGAGCTTCGCTGCGTGCTAACAACATCTTGACTGTTGTCAGCTGGAGCTTCGCTGGGTGAATTTCAGGACTGGCTCGGATGCCCAGGTTTCCTCTCCTTGCACGATGGGTAAAAGGGCAGCCTGCAAGCGTGGGGCTGCAGGTTTTAAGACTGGTTCTAAACAAGGACCAAGCTTCAGCATATTGTGCAGCAGCCTTGGGCTGTGCTAAATTAATGCCATCTGCTACTGGCCTTCCTCCTCTCGCCTCCTCCCACCTCCTCCCTCAGGGGGCTTCTGACAGTGGAGAATAGCTGGAGTACAGTCACAAGCATCACGCCTCTTCCTGTCCCTAACACACCCTTTACACCCTTTGTTTCTCTCTAAGTGTCATGGGTGGAGTAGGATCCCAGTATGCTGGCTCCAAACCAGCTGGCAGCATCTGGCCAGGCTCAGCCCCATTTCTCCCGGTCTTGGAGGACCTGAAGCAGGCAGAGCCCCCGCTCTGCAATTTCCAGGGGTTAATGATGGTGTTTTTCACCCAGGAGACGAGTTATTTTCAGTGACGTCACCACCCTCCTGGCTGAAAGCTTATGAACTTTCCAAGTTCAGAGGAGAATTGCAAATACCGTGTGAAATCTCTTCTCACCCTAGGTTGAAACCTTTGCCAACAGCCCCTTCAGGGAAAGGCTCCCACCACTAGCCTGAAAGTTCAAAAAGTAGGAGCCATTTCTCACCAGCAGTGTTTGTGAAACGCAATTGAAAGTAAAGATCCTAATTACATTTGGCATTTCTAAGAGTCAGTCCTCTGCTAAACAAATGACATCATTTGTGGCATTGGCAGTAAAAGAGCCCACTGTAAGGGACTGTAAACAAGAGTCCATCCAGCCTCATTCTGCTCTAACAAAAGGAAGGGGAAAGGGGGGAATCTTGCTAAATGACCACGATGTTCACATTTTTTTCAAGTATCAGACATGTCCAGATACCTCTGCAAAACGGGTTTGAAACGGGGGATAAAACGCACTCAGAAACTGGGACTTTCGGCAACCATAAGGAAATCACTGCACTCAGCAACGCGCGGCCGCTCAGGCTGGGGGCATGGTCACCCCTTGCCTTTCTGAATCTGAATTTTGTGGGTGTTAAAGATCTGTGAGGCTGGATTGAACCTCCTCCTGATTATTGAATGCTGTATTTGACATTTCTATGGGATGCATTTTCCAAAACAGGACTTATATTCACAATTCCTCTTGGAAAAATGGTTGCACATCATTGCTCTTTTCCTCATACCACATTGCATGCTCTTTGCCTTTCACCTGCTGGTGTCACAGCTCCCACCTCTGTTGAAGGGGGAAGAGATGGTTGTATTTAAGCCTAGAAGGAGCTCCCTCTAGAGAGGAGCAAAGCGGCTCTTCCCCAGCAGGGAGGAACTCCGCACGATTTTGGTGTAGCAATGCATCAGCCTGGCCTTTTGGGGGAAATACCAGGATGCAGGAGCTGTGCACCAAATCATGATTAAGGGAACAGACCAAAATCCCTTCCCTCCGTCAAAAAAAAAAAAAGAAAAAAATATATATATCTCAGACTGCTGTCTTTCAGCCTCAGGTTGTATATGTTCTGGTTTGCCTCTGTACAGCAGCCTGTCCCACGGCTGTGCTGGGAATCAGCGCAAGGCCAGCTCGGAGCGACCCGTGCTGCCAACACAGGAGGATTCTTCAGAGCTCTCCTTTCCTCTTAACGATCCTGCTCGACCCTGCTTAGTTTGTGATATTTGAGGGCATCGCAGCGTGAAGTGGTATGAACACAGACCATTAATTGTAACAGGATGCGGTTAGAGGCTTTTTGATATCTACAGGCCCGTAACTGTAACCTGCATTCAGCTATTTTCAGCCCTTCATGCAAATAGAAGTAACATTTGCATTCAGATTGCCCTTAGTGCATAGATGTGCTGGATGATAAATTAAAAGTACAGTGTAAGGGCAATACCCATCTGTTCCATGTCAAATATATATTAATTTTTTCCTCACCAGGTACTGTAGATGGCCCTTTGCCAAATTTCTTTTTAGGCAATTGCACTCACCGCTGAAAAACAACAGCTCATTTGGACTGTGAGTCAAACTACCATCTTAATACTTTCCCACTGCTCAATTTTTGAAATCTCCTTCCTAGCTGAGCTTCTGATAGCTTCCTTACTCTAAGGAAAGATCTTCTCCTTGGTCTTTTTTTCCTTTGCAAAAGTAAAATATGGGATACATTCTTGATCCAAGCATATGGAAATATCCCCTCGCCTACAAAGCGAGATGGGTTCATAATGTTCCTTTCTCTTATTAATTTAGTTGCAAGACGCTCTCTGAATCACTCACAGTATCATCATGCAAACCCTTTCATGGTAGTTAGACTTTATTCATAGGAGCACTCGCCTTGCGGAGTCTGAAAGAGGCCATTTATGCTTAATAATGATAATAACCAGCAGTTGGAGACTGGGAGAAGAAAGGAAAGTAAAACCCCACAGAAGTTTACAGGAAAGGACACTTAGTGTTGCCAGGAGGGTGAGAAGGTCAGACATCTGGTGCTTAGTCTCACCCTGGATTACAGGCGGGAAGGAACGGCCGTGGAGGTGGGGCTCGGCCAGCCGCTGTGGCAAAGGCGCTCGTGGCCGAGGGGACTTTGGGGTGCCCCGGTGTGCCCCCCATTTGCACGAGACCTCTATTGTTCGGGGGTGCAGAGCACAGAGTGGGCTCATTCTGCACAGCCAAACTCCCAGGGAATGAACAAGGAGGTGAAAAGCGCGCCCTGAAAAATTTTTTGAGGTTAAGCTGGGGTAAAGGTTACCAAGGAAATATTTAGGAAATCCCTCAGAAGGCTACCAAGGAAATATTTAGGAAATCCCTCAGAAATCATGTTGTATTCATCCTCATTAATCATGAAAAAAACCCAACAAACAGGGATCACAGAGACCTGAGTGCCCTCACTTGGTGGTCCCAAACTTTCTGGGCATAGACTCTCAGATATTAATGAAAAAGTGTGTGTTTTGAGAAGCCAGCTGCAAACCGCCTTGCCACTTACAGATCCTTCTATAAGGGGCCACAGACATTGCTGCTTTATTCTGCTCTAGTAAGGCAAAAACATTGCAAGTGTGCTGAAACTGCGAGTATCAAAACCATGCAGTGTCCTCCCGTGAGAACAGTGGGATGGAGAGCTCATATGGTCAGCTCTCGCTTGGCCACAAGTCATTGAAATATATAGAGTAAGGGGATCTACATTTTCCTAAAGCCTAGAATAATGCTTGAGTTTAACCTTCAAGAGCTCAGCAGCCCACAAGACAAGGAGTATCTTATTATCAAACCCTGTAAGATCTTACAATGTTTTTCCTTTGGTGCTGCAATTTCAACACCCCCAGCATTTATTGTAAGTTATCTCAAACGTTCACTGTGTTCAGTTCATGTTCATCTCCATCTATTTTTAACAAAAAACAAACGCACATTGGAGCAGTACAGTATTTCTCTTGAGTATCATAAGACTGCTTGATCACATCTTTTCCTGGCACTTAGTCTGTTGGTTTATGAATTATTTTGTTACACTGAGTACATAGTTGATAGTTTAATGGCTGGAAGTGATTGTTCTTGAAATATGGATGGAGTTGTCATGGTAATACACTGCTAGGAAGATTAAGGCATGCATTGAATTCTCAGTTGTTTTAGCTGTTCTTTCCTTGCCATGTTTGGAGAACATCCTATCTAGTGCAATCCTCCAAGACGTCTTACTGGATTCCCTGTCAAGTAGTGACTAACCCAATGCTTTGAGTCACCAATTTGCCATCCCTGGGCTCCAGCCAGTCCCGTGCAGCGTGCGTAGGGGCTGGCGGGGCAGCGATTGGCCTCCAGCACTGCCTGTTTTGCAATACCAGGAATTCCTTCCAGCCCCTTTGAACTAAATCTTAAACAGACTCACACTCTGCCGGAGCATTTGGCTCCAAGATACACAGGAAGGTTTTCAAAAGCACAGAAGAGTTCAGACAACAATGGGAGCTGGTTTTCTAGAATTTGATATTTAAGAGTTTTAAAGGATTTGATAGCGATAGATGGGGCCTGAAGAGGTTTTCAGAAACACGTATTGAAAGTGTCGCCCCTGGGGTTCCCTGCCACCCGCCCCATGCAGCAATTTGTTCAAAGTCACCATAGCGATTCCTATCAAACTCTGACAAAGAAGATTTTAGTCGAGTATCTCAGTAGTTCTGATAGACCGATAGCATTTCTGGCTCTTGTTGAAAGACATCAGCTGACACCAGTTAAATCTCTGGTCCTCTGTGACCTGTCACTGGGGATTTTTTTTCACGCAGCCTCACTGACAGAGACGGAGATCGTGTGCGTGGGTGGGAAGGGAGAAGCATCATTTCCCCAAAAGCGGCTCCCTGTAGCCAGCCCACTTCAGTGTTCTTGGTAGATTTACTCTGTGCCTCCCCATCTATGCACAGCGAAAAAGAATATATACTAAAACCTTATCTTTGAGAAAATTTGTATGGGAAAGGAGCATTACTGGCAGTCCCATGCAGGGTCTCAAATCCATGCTGGTATTTGAAACATGAGCGAAGAAAAACCTTCAGACATTGAAACTCAACGGAAAAAAAAAAACCCAACCCAAAATAAAAGGCCAGTCTATGAACATGTGGAAATACAATTTTTAGAATTGCCTAAATGAAACAGAAGCCCTGAACATCCTATTGCTGTGGACAAAGCAAATCCACAGCAGTAAGAGTGAGCGAAGAAAACGGTTTATTGTCAAATCCACTGACATGGAGTAATAACTACTCATTGCAACAGCAGTCAACACCTTTCTTGTAAATCCAGCAAATAAGTATTCACTGCCCTGTACGTGATCTGCAGCTTGCAGCAAAGATGACCCCAAGCACCTGGGAAAAGGATCAAAACAAAAAGCACGTGATGGTTCTTAACAGAAACTACATTATCCACGGAAGGGACAAACACACATGGCCTTCAGATCCGTGTAAAACAATACCAGGGCTGCAGCAGGGCTGAAACTGGGAAAAGCAGATGCTGCCCAAAGCAGAATCTGCTCGAGAAGTTTAACATGCACAACACATATCAGGAAATCGGATCACTTCCATGTGAGCAGAGAAGAGCTCGTTGCAAGCTTATTTCCGGCTAGCATCAATGAACCAAATGACAGAGAGACTGAAGAGGCAGAATTCAGACCAGGATCCGTACGTTCACTCAGTCTGGTTGAGTTAGCCCTTGTATTCAGCTTCTTTTGGAGACAGGAGCCAGCTACAAAAACGAGGCCTGGCTTAAGGTCAAGAGCTACTGAAAAACATAGGAACAGTCCTGCAGCATTTCCTCTTAAGAGACGCTATTATCCACAGCAAAGACCATAAAATTTCAGCTGGTGCTCATTGACGGGAAGTTAAAAACTCACACAAAGCACGAGGGTCCCTGAGACACGGCGGGAGGGGGGAAATCCCCCCAAAGCCACATGTTTTTGACTCCTTCAAAGATGCATTCAGTTTAACCCTCAAGTCTAGAGCTGTTTCTGCAAATGTAAGAAAACCATCTCTAGCTTTTAATAGGTGCCAAATCCATTATTTTGGCTAGAGAGTCAAATTAGCTTTGGGTCAGTGGAACAGACTAGGTGATTTATTGAAGTCCCTTTCACAGTGCTTGCCATAATTTTATAAACTAATTACAACATGCAGAGAGTTTTAAAACCATCCAAAGGCAATGTTGAACTCCTCATGCAGTACAAGCCTGTGCAGATCGCACGGAAGTTACCAGCGTTGTTTCTGAGGACTAATATGTCTTAATTCCTTTAGTTATTCCCAATTCACAGTAACAGACATGGAAAATTTACACCATGTTTATGGCTGATTTAGAACTAAGACTCAACTTACGGCTCAACCATGAAAAAGTGGAAGATAAGTCTCGTTAGATAAAATGGACAAATATTGGCGGTGTTCATGTGGACTGAGTAACTCCAGAGGAATGCTCTCCTTGAATGGTCCTGGAGGAAGGTGTGGAGCTTCCTCTGTGTGTGTGTGCAGTTGGGCATTCACTGTTTTCCACGCACACAGCTTACAGATGGGAGAGAAAGAAACCTCCGCACTGAGCTACAACTGCCTACACGAATAGGAAAGGTCTGTTCACCACATTTCGGGTCCTCCGTTCTCTTTCTACACCAGGGTATTTGCAATCAAATCTTGAAGCGCTAAGAAGGCAGCAAAGACCAAAGCTTTTCCTCGTGTGTCATTACCGAGCATGAGAAGGTGATGCTCAGAGCCCCAGCGAGGAGGTGCAGGTGTGCCGCATCCATGATCCTCACCACTGCATCACTCCCGGCCTCCGTGGATCTCCTACGGGGTCTTGCGGAGGAACTGCAGTGCCATGCGAACAGGGTCAGGTGAACGGCAAAGCTTAGGCCGAAAGTGGCATCGGAAACAGCTGGGTCCTGCGAAAGGGAGGTGGCTGCAGTGCTGGTATTGCTGTTGGCCGCCCGCCCTGCCCCAGGGTGGCCGCAGTGCCGTGCAAGGAACGCAGAGGCTGCGGCGCATCTGCAGAACATAGTGGGATGCAGCTGCCCCGTGTTTAGGATGTAAACGGAGCCTGTCAGGGTGAAGGAGAAGCAGCTTGTGCCCTGAGGCTATTCTTCCTCTTCCTTTCTAAAAAAAAACCCACCAACTTGCCCCAAAACCCAAAAGATTATAAAGAGCATGGGGCTGACACCTTCTCTAAAAGGATTTTTAAAAAATCCTGTGCCTTTTTAGAGTGTTATCTCAGGGAGAGTTATCCCGTAGGCACCATGCAAGGCTAAAACGCCCCTCCTTATCAGGAGCAACAAACATCACTTGCACAATTAACATGGCTCTGGCACTGGTGTGCAAGCTGCCAGCCAGGGAAACATGCAAAGCAGCCACTTGAAAAACAAAATTCTCCACTTTCTTGTGCATGTGGAATGAGCATGATTTATCTGGGAAGGAATTTGCCCTCAGTGTTGATCTCCTTAAAAGAGACGGTAACTAAAATAGCTACAGGCCGCTTGAAAATTAACCAGTTGCATGTGTAGCGATGTTCCCCTCTTTTCCCCTCGTCCTAAACCCAGACTTTTATCCCAGCATCTGCGTCAGTACTTCGTTAACCCCTATCCCACAGCAGGTCGTGGCGATGTTTCTGCACGGGGCAGAGATTGGTATCACTGTTGGATGATGTCTAATTCAGCAGAGGAGCCGGGAGCCCCGCTGGCATGGGCTACTGGGGCACGAGAGCCGTTCCCAGCTTGGCCCAGGCAGAGAGCTTCCCAAGAGTGGGAAAGAAAGGTTACTTGGTAGGCAGGGAAGAAGCCAGCTGACACAAACTGCTCACCCAGCCAAACAACCAGGATTGCAAATATCAGGAAGCAGGATTAGAATCACAATTTGTTGGCACAGACATTATTGGCTTAATATTGTTTGTGAAACCTAAAGTGACTTGGTTGGGGAGGGGGGGGGGAAACCAACCAACCAACCACCAAAAAAACCTCCCAAACAAAACAGTCTGTCTTTTGTAGGTTCGTGTACAAACTCTCCCACACAGCCTGGGACCAAGTTTTGGATCGAGGCCTCAGCTTGGCTTTCATTTACCGGCCAAAAACAACGGAGCAGATTTACGGGGGGGGGGCAGGGCTGGGCGATGCGAGGGAGGTTGTCATCTCTTGGGTTGTCTGGGCTGGTTTATGTTTCCCTGTCTGCATCCCAGCTGTAGCTGCCTTCGCATCCCATGGCAGGGAGGAAGAGGGAGATGAATCCTACTCACTTTGAAGAGCTCCTCGCCCCTGATGGGTGCCCAGGGCTGGGCAGGATTTCACCCCTAACACCTACAGCTGTCTGTCACCAAGAAGTGATACCAAATCTGAAACGCCTAAGGTGGACAGGGCACACCTTGGGCAGGAGAGCCGCTGAAGGCAGCGTATTCGTGGGGAAGCTCCAGACAATTAGATGCTGTCCCACATGGAGATGTCGTAAGGATGATCATAACATCATCGTAAGGATGAGGAGATACCACGCGATGTAACAGAGATTTTATCAAGTCTTTTTAGAGTTATTACTCACAAAAATCTTTGTTTTAGTCTTTTGCTTAGAAAAAACAAGGGTTCATTGAACGGTTTAATGAACCTTTAAAGACATCACTGCAAGGACTGCCAAATTAACCTGCCAAAACAGCATTATTGAGCTGCTGGAAATTCACGACAAGGAAATGCATGTTTAATGTACCTCATTTAACTCCTATTATTCAGAGGAATCAGCAGGTGCATTTCTCTAAAGCACACGAGATGCTAATGGAGACAGCGTGCAGTCATTCAGCCCGTGCCTTTCTGGAACTGAAGAAAAACAGTCAGAAAGAAAAACACACTTTCCCCTCTCCCCAGGGCCCTCCAGAGGCAAAGAGGGCTTTCCAGTCTCCCTTTAAAGATCCAGCATTTTTACTCTTTTCCACTGCTTCGACCAGCATTTATCCCCCACTTGCTGTGTGCTTCACCGCAGTTCAGATGCCCCATTCCAGCGAACTTCCCTTTATGTACCAATGCCTAAATATAGAGGTACTTACTTACGTACTACTCTTGCAGTGTCAAAGTAAATACTAATAAATAGGTGAGTTCCTGGAGCACAGCTCAAATATGTGCCCTAAGCAGCTGATTATTGCTGTTGTGGCCTTTTGTAGCAAAGCAGTGCAGACTGGCTCGATTGAACAAACGTCCCCAGAAACCAAAACCGGGGCAATGTCACTGGTGAGACAGGACAGGTCTGTGTTTGAAGCATGGGGCAGGAGACTTGGCTGACTCTCCCAACATGCCAGGGACATCCCTGAGTCCATCTGACCCGTACTCCGCTCCGCTCCCGTTTTGTGCACTTCAGACCCAGGCTGCGACCCTGAAAACCCTTACTGCCCTGCTTGCTCACCCGGGGAAGTGCTTTAACACCTCACCTGAAGCATGACCAAGCACTTAATTAAACTTCTGCACGTGGCCCGAATTGTTGCAGTTCCCATGGCCCCAGCGCAGCATCTCCCCGGTTTCCCCACACTCACACAGTGGTGTGGCCAGAGGTCCAGGCCAAATTCCATTTTTTTGCATGAAGAAACTGAAAGCCACATCTTCCACTTCCCAAGAGAGTGCCAGGGCTACCAAACTATTGGCAGTTATTTGTGAACGGATTATTTTACCCTGCAGATAAAGGTGCACAGACAAATAAATGAAGATTCACTGATGCCGGGAGCAGGGTGCTCTAACAACACTGCCCGGGTCCTGGGCTCAGGCAGGGTGGAAGAGAAACAATTCTTGTCTTTGCTTCCAAAACTGCTCCATCTGATGGCGAACTGATGTAAAACATATCCATAACTGTAGAAGTGAGAGCCCAGGTCCAGCCGAGAAGCTGGCCCTTTGCTCTCAGCTTCCACCTCGAGCACCAGCTCCTTCAGTAGCATCGCAGCAGGGTGCAAGTGCTCACACCCAGCAACGATAACACCTTCAACAACAGCGGGGATTCACCTAAGTAAACCCCTCTACGTTTAGTTCCTGACATTTCTATGCCAACACTGCTTCTCTGTAGTGGAACACTTCTAACACTGTGGACAGCACATCCCCGCCATATTCTTCTCTCTAAAGACATGATCTTGGACAGAAATAGAGCAGAGAAATTGCCTCTACCTCTCACAGTGAAAAAGGAATAGCTGCAAGTCGCCTATCAATGTATTTTCACTGGAACATAGAAAATTGCTCCAATGTTTAGGAGGCTGTGGAAGGCCTGCCAGCGGACCGCAAAAACACCAA
The DNA here is from genome assembly GCF_000699145.1 of Aptenodytes forsteri. NCBI lineage: Eukaryota > Metazoa > Chordata > Aves > Sphenisciformes > Spheniscidae > Aptenodytes > Aptenodytes forsteri. The sequence goes on from NW_008796044.1 coordinate 15,547,198, forward strand.
GATGCTCTTATCACAGCAGCTTGAGTGCTTAGGAAAGGGATTGCACGAAGCCGCCCGTCGCAGCCGCATCTGGCAGGGGCCTTCCAGACCACTGACTCCAGTCCGACATCCCCAGGGCGGCATCCCAGGACCTGTGCAAGACATTTAAAGTGGGGCAATCTCTATCCCCTCCTCCCCGAGCCTGGCACCGCTCCTGGATGCAGTCTGTCCTCCCACCAGAAATGCTGTTGGTGAGCCTGCAAAAACCAGTGTCGTCCCCAGGCTTTCCCAAAGGGACATCCTCTGCAGAAATGCTTCTGGGCACATAACAGCAAGAGAAGGATGATAAGACAGTAGGAAACAGATCTGTATTGCTTGGCTTCGCGTTCTCTATGGAAAGCAGCATTGGGGAGCTCTCCCAGCTGGCCAGTGCTCACTCTCTCACTTGCTGCTGGTGCCAAGCGCGTGGCAGCAAAGGTCAGGATTGCAAACAGATCCTCGCTATTGGCCTGGGTGCATCCTAACATAAGACAACGGAGGCAGTTGGAAGAGATAAAAAGGGGGTTATTCTGCTATTTCCCATAACGTGACTAGATTGTGCTAACGTGAGACGAGGACGCCTTCTGTAAGTAGAGCAGTTTGAAGCAATAATGCTATTTCCCTTGTTTCATTAGACCTTCCTGTTTGACACTGAAGACGACAATCCTTCCTCATGTCCTGTATCTGCATCGCTCAGTATCCGTGTCCCTTTTTCCCCACGTATCTTCATTCCCATGCAGGTATTTGCAGAGCACTGCAACCAGCAGCCGACGAGCGTGAGCTCCCCAGCCCCTCTGCCCTCCATTTCCCTCGGTGCTATGGGTTTCTGGAAACAATGTTGGATTGCTCCTGCTTACTAAATCAGTCCTGGTTTTTACAGCGCCATTTAAACTACTTCCTCAGGAAATTTCACAGGCGCACTGGCAGGCATTGATTTCAAGCAGAAAATATCCCAGCAGGAAACTTAAAAAGGAAAGATGTGCTGTAATTATATCTCTTCTGGGCTTGCAAGATGGAGGAAGACAAGATATAAACTAACACATGCACCGAAGCTATAAGGTGCAGTAATGCTGTAATTAATACAATCAAAGCTTTCAGAGCACTTTTCTTGCAATCAGAGTTTTGAAGCCTAAGTGCACAGCTTTCCATTTGGTTGCACACATGATCACAGCAGTGTCATCGCTAAATGGCACAGACCATCTCATCTCATCTTATCTCTCCGCAACCCAGTTAAACAAGCGCAAGCAATTAAATACCTGTGATAGCTTCTGGCTCACAAAAAGGGCCTGAGATGCAGGTCCAGGTTTTCAGTCAATTTCTAGAAATAATACATGCTTTATTAGAAGAAATACAACTGCACAATGAACGTGGATAAAGGCTCTGAGAAGGTCTGAAACTACTTCACACTGTCCCAACAATAGACATTGATTTTATGCAGCTTCTTTGAAGCTACCTTTTCTCAGCCAGTTTAGGATCCGCATGCACACACACACTCCCCCCTTTACCTAAATGAAAATTAATCCGTGGTCTCTTTCTGCTTCAAAACATAGAGGATTTATAAAGCATGGATGGGGTTTAGGGTGATAATTATCTTCAAGTGAAATTCCCAGATGGAGAAACGAGGATTGGAGTGGGGGGGCTAGATTCACAACTTTTTTTGTTTCAATTAAATTAATTTCAGGATGCGTGCATCAGAGAGCCCAAGTATCTTGCCATAAGTCCCATGATGAGCCTGCAGTTGAACCCAGGTTTCCCGTGGTCCAGACAGCATCCTACCTGTCGGATTGTGCCTTCTCTCTATAGTACTCCTGAGAGGCTGACGTCCTCTGGCTGCAGAGCAGACGCAACATGGATTGAAAGTCTCTTGATGTCAGTTTGCTATCATCTGCCTCTCCTTTGAAAGGAGAACCCTACTAATAAAAAGTGGGTATCCTACTCCTCCAGCGTCCCAAAGCCACCCTGTCGTGTTGGACAGCAATGTGGAAAGTCCAGAGTCAGACAGTATCACATAAAGATTTAGTGAGGGATTAACCCTTTAACCAAGGTCAGTCGGAATGAGGTTGCGACCACAGACCACGCCAAATAGGCTGCGAGTCAGCACCGGGAGCCGCTGAACAAGAACTGTTTTCACTTTTAACAACCCAGGCTGTCCTTGAACTTGCGCTGCAGAAGACAGTCGCCCTGCGGAGCACTCCCAGCCCTGACGCAGCCAGTCCCTCACCAAAGTGACAAACCCGATACTTTCACCCAAAGGATGAATACGATGAGGATTTGGGTTTTGCTAGGTTTTGACCATACTATTGAAAATAAATAAATAAATGAATGAATCACTACCCAGTTCTTCAATCTGAAAATTTTTCAGGCAGAAACTTCAGTTTTATTATTCTAAACCTGATTTTGCAGGAGCATTATACAATAAGTAGTTTTTTGTCTCCCACTTCTATAATTTAAAGCCTATTTTGGCTTTGCCACATACACTCAGGTACAAATGTCACATTTATTTATAAAAGGGGAAAACACACTTGTTATTTTACACCTCTCCTCAGAGCAGATTTACCTGTTGTCGTTTGCCGGAAAAAAAATAAAATCCTCATTATTGGCACAAGCAGGAAATTCAGGCATAACTTTATAACCACGTTTTATAGATCTGATCTGCGGGTGGGGCGTTCCTGGAGAAGTCGGGTACAAATGTCACATTTATTTATAAAAGGGGAAAACACACTTGTTATTTTACACCTCTCCTCAGAGCAGATTTACCTGTTGTCGTTTGCCGGAAAAAAAATAAAATCCTCATTATTGGCACAAGCAGGAAATTCAGGCATAACTTTATAACCACGTTTTATAGATCTGATCTGCGGGTGGGGCGTTCCTGGAGAAGCTCCTTTCTCACCCTGCCACTGCCTTGTAACTTGTTCCACTTTCCTCACCTCACAGCTAAAGAAGAAACGAAGCTTTTATTTCAAGGCTCAGTTTTGCGTTATTACCAGCACAGCTATTTATAATCCCTGGAACAATAGCTGACCTTGGCCCAGCGCGAGCACTTGGATACCCTGCGCCTGCATTGTCCCGCAGCATTCCCACCCCACTGCCTGCGGCTGCCTTCCCTCCCCAAGGCTGCCAAGCCCTTGGACGCAGGGTGGGGACATCACAGAAATCATAAACAAAATGAGGCAAGCCACGACACTCAAGGCTCGACACACAACGCGTCTGAAGCCGGGGAGAGGTGATTTCTCCCTCCCCCAGCGAGCACAGAGAAAAACTTCCCCACTGACCTCTGTAATGAGATAGTTTGCTGTGCTATCAGCAATTGCTTCTTCAAAGTGTAAAGCAAACTCTTGTCCCTGGCGGTTTTCTTCTTTTCTTCCTGGAAAATAAGCCAGGTGTCCTGGTTTTCCTCCTGGGTTATTTTTGCAATAAGGAAACTGCAATTAGAGAGGAGCGGGGCATGCACCGCTGCCTTGACCCTGCAGCCTTGCAGAGCCCCGGCTGCAAGCACGGTCCTTGGGCAGCCCTCCTGTGCTGCAAGGGAAGGAGATGCTGCCAGCCCCCACTGCCCTCGTACACGAGAGCAAAGCCTGGATCCCCTCACTCGGTGCTTATCTGCCGGCCCTGCCCGGGCAGCCCTGGCAGGGGTCCTTGGCTGCACGCTGGGCAAATCCCCCGGCGTGTTTGCAAAAGCAGGGTGGTGTGGTGCGATAAAGCCAAGGCCGCTGGCCAGCGTGCAGCCAAAGTGCCCGGCAAGGAAGGGTTAGTGAGGAGGGGCAGCGAGCAAAGAGGAGTGTCAGAAATCAGCCCCAAAGCAGGGGCTTCCCCTGCTTGCAATGGGGTCAGGTGGACAAACCTCTTGGTTTCCAACACTGCCTGCAGGGAGCAGGTCCAGGGGTGCAGGGAGCTGCTGGTCAGACCGTCCAGAGGTCCAAGTGCTGCTTTGGGCTTGGTTTTGAGCAGAGATCCCCACCAGAGGGACCTCTTGCTCAGAGCTGAGGAAACCAGGCTCTAACCGTTCTTCTGGGCAGGCTTCTGCCCCAGGGCGAGCCATGGGCCGGGCAGAGGCAGCTCTCGGGCTGCATTGCCCATCTGTTTCTCTCTGGGTCAACACTTAGGTCTCCCTGGGTCAACTCCTGGGTTCAGCTCTTTCGGAGAAGTGGCCTGGATCTGCTGGGCAGGGGGTGGGAGGCTAATGCAGGCAGCACCCCATCTCCCAAGGGCACAGGGGAAGGAAGGAGGGCAGCCCCACACATGGGTGTGCCCCCTCGGCACGTGGCCATCACGGCTACCGTGAAATTAGACTGTTTGCTGAAGTCGAATCCCTGCACAGTGATGGCAAGGAGCTGCAGCCCTTGCTTTGAGCCCAGGCTCGGATGAATATCTCGGGATACAACTACCGAGCTCCCAGGAGAGCAAAGCCCTGTTCTCATTTTCAAGGAAACGACACATCCTCCTTGGTCCGGCAGCAGCTGCCGCCGGTGCATGTGAGGAAGGAGGTGCAGGAATTACAAGGTGCTTTTGGCCTCACTTCTTGTCAAAGCTGACCAGGAGCCACCACGTCCCCACCTCCAGAGCGTGGGGACTTCAGCATGTCGACAACTTCTGCCTTTCTCCATCCATCCCAAATGTCGAACAAGAGACACATGCGTGGTGTGTCGTGTGCATGGTCCTTGTGCCACGCCATCAGACGGCCCGAGATCCGATAACCATTCAGTGGGAATCACGTTCCATTTCCACCTGATTTAGACCAGACACTTGAATTTGCAGCTTAAATCCAAGGAGGGGGGGAACCTTTCATCCCCCACACTAAATAACATTTGTGTAGGAATTTAATTTAATTCCTTCTGATTTTGAGATTTCCCGATCAGAGTGAAATTGAATCAGTACATTTTCATAAAAGTGTTTGAGAAACTGGATTCCCCGTCTCCCAGTAAAAACCATTTCATGGTGGGTTCTCCCTATCCACACCTCAGAGGAGAGGCAGAGCACCCATCATGCCCAAAGCCGAGGAGCCACGCACAATTAACTCTTCCGTGGGTAGATCTGAGGCTGCATGGACCAAGTGGACTTTATCAGAGCGGCTATTTAAGGCTGAACGATTTCCTCCTCCCTCTCCTAATAGGATCCTCAGCTGGCGCGGGGCCCGGGGGCAGGAGGAACCTGCCAAGGAAGCAGTTCTGAGCTGCGGCCACTCTGCTGGGAGATTTTTATTTCTCTCTAGCATGACTCCGAGTATAAATAAGCTCCAATAACCAATTGGATTAGAGGTTAGATTGCCTCCCAAAATCCCCAGGAGAGCAGCAAAAACAACAAGGAGAGGATACGGAGCTGCCCGAGAGGCAGTTTGTGCCAGCACACACCTGCAGTGAACCTCAACCAGCCTCACAAACAACACCCAGCGGGTCACGTAACGCGGGGAGGACGGGTCGCCCGGCAGCAGCCACGGCCTCCCGTTAATATTGCATTGCTTTTTCATGTTAGCCTGGATTTGCAAGAGCGGCTTTGGAGCAGAAATGCTGTGATGGATTTTAATTGCTGACACTATTTGGAGAAGAGGTTTAGGGGCAAGTAAACACAGACGAACATTTATGAGCAGAAGCCTGCGATTAACCCCGGTTTCCAGATGGCTTCCTTGGAAAGGCACTGGACTCACTGCTCTGTCGCAGCATGTATGATGCTATCGGGCAGCACCAGGATCGAGTAACACCTTAAAACCCTTTCTCTGGAGCTGGTTAAAGCGCAGAGGTTTCCTTCCAGCCCCAGCACCACCCGGCGCCTCCATCCAGGCTGGAGCTCCAACCCGCATCACCGATTTTTTACAGAAATCGGTTTCAAAAGCCCCCCCACCTCCCTCACGTCGTTGCAGAAGCAATGTTGAGCAGTCCCCGGAGCGTGGCCGGGTGCTGCGCTGGGCAGCGCTGCCAGCGCTCCGCCTGAAGGTGGCGGCGCTGCCGGCACTTCGCCCGCAGCCGGGCAGGAGGAGCCGCGCCGCAGCGGCGGGGGAGGCGACCCTCGG
>NW_008796044.1:15553724-15553951 GCF_000699145.1 Aptenodytes forsteri
CTTATAAAAGAGGCCTTAAGCTTTCTTGCCCATTTGCTATGGCAGCATCAGATGTTTTATTGTCATCCCGAGGAGCATCCTTTTCCCTGCTCCCAGGGAGACTGGCTGCAGGCAGTGAGCCAAGGGCTGCTCCTTCCTCTTTCCAAAAAAACCCTCTTTTTTCTGGGCAGGAACTAAAAAAAAAAAAAAAAAAAAAAAAAAAAAACCACCCCTTTTTTCTAGGGAAA
>NW_008796044.1:15558917-15559923 GCF_000699145.1 Aptenodytes forsteri
CCATCCAATCTAAACCTCCCCTGGCACAACTTGAGGCCGTTTCCTATCGTCCTATCGCTTGTTACTTGGGAGAAGAGACTGACCCCCACCTCGCTACAACCTCCTTTCAGGGAGTTGTAGAGAGCGATGAGGTCTCCCCTCAGCCTCCTTTTCTCCAGGCTAAACAGTCCCAGTTCCCTCAGCCGCTCCTCATCAGACTTGTTCTCCAGACCCCTCACCAGCCTCGTTGCCCTTCTCTGGACGCGCTCCAGCACCTCGACGTCCTTCTTGTAGTGAGGGGCCCAAAACTGAACACAGTCACCTCGCATGTAGGCGCCTGGCTCTGCACCGATTCAGAGTGACCGCCCTTAAGTTGGTATAATAACAACATAACTCGGTGTAACTACGCTTATAAAAGAGGCCTTAAGCTTTCTTGCCCATTTGCTATGGCAGCATCAGATGTTTTATTGTCATCCCGAGGAGCACCCTTTTCCCTGCTCCCAGGGAGACCGGCTGCAGGCAGTGAGCCAAGGGCTGCTCCTTCCTCTTTCCAAAAAAACCCTCTTTTTTCTGGGCAGGAACTAAAAAAAAAAAAAAAACAACCAACCAACCCCAATTTTCTCAGGTCAACAACCTACAAGAGCAGTGGTGGAGGCGGGGGAGCCAGGGGACTTTTCCACCTCTGGGAAAGCCTTGGAGATTAGTGCTGTCAGTGCAGGACAGGAACGCTGCTCTCCAGCCTCTCCTAAGGCACTTCAGGTGGAAGACTTGGCGTGGTTAGACAACAGCTCCCTGGGCAGAAAGTGCTTAAGCCCTGGGCACAATATTAATTTGTAGCTTTATAATAAGAATGTGGGCATAAGGATTTATTTTAAAAACATTTTTGGGTTTTATGGTTTATGTTTTCAGAGCAAAGAAACTAAAACCTTAGGAATTAAGCCACATGAAGAACAAGAACTTTCCTGTTGTGTCGCGCTGGAAGCAGATGGACTCAGCTCTTGACTTGGGTTGGTTTGGGGGGGGGGGG
>NW_008796044.1:15560042-15595468 GCF_000699145.1 Aptenodytes forsteri
GGGGGAGACTCCTACTGTACATGGCTCCAAATTACCTCTTCACTTCCCGCCTCTTCTTTCCATTCGTGTTTTAACTTTTCATTCTTTTCCTTTCTGTGGAGTCTGATCTCTGTGTTTCCAGAGGTGCCTCCTGCCAACCCCTGCTAGCCCTTTCCTCTGCTCACCTCACTGTGTGCTGCAGCATGGGCTGCTGCTGACCAGAGCTGTCTGAAAACGCCGACTGCCCTCTCCACCCCAGCCATTCCCAGTGGCTGCATTTTCCTTCTCATCCTTCATTGCATGAGCAGGGCCCGGCACTGCACAGGCACCGTCCTGCCCTGACAGCTCAGACGGAGAATCCAACCAAGTTTAGTTCACAACTCACCGTACACGTCCATATATTGTTATTTACTTTGGTGGGAAAGGTATTACTGAGAAAAAAACCAAACATCCAAAGCCACCACGAATACTTCGTCCCATCATCATGCAGACCTGATAACACACTGAGCTACTCTGTTCTTGCATCACGTTGTCCTCTCCCGCACGTTGCTATGTCTTCAGTGCCTGCTTCTCTCCTAAGCCGCGGGTTTAGGTGGCTTTCTCGTACTTGGGAAAATTATTCCCATCTGTTTTGAACTAGATTCCATCAGTTGTTGGTTTTTTTTTTGCCCACACCTGATTGTACCACACTTCAAACATGCTCTGAATGCACCATGAATCAGTTTTTTTTTTTAAATAGCTGAATAATTTTGTTGTGGAGCAATTTCCAATGATGATAAAAATGATAGTCCTAAATGGTACCTCAAAAAAAGTGGTAGTCACCCCCATGCGCAACTCCACCTGGTTATTAATAAGCTTTGTGCTGGCAACTGAAATGCTTAATAATTATATGGTAAAATTCCAAACTCAAAACTGTCCCGCAGCCTTTGCGAACAGCTTGTGCTCCCCTGCATAAGTGGTGAGGCCCGAAGCAAGCAGCCTTTCCACGAGTGAGAAACAATGGCTGCAAGGTAAGAATCACAAGCAGTCTGAATTATGTGCAGATTAATTCTTGTATTGATGTTAAGGGGGTTTCCTTTCTTGATATGATCATTTCCTTTAACTGCTGAACTTGGAAGGGAGCCGTCCCCTGTGCCATTGTGCAGGGCTGCGTTGTGCTGGCCATGGGGTGGGTATTTTCGGGAGGGCTGTGTGTGCCGCTCCTGGCTCTTCTGCTCCAGAGGAGCCGCCATGCCCCTGGGTTTCGTAGTGTGGCACGGGGAGTCATTCTGCAAACAGCAGCAGTGAGGTGTCCCGGCCACGATCAGCTGCGTGGCAGAGGAGGAAAGGCCCCAGATCTCCCTTGGTTTTGCTGCTCATGCAGGGGGGTCACCGGGGGGGCTGCTGCTCCGTGAGCGTGACAGCCCTATGCCAACTCCCTGCCCTTCCGTTAGGAAACTCAAGTCTTTTGCTATTTAGTCTTAGTCTTCTCCTTTCGGGCAAAGGGCAGCTCCTCCCCTGGCCTTGCCTGGTGTCCTCAAAACACCCCATCGTTCCCTGAACTGCCACTTGTTGCCTGTTCCAGCCTTTTACCTTTCCTCCCTGGTGCCGTCCGGGTCCCTCTCCAGCCCCACAGCTTTTGATCAGCAGCACACATGTGCAGATGCTGTTGCTTAATCACCCGTCAAAACATCTCTCCGCAGCAAACTCCAGGCAGCACCGCACCAACATCTGCTTCAAACCCTGTTTTCCCAGTTCCCCAGACATGATTTCAGCTCAAAGCAGCGTTTCATCGTTAGCAGAAGCAACGATGCTCTAAGCATTACATGCCTGCCTCATTGCACTGCTGCTGATTAACGCTCCACAGCCTTGGAAGAAACAATTCAACAAAAACCAAAGAGCTACAAAGGGAAAAATATTCTCTACGGCCAAGTTGAACTCCCACTGAAATCCCTGTAAGTGTTTCCACTGGCTCCAGGGGGAATTGGACCAGTCACTATCCAGGAGACAACCTACAAATGGATGAGATTTCTGTGTGAGTCATCTCTATATGCAGCCAAATTTAGCTCCTTTCTCCAGTGGGTCTTTTGTCTTGTCAGTGCTGTTTATGGGAGGAACTCTGTCCTTCTATCACCTCAATACTTTAATAGCCAGACACCTGGCGTCATGCACAGGGTGGTTACCGCAGGCTGCAGAGCGCGAAGCATCACCTCCCGACTCTCTGCTTGAACGTGAATTCATTTGTTCCTTCATGCCAGCATTTGCTTATGAGCATCACCTTCCACAATAAAAATCTGTTCCCTCCATTTTGAAATTGCACATCACCATGAAAATGAAGCAAGGCTTCAGAAGACCTTGTCAGTTTGTAAAGGCATTTTTTTAGATGGCATTAAAATAAATACCTGCCCAGACTCACTTCCCAGGGAGCGCACCCAGGAGGAATGCCGCTCCCCTGGGATCTCCAGCAATGCTCTATGCAGTAGCTGTCAGCTAGCTCTTGCCATCTTCCCTCACTGATAACTTTGTCTAACCAGCAACAAAAGAGCATGGAGTCTGGAAAAAAGATATCTGGAAATCATACTGGAAAAGGGCTTTCAGAGCCGTAACAGCACTCAGCTGTTACCTGACATCTGAATGAGCAGCAACAGAGAAGGAGCTATACCACCACCTTTGTAGATCCAGACATCAGAAAGTCATTAACCAGTAAATTCTGTAGCTGGAGATCTTCAAAATGTTTAAAAGAAATAAGCAGCCTTACCTGTTAAAAGGGTTTAAGCAAATTGAGGCCAAGACAGCTCTTCAAGAACACCCAGAAAAAAACCCAAGCAGACATGGGAAGTAGGTCTTCCAGATCCAAATCCACCCTTGTCTGCTTCACCAAACTACCACTCAGGTCAATTTAAGGGGATTTAGGAGCACCTGATGTGTTTTAAGAGGGGATTGCTGGAGACAGTGGCAGAGAGAAGAAATGCAGTAATGAGAGGGAAGCTCTTAAGAAGCAATAAAGCCTCCCTCACACCACATGTTTGAGACAGAGGAACAAACAAAAGCTGTAATTACTAGAAGGAAACATTTCCAGAGCCAACAATTATCTAATTAAAACAAAAGCGGATATATACAGGACAGACCCGAGGACAAGCAGCAAATCCATGTCCCCAAACTGGCCCTCTATAAACAACACTTTCTGCCAGAAACCGGGCTTTCTGGTGTCTCACAGCCAGTTCCCGCTTTGAGGAAATCTTGTGGGCAGACAGTTTGTGTTTGTTATTGTCATTCAGTGCCCTGAAAATAACATCATCTCATTTGCCTACCTGTGGACTGCCCACCTCCACCTCAAGCGCATCACACCAAAGCCAAGGTTTCTACCAGCCACATCCCTCCCCTCTCCAGGGCTCCAAAAGGACCCAAGACCTTAAAGACTCACAGATCCAATGCAAAATGGGATGCTACCAGGTCATGACCAGTGATACCGCTAGACAGTGTAACAGCACCACATTCAGAAGATGAAAGAAAATAATCTTCATCTGCTTAGTGGATGTTTTTCCTTTAGGAGACGGGACAGTTGGGTTCGGTTGGCTGCCTCCCATGCTTGAAACACATATGTTGTCCATTAGGACCTGTCCAAACTTCATTGACTTCATTACACTCCCACGTTCCTTGGCATGATTGGCCAAGTGTAATCCTAGAAGGTGTTTAACTCTCACATTTTCACAGGCTACAGCCAGAGGCTCAGTGTCAATGTCAGAGGTGGTCATAAAGTCGTTGCTTCACACTATGGAAACTGGGTGTATAATGGCTCGCTGTCACCTTCCAGGATCATCTTCCCCACACATCCCAGTGCTTTTGCTCTACGTTTCATTTCTTGGTATTATAAATTAAATTGTCCTCACTCTGAAAGATGAGAGAGCAGATTTTATGGTCTCTGCAGTTAGGAGGAAAACATTAAAATATGAACATTAATGTAATATTACCTCTGAAAGTGTGGTTGAGCAACAGCTGCTTCCCCCCCCCCAAGTGTGATTTTCAACTTTTCAATATTCTATTTAATGAAATTCATTTATAGCAACAAAATTAGAATCTAGATAACTAGGGAAATTTCCCTTCATTTACAATTTTTTCCGCTTTTTTAATTGCTTGGCTCAAAAGCAAGCAAAGCTTTTCTTATCAGTCTTCCATGCTTATTGTTAATTTTTTTCTCTAAACTAAACTCCAGACGTCTTCCCTGTAAAAGCATGCCAGAATTTACAGTGGCACCAAGCTAAAGCAATAATTCCTGCAGAAACTAAGCAGATTTCATTACTGTCAGCATGCTTTTCACATCAGAGGAAGAGGTTGGACAATTCAAATGTCACATAAAAGGTGGGATTTTTTTACTAGGAGAGAGGGCTGGAGGATCTCAGTCCCCTTGGTATTTTAGCAGCTATAATTCCTCCCACAAGGCAAAGGACTGAGCTGCAGAAATCTAGAGACAAAATACTGAAACAAAAGCTTTCTCTTAATTTCAGCAGAATTTGGACCAGCACAGGTATACAGAAATAAGCTTGTTTTGCATCTCCTTCAGCTCTTACAGAAGGTTTTGGCATCACTTTCAGCTGAAGCAGACTATTGCCACGTAAGACAGGTCTGCAAGGAGGTTTGCCAAACTGAGGAAGAAGCTAATAGACCTTCAAAAGAGAAATCCGTCCTGGAGGCCAACAGCTAAATTTCTTGTTAATTCTCTAGTCGCCTCGTGCAGCTCCCAGGAATTAATCCAAGAGCTCTGGGGCATCGGGCATTTCTCTTTAAATCAAATCCTATCTTATCCTATCAGCACCCCATTCATTTTATTTTTTAAGTTAATTTTTAAGCGAGTCTCCTTTCTCTCTCTCCTCACTTCACCTCCTATAAACTCTTGTTTGAATGTTTGGGGACAACAAAACCAAGTCCTGCAGACTGAGTTTCTCGGTCCGAGTGCAATATTACAGCACAGGAATAGGAGATGGCAAGACCCCTTCTTTCTCTAACCTTGAAATATGTTGTGATTTGGAGGAACTGCAGGAAAAAAAACCAAACAAAAAACAAAACAAGCCCCAAAACCCAAGAGAATATAGGAGAAACCCAGCACACACTGGGGAATACAGAAATAAATCTTTTACCCTCACACAAGAATAGAGGCGCTTTTCATTCTGCAATCACTAATGTGGACAGGCAAATTCAAGAATACTCCTTAAAGCTAAGAGCCCATTGTTAAAATGGCTCTTTAACCATGTTAAATGGTTAAAGATGGAAGGGTTTCTTGCCCCAAGTAAAGCCCAGAGGAAAGGCAGGCAACCTCTAAAAAAACCTTGAGGGGCTTCACACCTTTGGGCTCTCCTTCTGCAAGAACAGCCAGAGAGAGAGATGCCCAGAGACCTACATTTGCCCACACTGGAGCTGAATTTGTTCCCCCCAGTTTATGTGTATGGTGTTGCTGAACCAGTGGCAGAAGGAGGGCTTAGGAGAATTTTTTTCCATTAACCAGCCCACACCCACATTCTTCCACTTTTCAACAGAGTAACAAGAAGACTACCAAGTCCTGACACTGTTATATAAATGAAAATCATCTTACTTACATGGTAACAGGACAGATATTTATGGTGATGTTTAACAGCTGATGAAGAAATAATTGAAACTTGAGATTAATAGTTGATTTTTGAAGGAATTAATGACTCTACCATCAGTACTGACTCTGGAGAAGGTTCAGTCCCAGAGAGACTAAGGCTCCAGCGTGCCTTAACATCACTACCAGTGATTGCTAGAAATGTTAAGTTGGGAGTGAACTGGTGCGTGCATGGCCCGTACGTGGCTCTTGGTCTGCATTAGCATTCCAGGTTACACAACTGATGGTGGCATAACAAAACCACATGGAGAGCCACAGCCATTGAAAACCACGGGACCCAGCCAAAGGCCTGGGCTTTTTGGTTGCAATAGAAACAGAATATTTTCTGAGTAAAATCAGAGGCAAATGCTCTTCTTCAAGACCTTAGGGTCACGCTTAGAATTTAACACGTTCGCTACAACTAAGGGAAAAAAAATGGCACATGGTAGAGCAACATTCAAGAATCCTGATGATGGCACTACACTGCTTTTGGTTTTGACCATGAATTACTGTTCCTCATCACAATGATGGCACTACACTGCTTTTGACCATGAATTACTGTTCCTCATCACAAGATAAAGTAGTTCTCCATCATTTATTTTTTTTTTTTTAATTCAGAATTAGCTGGAAAAATGTCAAGTTAATATGCAAACCATCAGCCACATCTTTTTTACACTAACACCACATTCAAAAGCTTTTTTGTCTGACATCACTCCAATGACCTCGCTGTTTCACCATCCATTTCTGTTCAGCATCCAGATGCACTAGACTCCAATTGCTTCAGCTTCCAACAGCCAGCAAGAAATAGAGGGGCTTTTGGAAGAAGAGGGGAGCCTAGGACTCTGTCCAGGAGGCTGGGGAGAGCTGCCCCAGTGTGGAGATCCACGGGGAGCAAAGGGAACAGGAGTGGAAAGAGAGATGATGCTGACAGATCCATGCTCACAAGGCACAGTGCTCTGTTCAGGACCTTCCTGCAAGTGCACGGGAAAGGGAACCTCCAGTCATTGCCTGACCTTCGAGCCAGCCCTACGGCCACCATCTCTGCAAAGCCAGGTGAGATGCTCTGGATGTCACATCACAGCCCAGACCTGGCCCAGGCTGGTCTCTTCCCTTCTGAAAGGTGATCCTGTTCAGATCACCAACACCTCTGCAGAAAGGACGAGGTGGCCTGGGACTGACAGGTCTTGGGTCGAGGCTCAGTGAAAAATCAATCCTGATTCTGCAGGGCAGAGTGAAGGCACTTCTCCTACTTAGTTCGAAACGTTGGTTATTGAGGAAATGGATCAAGATACAGTAGCACATTTAAAACAACTTTGCAGATGGTGAGTAGGCTGCAAAGGAAAACCCAGGATACACAATGTTCTAGACAAAACGAAAGCTTGAAACAGCAATAAATTTAAGGAAATAATTTCTGAAATCCCTAGACAGTCTGCATACAGTCTGACCATCTTAAAATGACTGTGCTCTTTCCACAGCTAAAATACTTGACATGCCTGAAGAAACCTTATGTAAATAGGCAAATAAACTTGCTTACATTTTATCTAGCAAAACTGCCATTTGTTGTGGCACTGTGCTGTTAGCGTTGGCACAGCAAGTCATTTTCATTTTCAAAATGGAATAGAAAAGAGGAACAGAGAGTGGGAGAGACCCTCCCGGGAAAGCCACACTAAAACGTGCAAAATACCCTAACAAGCAACGCTCTGCGACGCCTACCTTCCCTGCTCTGCTTCTATAGGAGAAACTTTGATGTCTGGAAAGAACAGCCAGTGCAAAGCAAGAGGCATTTCCAAAGAAGAATTCTAGTTTCTTTATCTGGGATTAAAATTTGCAGTTTTGTGTGAAGCACCTTCATGATCTCTCTTTCCAAGTGCTTCAAATGGATATTCTTTTCCCATTAGCTGCTTACCATTTGCAGGAGATGGTTGCTTTGGAGAAACCAGCAGTATGCCAGAAGCTTATCCAAAAGACTACAGTTTGGACATGAATGCAAGAAAGGAATAGCTTTCAGTATTAAAAAGCCATTTTCCATTAATATTTGGATGTCAAGTAATTTCAGCATGTGGAAGCTACTGCTGGGAAGGGATGTTCATGTGTTAGTTAATGAGCAAAGGTCATCTAGCGCATGCAGCCTCTCTGGAATGGACTGACTGCTGGAGATGGGACAAGTGGAGCTTGACTCAAAATAATATGGCCTCAGCCCAGCCTCTGCTAATGAGTCATTTTGATGTGGGAACATTTCTTCAGTACAGCTGCCTTCAGATCCAAGCGTTGACATGCACGGTTGAAGTCTTCAGAGACTTGGAGAGTCAGACACTGTTTCCAACACCCCCTTCAGGAACAGGGAATTCAAGTGCTCCAAGCATCAGGCTCCACGTACGGAGCCTTTTTACTCAAGTGGCATTAGTGCTGAAAATGGCCAAATCTTCTCTACAAGTTTTTTCTCCTCAAAAATACCTGCATCCACAGATGTTTCCCACACAGAAGTTGGAGGGAAAAAAGTGTGTGTGAATATTCAGTGTCTTAGATACTTGACTCTGCGAAGCTGAGGACTTAGCCATCTATCTGCAGTCAGAGGAGAGGTGTTCAAACACTGGTAGCTCAGCTACACTCCAAGCTCTTCCCTGACAGCACCTGGCTATGTTGGACAAGCAATGCTCAGATGGCTGACTGCATCAGAGCTGCCCCTCAGCTGGAGATGTTCAACACCATCCTCTGAGGAAGGTGACCGCCTACAAACTGGGAAGCCACCTTCAGTCTGAAATCTCTGCTTGCTGGCTCTGCTCATAACCCAAATGATTGAATGGTTCTGGATGTCTCCAGAGACCTTCTGGGTTTCTGCTGGTGCCGAGCTCCCAGGAGAAAGGTTCTGCTCAGAGAGACCGATGGAAGAGCACGCGGAGGCGGTACACTGGACGTTTTCTAGAACTGATATGCAGCATGAAGGATATTGGTATGATCACAACAAGTGAAAGAGGGGAGGGATTGGAACAGAGAAGGGAAAATATGAGAAATATGAAAGGAGGGACAACGAGTTGTGCCAAGAGAAAAAAAAAGTAGGCATCTCTGAGGTGAACACAAGAGGAAAGGAATGGATCTTACAAAAAAGTGGAACGAGGGAAGAGGTATGTTGGTAGATGCTTCTCTGAAAGCAAAGCTGCTCTGACAAACCCAGTGGGGAGGTTGCTCTTCTGAAGATTGTTTGCCGAGCTAGCTTAATGAGATGTTTAACATTCTTATAGCCTAGTTGAGCAAGATCAAGGATGAGGAGATAAAGCAAATGGAGGTAAGGCAGAAGGGACGGCATTTGTAAATCACGGGTGAGGAAGCCAAAGCCAAACAACAGAGACTCAGCAGCAACAGGAGGAAGAAAGCTGCAAAGATGCTCCACAGACTCCCAAGCTTTGAATATTTGGGCTGAAAGCTACTGGTACCCACATTCTGCGTACTGGGAGCAGCAGAACGACTTGAGGGAAGCCACAGGATCCCAGAGCAGCCACCTTGGGACAGCAAGTCTGTCTGTAGGATCTCTGGGAAGAGAGAAATCCCACAGACACCTTTACTAGAGCCAGCCCTTCGCACCAGCGACAGAAGGGAGGCTGAGGACCCTGGAGACCAGGATGACCCATTTTAAGAAAGTTCTGCAGCTATAGCATAGTTCACAGCTGCCCCGTGGCAGACCAAGGCCTGCTCTACCGTGTGTGACTTAATCAAATAGTTTTACCTTTGTTCCCATGATTTAATGAATGTAGGAGTAGGAGGAAAAAACCCAAGTACCTCCTACATTCATCCAGACCTTCCATTTGCTTCTGATGTTCCTTCTTTCCCTTCTCCCCCTGGCCTCCCAGGGCCAATAACATTTCCATGCCATAAGCTGGAAACAATTAATGCAGAGGCAACAGAAAAACATCCTTT
Source organism: Aptenodytes forsteri (assembly GCF_000699145.1). Lineage (NCBI taxonomy): Eukaryota > Metazoa > Chordata > Aves > Sphenisciformes > Spheniscidae > Aptenodytes > Aptenodytes forsteri. Next base: position 15,569,530 of record NW_008796044.1, read on the forward strand.
ACAGATTAGTTCACGTAAGTAATTGCATTAGCTTTCTCAGCAAAACTGTGTTGAAGCCAAAAGGCTCCTGGCTTCAGTGACTGCAGGTGGTTCCAATTATAGTCACCCTCTTCCAAGTAAAAACACGGGCTTGCTGCAAGTGACAGCGATTCTGCTCCTGCAGTAATTGTGTGACACAGTTATGATATATTTGACTGCCAGAGACCTGGCTATCTAGACTCCAGAAACAGATTACTAGAACCAGAAGAATGTGGATGGAGTTTATAGTAAACGTAATTATACTACTACCTTACAGCGGTGGTACGTTTTCTACATAAGGCTCATAAAATGCAAGGCATCTGTATGTGCAAAATCTAGAGCGATGGAGAAAAAAAAACCCTCATTAAAATCCAACAGATGAAACACAGAACAAATTCCAGAGTCTTTGCCAGTATTACGCTAGCAGCAATTACAGCCACTGGAGACCAAAACTTTACAGACGTCTGCGTCCCATCGGCACATAGTTGCAAAAGGACAGGTAATGGTTCACAAATAGACCTCGTGCCGTGGTTTGGAAGGCCACACTAACCTGAACATGCACTTTCTATCTGGATGGAGCTGCTGCAGACATAACAGCGGTGTTACAGTACTGTATCATATATTTATTTAAGTACATATATTAAGTACTTATCTATTTATTTAGGCAGTTTACTTAAATGGAGAGACAAATTTGCATGGCTGACAACACTAGCCAAAGCCCTTGCAGCTGAGCTTCAGCATTGTCCCAAGCACGATGCCGAGGTCTACGGCCAAGCTCAATGAAGCCGAGATGGGGTAGGGAGGGACCAAACCAGAAGCTGTCTCACACCTGCTCTAGGCAGGCAGGGCCAGTGCCATCAGGTGCACCGCTCGCTATCTCACATTTGCAAATCCTTGTTTGGATTCTGGCCCTGGCTAAAAATAACAAGGGAAACAGAAGGTGAAGACATCTTTCCGCAAAAGAATGGGCTGGAAGTAGATAACTCAAGGGTACATCTATGAATAGATCCCTGGTGGGTGGAACTCTTTTGGAACAGCAGCACTAATACATGTCTTTGCTTTTGGACCAACGTGTGGCACACACGAGTCACCAAAAGGCATCACTGTTAGGGCTAAGTCAGCCCAGTAAGTCATATATGGCATGATCCGTACAATTAACAACAAGCCCGGAATTACTAGGACGTGGGTGCTCAGGCTGCTCACTTGGGCTGACGCCCACTATATTCTGGTCTCCGAGCCTGCTGTCCTGTGCTACAGCCTGAGCTGCATGTTGTTGCATGGATGTGAGCAGGTTCAACTGCAGCCTCCAGCTGCAGCAGAGCCTTGTTCCTTTTGACGGGTCCAGTTCTAAGAGTCCGTCTAATGGGAACTTTGATTAATCAACAGGATAAACTATTTCAAAGGGCTGTCCCACTTTCAGCAGGACAGCCTCACTCAGCTAAGCCCCCGGCATGGAGGAGAAAAGCCATTCTTTGCGGAGCAGCCCAAAAAACCAGGAGTTAGTATTTCTTCCTCTTTTCCGTCCCTCTCTAATCAGCTGCCATCCCTAGCGAACAGCTGATACAGTCCCAGAAGTCAGGGAAGAAAATAATTTTGAGGTAAGAATCATTGCTTTGGGGTTGAATTATTAGAAGCAGGGTGTACACAGGCATGGTACATTTTAATGCATGTGGGGATTTAATCAAGCTTAATTTCCTCTTCCACTATTGCAACTGGGAAGAGTCTGTGGAACTGTGAGAGATGTCACATGTTTAAACCTGACAAGTTAATTTCTGCATTGTGGAGCCAAGAACAGATGTGAACCCATTAACCTCCACCTGTTGTAAATCTCCAGCAAGTTCTGTGCGCTCAAGGGATGCCTCATGACCGGCCCATTGAGCATTGCATGGCTGGTCAGGGGAGATCCTCTCCTCTGGCCTCCAAGAACCACCTTGGGCTTTGCAAGGAGCCAGCCAGCTCTGATACCCCCTGACGTTCAGTTCACGGCACTGCCCAAGTCCACACAAGGAGCTGGGAGACCTCCTGCATCTTTTAGAGGGGAGGAGGGGGGAAACCACCAAGCTGCACCTGAGGTATGGGTGAGCTCCTCTCTAGCCGAAATCCAGCCTGAAATACCAACCTCAGTTTCTTAAGCCAGTGTGCGCTATGCTGTGATGGTCTCCATCTCTCTTACCAAAAAGCCCACCCAGGATATAATGAGAAAGCTTTCTCATTATCATTATAGTAAGTTTTGGGTCCAGTGAATCGACATTTCCTGGCAAAGAAGGATTTTTAGTGGAAAATTCCTAAACCAGATCTCATTTGCTCCCAAATATAATAAAAATTCCGGATCAGATCTTCAAGGGCTGCAGCTCCAGCGCCTGAGGCAAGGTGGAGTGATGCCACCTCAGCGGGGACCTGGCACACAGCACTTTGGCCAGCTACTTTCCTCTCGCTCTTTATGGACATTCCAGTTTGCCTTTACCTTAAACAACCCAATCTGCAGTGGGCAGCTGTAATATTAGACCTATAGCTTGCTCCGTTTTTCACATCTTGCTATTCAAGCTGTTGTGGTGATCTCTCTCTCTCTCTGAACTATCCGTAATCTTGTGTTTGGCAGTAGATGGTGCAGGCCAACGCGTTCATGAGTCAATGTTTGCCTTGGTCTAGAGTGAGTCAACTTCGCCTTTCAGGGTATGGTTATCTACTCCCACGTGGTGTTGTCCCCCAAGCCCTGCAAAAGAGGCTCTCGGCATCGCCCTGTTCCTGTCGTTCCCTATTAATCACATGGAAGTTGGGAGAAAAATACCAGAATAGCACCTTAGTACTTATTTATGTTAAGATAAATAAAACGAAAAAAAATTAGGTAGGAGTCAGGCAATGCCCATCCAAACTGATAGGCAGAGGCTTAAAAGTAATCTGCAGCCCAAAGGCATACAGCACCACATTCTGGGAAGAGTAAAGTTCCTTCTAAACCATGTTCTTATTTAGAGCTTAGTGGTAGGCAGCCAGAATTTTCTCATCAATTATGCAGAAAATGGATTTACTTGCTGGCCTTTCAAAACTAGACTTGTAAATGGACCTCCTTGTCACAGCAGTGGCGTCTGACCGCAGCTCAATTGCTTTCTCTTGCATCTGCATGTTTAAGATGTTGCTGAATCCCTGCAGTCAGAGGAAGACATTGACTGTGGAGACATCTGAATCTAAACAAGAGTCATGGGACAGCGGACAGTGAAGAGCTGAGGCTGTTCCAACGGCGCTGATGCACAGAGGCAGGGAAACACAGACCTTAGGTCGTCTCCTGGTCTACGCATGCAAGACCCACATCAAGGCTTTGACCAACTGTTGAGTAAAGCCATCACTAAGGATTTTCAAAAGCTATACCTCTGGAGGGAAGGTATGTGTGGAAGAGCAACCAGTTGAGTACCCCAGCCTCACACTATTAGATCTGTATCTAAGAGTGCATCAAAGAGCTCAGAGACTTACCCAGTGGCAGCGAAATGCCTTAACTGCTTTTTCAGGCCTCACTTGGTGACAACTTGGGGCTCTTAAGCATTAACTAGGAGTGAGACAAAACATTTCTCTCCGCTAAGATGTGCCCCTCCTGACTGCCTACACATCTGCAGAGCCTCAGAGGCACATTTCTTTCCCACTAAGTGTCTGGTTTAAATTAGACTCGGAAACTTGTTCCGGATACCAGAACATGGAGAACTCGTGACTCATGCTCCGTCATGCCTATTCTGGCCCAGGGGAGCCTGGTGCCTCCTATCAAGTAGGGAAAGGAAAACCCACTGATGCTTTAAAGGGTACGGCAGGAGGGTGCTGCAGCAACAGGGAGCTGCCAAGGAGTCTGCACATCATACGTATACCCAGCCAGGACTTGCAAGCAGAAGTCAAGCCTCTGATGCAGGTGATTTAAGGTCTAGGATACACAGTCATTTTCCACAACAGGATGAACACACACTTCTGAGCAATTCCCAAGGGACAAAGTCACTCAAGCATGGCAGACTGGCCCTTGGCAAACCTGAGCACTGAGGGAGATTCTGCATTAAAGGGAGCTGGAGGATTGATTACGTGGAGACAAACAACTAGCGAGATATCCTGTTTAAAACTCTTGTGATCGAGAACATTTATGTGGATACTATCCAAAGGTCCCCCACCTTTCTTTTCGGCTGCTATGGTGTCTTTCTAACTGCTGAAAAATTCAACTTAGTTTTCCATATAGTATCTGCAGTGACAGCATGGGGGGAAAAAAGTAATTGCAAAGGGCTGTTTTCTCTTATGCATGGGGAAAACACAGGCAGGATTGCTGTCGATACCACCTGCCTGTGAAGGAAAGGGACTGAACCCTTTCTTTTGCCCCACGTCCATCCTTCCAGGGTGCCTGGGTAACAACTGAGAAAGACCAAACCTAAAAGCCAGAAGTTTAGCAGCAACCTACAGAGGTGATCAGCAGAATGGAAAGTGGGATTTTTAGGTGTAAAACTCCTGCAGTTTTCTCATGTAATGAATTTCTGGATAGTGAGCTGGCAGCGTAGCCCACCACATACCCAAGGAAGCTGGCAGGGACCTCTTAGCACCATCGATGTCTCTGACCATCCAGGCAGCAACGCTCCCCCTCATCCCACACCGGGCTGAGACCTTCCTTCATCACAGTCTCATAATAAAATCAAGTGCTCACAGGGCTGCCCACCTGGGTGCTTTATTTCCTACCCAGAATTAAATCAGATAGAGTCAATTCAAGTAGAAAAGCTATGAATAAGTTTCCTGCTGAATTCCACATTTTATACTGTAATAAAGCCTCACTGAGATCCTACTACTATTAGTTGCTAACATTTACAGGAATCCTTAAAACTTCATTTCCTCATATGATCTCTTTGCCTCTTAAAATGCATGCTGCTCACCAAAAAACACCCAGAGAGTGAAGTGCAATTCAGCCTATGCAGTCCTATAGCCAAGCTCACTGCACGCCATTGACTCATTTCAAAGAAAATTAGCTCACACAGAAGTGGATAAGCATTTGCTACCAACAGCCAGAAGTTAAAAACAAATACAAAAATTCTCAGCATCAGAAAGCTCTTCTCTTTCCATTAAGGTACCATAGTAAACAGAATTTATCGAAAAAGGAGCTCATAAAAATATCTGTATACGAAGGTAATTGTGGGGATGGTAGAAACTGAGTTATTTTAATAATTCATTCTTCAAAAGACTCAAGGTTTTAGATCTGTACTTCTCCACTTCATTTTGAAGATGCTTGAACCGAAGAATACAATTTCAGAATTAATATGCACACTGAGGACATTTGCTTCATTTCTTCTCTATTTCAATACCATTGACTATGAAATTACATGAATCAGTTTTTAAAAGCCTAACAGTGCCTTTTGCCTGAAGATTAATTTAGTGAATTCATAAGTGGCAGAAGTTGTTTTTAAACAGATAATTCCACTAAGATTTAGTGTTACATTTTTTCCATGTCTTAGTGCTCCAAAACATTGTCTCGATACCAAGTAATGAATGAGCAGGAAAAAAATCCTAGAAAAAAAAACCCTGAGGGGAAAAAAAGCCCAAAACATGAAGTGCAAGACAAAACAGGGCTCCGTTCCCTCAGGTGGCCACTGCTCCCACCAGCCTCTTCCCCGGCTCGTTTCTTTCCATTCAAGTTCTGTATTATTTTTTCTTCCCTCTCCTTGAAATTACATTAACCAACAGCTTAAAATGCCAATCCTCTGAGATGGAGAGCTACCATGAGAGCAGGTACGACATATGTACCTTTACTGAAAGCTTCCCAATGGCCTTTTCTCGCTGTGAGACAGCCCTAATGTAAAGACCATACCATTACACGGGGCTGTCACATCGTACAGCACAGCTGCCTGCGTTGAGGTATAACCCCATTTTCTTTTTTAGAGCCACCTTCTGTATCACTGTGCAGACATACTGCTTATAGAAAATGGCCTATCTGGAAGGGACCAAGACTTCAAGAAATCATTAACTTCTCTCAGGATATGGAACAGTAGAAGCCTGTTGCTATTTAGATTTTTTTTTTTTTTAAATAAATACTGGTCTTAGCTACAGTTTACTTTTCCCACTTAGAAACGTGGAAAAGTTTGTTCAGCTTAAAATTTCCTGTTTGGCATTAGCAGCTGCTGGCTATGATATTTATAAATATTTCAGCAGACATTTCTAGGGGAATCTGGTTACAATTAAATGGTGAGCAATGCAGCTCTGCAGTCCCTCACTCCCAGGCAGAATTCGTGCTGCCCAAGGTTACCCGCGGGAGAAGAGGGGTTGCTGCTCGGCGAGTCGCTCGTGCTGCAAGGCAAGCGTTAGCAGCCAGCAGCATAACTTTAGGGGGCCTGTTTTTAAACAGGAAAGTGAAATCACTTGCTTGTGGTATCCAAATATAGCAGCTCGGGAGGAACATTTGGTCAGCAGGCCTGGGACCACCTACTCCGAGCATTACTCATTGCGCTTCCCTCGCTCCCCAATGCCCTCGAGCATCCCCAGGTTGTGCAGTGCAGAAACACGCTTCTCCAAGCTAAGCATCCCTCCCAGCCCATCAGCCCCATACATCCCAGCGTTTCATGCTCTCCCTGGGTACGCCCAGCCCCAGTTTCCCCCGATTCTTGTTAATATGACCTAAAGCTAAGCAAGTCGGAGTGAAGGGCAGAAGTAAGAGCCCAGATGAAGACAACCCTTTGATTTCCCAGGCAGGTCTGCCCACAGCTTTCTGAAGCATTCACCTCTGCTGAACCAAAGGCAGGTTATGTCTCCCCAGGCAGCTACCACCTTGCTTCAGGGCTTCCCAGGGCCAATGTCTTCCCATCTTTTTTAAATAGCCTCCAATATGATCTGAACTGCTCTGGTCCTTAAAAAAAAAAAAAAAGCTCCAAACATCTCAGCATCTCCTTGGACTCGCAAGACTTTTGTGCAGTTGATGCACAGCGTCCTGCATGGACGCGCTTTCAACACTTGGTGCCATCACCCAGTGACAGGCAGAGGAAGAGAAGGAGAACGTGGCTTCCCAATGAGCCGGCTCACTCTGAGGAGTCAGGAAACCCGATAAACAATGAGGCAATGGTACTGCCTCAGAAACCACTAACCTGAAACAGCAGCTGCCCTTTTTACTGTAAAGGTACTTAGCAGGGGAGAGATTACTCAGAGGAATGGCAGGTGGAGAGGACACATGTGCCAGTGAGTTGCTTTCCCCCAGACTGTCTGGTTTTTACCTCCTTGATACTACATCTTGCCCTCCCACTGTGTAAAGCCAGGACAGCCCCAGAGCCTCCCCACGGTGCCCCAGTGACACCAGTTGCATAGCCGGGGGCAGCTGGGACCTCGTGGCAAGCACAGTTCCCATGCCCAAGCCCGGGCAGTCAGGTGTGAATGAGCATCGTTCCTACCCTGTCTGCACACCCGATGGAGGGCATCTCCCAAATCTGCACCAGGAGCTCTTTGGGCACAGCTCAGCCAGTCCTACTGTGGCTCGCAGTTCAGTGCTGATCCAGCTCACAGTGTCCCATCTTTTGGGACCTCAACTCAGAGGCCTCTGTAGCTTCACAGGCATTTCAGAAAAGCTCGCAGCACAGGTCATTTTATTACTGTTTCCCTACATTTCAGGGTAACAGCAGCAAGAATGTAAGGTAGAAGCAGCCCAAAAGAAGAAAGCCCATAAACAATTCTGCAGTCAAAGTGACTTCTCCCATAAAAGCTTTCAAGTTCCTCATTTGCTGGTTTTACATAAAAAGAGGCAAAATATGCTGAGCAAATAAAAGGCATAATTGCACAGCCTCACCCCCAGTCTGTTTCCGGCCGTACGCAATAGCACCATGAACTTCTTAAAGAGCAGCATTTCCTGAACCTCAAGTGCTCACAGATGGTGTTGTCGTGGAACACTTTCTGCTGATGCTCCTCAGTTCCCTTCGCCTTGCGTGACTGCTCTGCAGCTTTGCTTTGTTTATTCCACTTTTTCCTGCTCTTTAGTTACAAGCTAAGGAAGGGAACCGGCCACTTTTGCTAATTTAATCACTTGTTGGTGCCAGTGCACATCCGTGGGGGTGATAAACGGGGTGTGTCACTACCATTCATGTGAGCGAAGATTGCAAAATGGGGTTCCTTTAGCTTGAGTGCAGGGAGGGAGGTACCGTTTTCAGGGATGAGTCTGTAAATATTTCTACCTGAGCCCTTCGGGGTCTGCATGATAGGAAGGGTGAGGATCTGCTATCTGTCCAAGAGTAGGACCAGAGACAGACTGAGTAGGGCACCCTGTCCAGCCAGACCCACAACCTGAACTGAGATGCCCACCATGAGCCAGCTCCAAGCTGGAAGCTGCATCACCACGTGAGCCTGTCCGGTGTCCAAAGCCACAAACACCACTGACAGCATTGCTAGGAGAACACGCACCATGCTGGGTACAGGGATTAGGATGCCTACAGCTTACAGCAAGTGGATGTGTCTTCAGACTAGTGTTATAAAGTCAGCCTTAGTTATAAAGTTATGACTGCTGTCATTGTTGTCATCATACTTCACCTTTCCACAGAACCACCCTCTGGCTCTTCAGAGGTTGGTAACTCCACAAGTGCTGCATGTACAAAGACAGCATTGTAATACTAGGGGGTTCTATGGGATTTCCACCTAAAAGGTCACTTATCCCAATTGTAAACTTTGAAACAAAGGCAGAAATCTGGAAGAGCTACACAGAAGCATTGGTGGAAATCTTGGAATCTATTAATTCATCCTCCTGCCTCCACAAAACCACAAACTCAATGAATGCCCTCAGAAGGCCCCCCAGGTTCTGCACAATTATTTTCCAAACAGGAGATCTTGATTCTTCTCCCAGAAGTAACAGTGAAAATATAACCAGTTTTGCATTTGTCAGATAACAGGGCTTGATGCACAAGCTGCACGTGAAAAAAACGGAAGGTGTGGCTTCAGAAGTCAGATGAAGTCCCATTAGAAGGACCTAACTGAACAGAGAAAGAAGAGACAGGTGGCAAGAGAAAAGCCTAAGAGGCAGCCAAGCTCTCTGAAAAGCTGCAGAAAAGTCAAGGATAAGCGTACCAGGAAAGAGACGTGCCCGGGCCAACTCATGACAATTCTGTAAAGAATTTTTCAGTGTATCATCACAAACGGCAGCATCCAACAAACCCTTCCTGTCACCTTCCTTTCCAGGAGGTGATAACTGATCCTTAGGAAAGTTATTCTACCTTAGCCGGAGGATGCCTTCATGTGGCACAGTGCGCTGCATGACTCACTGCACACTTGATACCCCTCTGCTCTTGCTCCAGATGACTTCTCCTAGGAAAAGTGCTGAGCTTTTGCAAAGCATTGACTCATAAAAATATTACAAAACAGTAAGGCATCATTCATTGTTGGAAAGAAAGTCCACCTAAATATTTTTCTTTGGAGAATTTACAGATTTCTGCAAAATCTCTCAAATGTGACCAAAAAGGACTCGGAAGAAAAAAATGCAAGAGTTGCCTGCGCCACAGCTGGATGCCTCTGATGCCGACTGCTCCTTCGAGCCTATCTTTCACCAGCGCTAGTGTTACCCTTAGTTTTCCTTTTTGCTCCTCCTGAGACAACAGCTAACAGGTGCAATGACTTTCCAATAAATCACATGTAGAAACAAGAATTTGTGTACAGCAGAAAAGCGGGGAGTACAATTTTTTCCAGCGATGGCATGTGGGTGGCTTCACCCCTGCGTTCAGGTTTGACTTTCAGGGGTCATCCCTCTGCAGCACATCTGGCTGTGATGCCTCGTCTTCATGCAAGCCTCTGCCTGGCCTTTGACACACGCGAAGGCTTTTGCCTTTCCACCTTTCACGCAACGAGGTGCAGGGAGCCGCCGTCACCCACCTCGCAGCCCTCCCAGCCTGACGGCGCCAAGCCCCAGCACTTGGGGCAGGTCAACTCCAAACCTCTTTCGTAAGCCAAGCAAACAGTGCTCCGAGATTTCCGTGACGCTGGAAGAGCACATGTTTTCCACTACAGCGCTGCGTGCGAGATCTCTCCTGGGACAAAGCACAGCGCTGCTTTTTCTCTTGCTTTAAATACATTTGCAGAAGGCCACCGGAAAGTTAAAGAATTTTCTAGAAGAGAAGAGTCTCTGGCTCTTGTCTCAAGATGTAAATGAGCGAAGCCACCGCATTAAGCTTCCCGAAACGCAGCATTTCACAATCAACATTTGCTTTTCCAGCCCTTCAGAGGCGCTGCTTTCTTTTCACTGCTCCAACCCAGGAGGGCACTGGTGCTCAGCTGACACAGGAGCTACCCACCAGCTTCGGCCCAGCCATGATCACTAGGCATCAGTGGGATTTCAGGACTTATCAGAGCACACACTTAAAAGCTGTATTTTTCCTAAATGGATTTCTGCATACATTTAATTGTTTTGTTGAACTGGAGCCACTGCAAGTGAAGGAATCATTATTTTAAAAAAGTAAACAAGGGCGGCTGCACATTCCTGCAAATATTCAATAGAAAAACACTCTTGACTCCAAAGGAGGAAAAAAGTAAAATTCTCCTCCAAAAGCCTCCTATCTGCTCTCAGTTTGGCTCCTTTTGCCCCAGCCCTGGAGGGAGTTCCTGCAGAGGACAGCCCCGATTCGAGCTCGCGGTGGCACGCACCCATGCGCTCTGGGTTTCCAGTGGAAATACTCTGACAACGTGAGAAACCAAAACCACTGGTGCAGTATGGCTGTGAGCTGAACACCCCAGCGGTGTTCGCCACGAGAAGGGTAATCCCAAATGCTGCTTGTCTCACAGCTGCCCCAGGGACACCCTGCAGCCGCGGTAGCCCGGACCCTTGCCCAGCAGCACCTTAATCAGGGTTTGCTTCTTCCCTCCCCGGAGTGTTGCTGCCTGGAGACTCCTGGAGCTGCGGGGTGGGATGGGGTGGGTCCACAGGGAAGCCCCAGCTCCTCCATCCCACCACAGCCCTCAGCTGGGACATCCCTCAGGTTCCCATGCCCAGCTGGACTCGTGGGAGCTCTCTGCCCCTCGGCCAGCACTTCCCTAGGGGAGTTATGTTTCTCCTCAGCACCAGCGACTTCCTTCTTCCTTTCACTTCCACCTTTTGTCACATCAAAAAAAAAAAAAAAAAATCTTTAGAAAATGACAAATAAGTTTTATATTCCCATCATCTCAGCACTCCTCATTTCCCCATCTTTCAGCTGCTCTCCTCTCGCTTCCTCCCTTTGCGCCCCTCGAAGGCTGAAGCAATAATGTCTCGCTCCCCTTGGTGGGATGACTGCCAGCACCCGCCCTCGCTCCGTGGGGGATAAGGTACAGGGATGAATATCCATGGGGGAAAACATCCCCAAAGTGTCACTGAATCAAAGGGAGAGATGCAGTCCCTGCTGATCAACTAAAGCAGCTCAACTATTGCCATCGATCTAAGCCATCTGGGTAACCCTCCCTGAGCACAGTGGGGTGAGAAACCAACTTGGATTAGAGAAAGGGAGGGAATTAAGTCATCTCAAGAGTTTCCATCAACATGAACTATCCCTGGGGGCCTTCCAAGCACAAAGCCCGTGGGAATGCACCCTGGAATGGCTTCCCAGGATGTGGGATCCCGGGGAAATTATAAAGGCAACACAAGAGGGACACCAGCCCTACACCCACAGGACCACGGGGAGCTGCTGCTGGCACCCCACAGCAGCTATGGGGATGGAGCAGGCAGCAGGAGGAGCAAGGGAGGGAGCACTGCCAGAGGGCCAGGGAGGATAATCAATGGGAGAGAACAAAAAGGGAATTGGATTGAAAGGATAACGCACCTCTATCATCTACTGTAAACTCTGCTGGGACTCGTAAACCTGGTGTCCCCCTCAAAGCAAGCCTAGCAAAGTCAGGCCGTATACAAAACATGAAGGAGACTATCACTGCATGCCTGCCCATAAACCAGGCAGTGGAAAGCCAGGGCTGTATTTCCAGGAGGAGATGAAAACCAATCTCTCAGCAGATGGGACTCCTTGTAGTTACTAAGCACGTCTAAGCAAAGTTTCCCCTACTGCCATCTACTCAAGTAGTTTCATTTTGCAAAGAAACACTTAATTGGTCACCAGGTCAGACAGCAAGAAGGTAGCAGTGAGGGGCACTCACCGAGATGAGGATCAGTTCTACTTCCCAAATTGTGAAGGCCTTTATATCGCTTAGTCATGAAGCATCAAGGAGGACAAAAAAGCAAAGCAAAACAAAAAAAGGCAAGACTTTGCCCTTGCAATCACACGTGCTACTACCAAGCAAGATGCAAGGTGGTTTTCTCTCCCTGTCAGGCTTTTGTAGGAGTTAGTTATTAATTATTCTAATTACAAAAAGCTGAGCCTCCCCCAGCAGCCAGTCCCCTGATATGACCCTTCTTCCTTGGGCTGCTGGGAATAGGTGGCTCAAAGGGTTCCCCATTACCCCTCCAGCCTTGAATAACAGGACTGCATCATGCCAGAAAAATAAAAAGTTGAGATGGGAGGTTGGGGAAGGGAAATAAAAGAAGAGCTTGATTATTTTTCACACATTTGAGTTATGCAGATGGCTCACAGCACATGGGATTTCAGTTTGGGCTTTTAATAGAAGAAAAACTACCAGTGTGTTTCTCAGCCAGGGCGACCAAAATAATCTGGATTTTTTTGTATTCTGCACTTGACACCCTTTTTCTTTTTTTTTGCCTCGTAATCCTGGGTTTCACCAAGGTAATAACTGGCTGGGGAGCGAATATAAAGCCCTGATGGGGTGAATCAGTGCTGTTGGCATCATGGCATGCAGTGCTGAGCCCCAGCTGCCGGCGAAGGTGGCTGAGCATCCAGGGGGAGGGATGCGCGCGGCTGCCCTGTGCTCCTTGAAGTGCGTGACAGCGACTGCTTGTGAAAGTACCACCGAAAAATGATAACAGGCCAGGATCAGAGAGGAGAAATGCTTTGCCATTCCACTCTAGTAACTATTAGATTTGTAAATACTGATCCGACCAAATCTGACCCCACTCCTTCCCCGTGCTCAGGTGGTCAAACTGTGCCATCAGGCAATTCAAAACAAACAAAAAACCAAACAAGCATTATCATCGCTTGTCATATTTATATTTTTGATTTTATTTTTAATTTTTATTAAAAAACCCAACCATTATTAAAAACGAAGCATTTACTGGAAGGCTTCTGCCAGGGAGAACTCTCATTTCAATCTCGTGAACAAAACGCAGCACAGTTAAAACCCATAGGCATAAACAAAACCCAATAAAAAAAAAAAAAAAGAGAACAGTTCAAACCATAGCTTATAATTATGCAGTTTCCTCAATGTCAATAGAGAGGCTTTTGTTAAAAGCCTTCAATTCAGAATTTCACGGAAGACTTTTAAAACACAGGGGATGAAGGAAACACATGCTTGATTAAAAAAAAATAACAAAACAAAACAGGAAAAACAATTGCTTGGGTAAGGGTTAATGAATTCAACAAATTTACTTCCTCCGGAGCAATCGCTGTTCGCCCAGCCATACAGTGGCCCTGGGTGATGTATTTGCTCAGGAAGCCGAACATACACAATTCCTGCCACGTCATTCTGGCCAAAATTTCCCAATTCTGGCACCGGTTTGGAGGGGGTTTTCAGTGAGATCATAACTGGCTTCCCGCTTTGGTAGCCTGGCATTTGCAGTGCCAGTAGGTACCACTGGGAGCTTGGAGAAGAGGCTTTCATTCAGCCCCTTTCGCTCTTCCCCCAGAGAGACAGCACCAAGGTGAGCTCTAAGCATCTCTGAGCTCCTGAACCAGGGCGGAATTAAGCACCTGCCCTTGGACGTAGGTATCAAGCCCAAAAGTTGCAAATTAGTGACTACTTCGTAAAAAAACAAACAAGCCCCACCCAAAAAACCCCACCCTATTCTCAGTGTGGGAACTTTAAGGTCAAAACCGAATAAAAATGGTCTTAAAATATATACATATATATATGGCTTTTCATTTTTCCTATCCATTTCATTGGAAACAAAAATAAATTTAAGGGTGATATTTGGTTTTTAAAAAACAATTCTGTCCTTCTCTTTAGCTGTCAGCCAGAGCGGATGGGATGGAAGCGCTGACTGCGGTTGCTCACGACGTGGCTCAGAATCCACCCGAGTTCTCCTTCATCCTCGCTAGTAACCGGGAGTAGACGGGTGCTGCAAGGAGAAGACTGAGTTGGGTGGGACACACAGCATCTCCCTGCCCCCTCTCCTCCGGTTATGCTACACCTTGCTTGGAGCAAGGCAACAGAATAAACCTCTCTTTAAGGGACAGGGACGTGCGATGGAAATTAGCAACAAGCTAGAGAAGTTCTTTTACCTAGTCGAGGATTCCTCTGAGAAACCTGCATGGAAAGAAAATACAAGGTTTGCATAAATACAACAAGTCTCCGACAGCTATAAGAACAGTTTGCATGTCAATATATTTATCCCTACTCTCCAAAAATGATGGATGAATGACTCTTCATTATTGGAAGCTGACATATATAGTACCATGCCAAGGTTACATTCACAGTGTGCTGCAAACTGTAGGCTTCACGTTGCAAAATGTATTATTTCTTATATAATTAAATCATGCAAGAAGAGAGGATTGGTCATTCCATGAAACACATACGCTCACTCTCTTTGAAAGTCAAAGCCTGAATGTGACATTATCTTCTAATAATTATTACCAAAATGTAATTTCAGTAGTTCTACAGTGAGAGATTTTTTGTCTTTTACCTTGGATAACGCCGATGCCTGTTTGAAGATTTCTAATGCGGGATCTGCAGGCTCGTCACCTCTTTCTTGCGGCCTTGAAGCTAAGGGTGGGACATAGATAGCATTGAAATACTCTTCAAAGCACACAGGCTGCTTCCTTCCAGTGCTTTGGAGGATGTGTTGAAAATCCCGTAACAGACCAATCCTCCACAGTAAACTGAAGCAATTGCCATGTGTCACCTCTCCCTCCCAAAGCAGCTCTGCTGTAATGGTGTGGCTCTAGATATTTCTAACCATGGACCTACCCTGAGGCTGTAAGACAGAGTTCACGGCATAAACCACACCATTCGTGGCCATGATATCACTTTCAGCAACAGGTTCCTTGTTGATATGTATTACGTTGTTTTTCTGTTCAGGAAAAGAAAAAAAATTTAAAAAGTAGAAAATGAGAAACTTTTGTCATCAGTGGTTTCCAATTTTATTAAAAAAGCCCTCACTTTGCATTCGTTCATTTACTGGATGGCTGCAGGCGTTTTCATTCCTCTTGCCAATTAAGGAGAATATAAAAACAAATTATCGCCTGAGCAGTTTGTCCTGGAGTGGCTGGCAGGCTTTGGAGCACGGACTTTCTCGGTGCGCTGGCTGGGAATGCTGTCTCGCGGCAGCAGAACACATCCACCGGCTCCCTGGTGGCAGCGGGCACTGCTGCTCGCGCCAAGAGGGATGGCTGCGGAGGTGGCATCGGGAGAGGGCAGATCAGGACTGGACGTGAGAATAGTCTAGCATGCAAGTTGGCCAACTCAATGCACTTGGAAACACTGGCCTTTCCATTTTTGTCCTGCATTTTCTTCCTTATGCACAGAGTGGGTCGTGGTTATTTATTTTCTGAAATATATTTTTTTCCTCAATAGAGGATCCTACATTCTCCTAATGTAGTGCAGAATTGGTGACATTAAATTATACATCTAAATTATACATCTACTGCGTTCAGCTCCGGGGTCCCCAAACTAAGAAGAACATGGACCTGTTGGAGCGGGTCCAGAGGAAGGCCACGAAGATGACCAGAGGGCTGGGGCCACTCTCCTAGGAAGACAGGTTGAGAGAGCGGTGGTTGTTCAGCCAGGAGAAGAGAAGGCTCCAGGGAGACCTTATAGCAGCCTTCCAGTACCTGAAGGGGCCTACAAGAAAGCTGGAGAGGGACTTTTTACAAGGGCCTGTAGTGATAGGACAAGGGGTAATGGCTTTAAACTGAAAGAGGGGAGATTTAGGTTAGATACAAGGAAGAAATTCTTCACTCTGAGGGTGGTGAGGCACTGGAACAGGTTGCCCAGAGAAGTTGTGGATGCCCCATCCCTGGAAGCGTTCAAGGCCAGGTTGGACAGGGCTTTGAGCAACCTGGTCTAGTGGAAGGTGTCCCTGCCCGTGGCAGGGGGGGGGGGGACAAGAAGACATTTTAAGGTCTCTTCCACCCAAACCATTCTGTGATTCTATGATTCTAAATAAATCTTGCTGCGTTAAGGGAGCCCATGCAGAGATCATTTTCGTTACACTAAAAATGTATTAGCTGAACAAGCTATTAATTTAATTTATTTATGCTTTTTCCCCCATGACTCAGGGTTAAATTTATAACAGCTCCTGGAAATCATTTACAATTGGTCTTCTGGGGAGAAAGCTGAAGAAAACCACATTTCAAGACTGCCAGCTTGTTGAATTGAACACGTGGCAACAGTCCCTCCGCTACAGCCCAGAAAACACTGTTTGGTGGGACTGTGCACACATTTAGAAGAGGTTCCCACACCATCCAAATGCACACAGACATACTTTGGTCCTCAACATAGACGGCTAAACACAGGCCACAGCCCTGCTGAAACCCCCGCAAAACCCCATCCAAGGTGACTCACCATGCTGACTTCCAGTTTATCTCCCTGCATGGACTTCAGCCTCACGAGGGCACCGACTGCGCCACTCACCAGGATCTCATCAGCCACGTGGAACTTGAGGATGTTGGCAAGCTCCTTGGCGTTACCTGGGGGAAGAAAACATCTACATTTGCAAAACAGCATCAGCACTTGCTTCCTGTACTTCATGTGGTGGAATGACATTACATGGAAAATACCATAATTTCCTGAAAGCGCAAGGAAAAAATGTAAAATTGAAAAGACTGGGCAGAAGGACCTTGGATGGAGCTGGTTAGGACATTGAGGCCATTCCTGCCTGGACAGGTCAGGATCCCAGCGAGTCCAGAAGGACACTCTCCCAATGTCCCACCTTGCTACGTACCAATCCTGCCCTATACATGAAACCCCTATCTCTTGTTTTTTCAGTCCCTCATTCTCTCACTGTGCACAGCATGAACCTGCTTCTGTTGCTGCTTTCACTTCCCAAGGAAGTCTAGGGGAAAAAAAAAAAAAAAAAAAAAAAAAAAAAAAAAAAAAAGAGACCTCTGTGAAATAAGGAAAATAAGGAAGCAGATAGAGCACTCGGGTATTTGCAAATGTCAATACTTTCGCCAACGCCAGTGTCACTTGGCAATAACCTTCATGGCTGAAACTGCAGGATTCCTGGGTAGCAAGGGGAAAAGTGCAGGAGAAAGGTCACTAATGGCTCGCAGATTGCTGGCCTGATGCCCAACCCACTGAGTCTCTACTCATCTACCCGTGCTTTGAAACGGACCTTAGGAAGATAAGATGCTTCCCCCTCACCATCTATTTTCCAGAAGAGGCAGTGATGTGCACAGCATGGGCCAGCAGCCCTCCTCCATCTTCTCCTTTAGGGGATGCAGTGGCACTGATAAAACTCACAGACAGGCAATGGGGAACAGCTAGTGCAAAAGATGGCCTCCATTTACAAAACCAGAGCAGCTCCTTCAGCAAGGGGGAATTTTCTTTTAATACTCGTATCTGAATACACTGTGAGCTTTTTTCCCGTTACAGTTTTTCTAGGGTGGCCACAGTTCACACTGCACGTCCTCTCCAGCATGATTCACTTCTTCATCAGGAGTGTAAGCTAAATATTTGCGTGAAGAAAGAAGAACATCTGAAGTGTCCGCATCTGGGACACTTCATTCCTGCAGCCGTTTACAATAGCTGCAAAACAGTTCTGAAGTATTTATATACTAAGTAAGCATTAGACTGGATGTGCAGTCTGAGATTACCAGTTCCTCATCCCTGCACTTAAAAGGATAACCAGCTACCATGGGCAGATGCTTCCCAAATGATGATGTCAATGTTTGGTTGGGCTTTAATGACGAGAAGACATTACACTCAAATACCTGACGTTGTTTCCAACCACAGCCGGTTTTCAACATGAACAAAATAAAAGATCGTGCTGCTTATCCAGAAAAGCGTTATTAAACATTCCCATGCTTTTTTCCACACCCAGCCTGCACGCCTGTGCTTTTCAGGATATTGGTCTTCGTCTGTGCTAGACTGGAATATTTGTTGTCTTCTCAGGATCAGACTGGACTTCATGCTTTGTCCATGTACACATAGATGGAGCAACAGCTCCATCCTTTTACTACTTAAATTTCATACAGTGTAACTTGAGGCTGAATGTGGACCATGTTTTCTATTTGCAAAACTTACCTTAGACACCCTGATCCTTTGTGGTTGACAGCCACATTCTCACTTCTTTCATCCTTAAGACAGGCAGAGACCTCATCAGTTCCTCTAGAAACACCTCAGAGTTACCTTGCTTACACCAGCCAGCACAGCCAAATTATAGTCATAGTAAGTTTGTAGCACACACTACAAACATGTCTTCCAAGCACCAGGAAAGTATAAACCCATGCCCATGCTTTGTGTGAGAGTTCAGTGCCACTCCGTGCATCCTCAGCTTTCTGCTGGATAGGGCTTATCCAAATCAGTTGTGTAGGAAGCCCATGCTTCCAACAGACAGGGTCAAAGAATGAGATACGGCAGAGAAACTTAGCCATTCCTCCCTGTATCATGCCAATAACACACAGCAGCTGTTCATCTAAATGCTCTAAAAATGCTCACCCATTAGTTTGTTCAGTTCCCCTTGGGGCATGGCTCGGAAAGCTTCATTTGTTGGGGCAAACACTGTGAAGGTACCTGGCCTGTTCAAGTTTTCCGTTAGACCTGCAGACTGGATTGCAGCCACCAATGTACTGCAAGACAAACATACATAAAATGCTTCACTATAAGCTACTTTTGTTCGTCTTTGAGCAATTGCATGTTGTGTTCAAAAAAAGAGCTGTGAAGTTACAATTGCAAAATCCTGCTGGGGTCCAGCAAATCGATTAACCAAAAAGTTGATGAGGTAGGAAGTGAGCCTGTGAGGTCCAACCAGAACATCTGAGAAATGGCAAAGCAACCTGGGAATGCTGACTCCTGGGGGACCAAATGGTAGTGAGGAGACCGAGAGGCCTGTCCACAGTGGCTCTGATGGGCAGAGATGGCTTCGGAGCCAGCTTCTTACTGTACTAAGGGGGACCACACCCTCTTGGCTCACAATTCATTGAAGGGTTATTTGAAGTCTCACTCCCTATAATTTAGGGATGAGACCATGGTTTTGGATGCTCTTTCTATGTTAAAAAAAACAATATATATCGTCATGACTACGGCCCATAATAAATAGAAGCTGCTTTGGCAGCTCTTCTGCTCCTAACTAGCACTTAGGAAGAGCAGAAAGGTCACCTGAAGCGATGGTCTGCCTTGAGAACATCCATCACTGAGCCAGATGGTGGAGTCAACATTTTGTCCACACTGAACAGGGTCCCAAACCTTCCTCTCTTGTCATGGGCAGCAATGCAGGCATTTTCAATGCAAAGGTTCTGCAAACAAAATTGCAGAAAAAAAAAAGACATTATTAACATACGCTTCGAAAGAGATTTTTATACTTTCCACAATGCTCAGTTACACTTTTTACATGATAGCCATAACATTACAGACATCAAGCGTCATTCGACCATATACAGCACTGCGCACTGCAGGAACTTACATTGCGGTACACAAAAACTCTCAGTTCCTTGTCACCCAGAGTCTGTAGTTTCTGTCCATGGTAAAGATATTTAGAGGAGAGCTGGTCTCTAACAATGTGGTTCAGAAGCAAGTTCTTCATGTTGCTGTCAACAATGGGGAGTCCATCTGCAGCAAAAAGTATGGAAAGAATGAGTGATGCACTTAAAATGACCACTGAGACACTAAAAAAGGGCAAATACGGAGCATTATCTGCACCAGGTCTTAATTTTAAAGCTAGATGCCACTGCCTATAGCTGAGGCATTTGAGAGAGGGTTTGCATGCTTTTGCACTGCAACGTGGCTGAAGACTGAAGCAGATCTGTGGCCCAAACTAATGGAAGAAAGGGATTTACTCCCCAGTTTACCTTTGAACACATCATTCACTGGGGCAAGGAGGGTCACTCGCTCACTGCCAGTTAGATGAGAACTGAGACCAGCTTGTCTGAAAACGTCCATAGACTTGGAAACTTCAGATTCTTGTGCCAACTCAAACAGGGTCTTAGCTGAAAACAAAAGCAACGCATAGTAACCTTGCGTTAAAGGCAATCCACCCATCACTACAAAATATCTACACCCTCTAAATCCAGTATGTCCTTGGCAAAATAGACAAAAGAAAGGCAACAGAAAGAAAGACTCAGAGAGGCACCAGTACCTGAGTCTGGGATCAGCAGCTCATTAACAAAATGTACGACGCCGTTGGTTGCCAGGACATCCTTGTTGGCAATGATGGGCTTCCCATTGAGGGTCAGCTCTTCCCCACTGCAGCCCACGTCCAAGGTGGTTCCTTCCAGAGTCTCCATCGTCAGGCCAGCGATGATGGCCTCAGCACACATGGCTGACTTCAGGATGTGATGGTTCAGCAGGTCTGTAAGAGAAGCAAGTGTCTTAGTGAGCTGCAGAAATCGACTATGAAATTATTGCAGCTTTGAGGGATCCTGTTCAATGGCAAGGGTCTCCTGTACGGTACCGTATGGGGCTCCACTCCAAAAGATGCACAGTCATTTTAAATTGTGCTGATTTTAATTCAGTAGCCTGTGAAATGAAGTGCCTAAAAAGTAATTTTTATACACCTTTGTCAACTTCAGAAGGTTTCGTGTGGTTATTTGACTCATTTGTCAGGGGAAGTTACATTGATTAAATACTAGTCTTCTTGCATCTTGCTGGATTGATAGGAATCACCACCATATGCGGGAGTGCTAAAGGAAAACTGGAAAAGGGACTGCTTCAGCTCCCTCCCCCATATCTGGATACCACTCTTTCTGCCATGTCTAACACGTCTACCATATCTACATCCAAAGAAGTCCAGGCTGCCAGTTTAAAAAGCTGGAGTCTGTCAAATGTGTTTACTGCAGCTGTTGCCAGAGCGTATCAAGGAGCCATTCAGATGTCCTTGAGAAGGAATTCAGAAGAACTGAAAAATATTCTTCAGTCCCTCAATGGGCTCAGTAAACAAGCACTTACCCCTCAGGGCTTCTGGGTCCCCCAGGATCCTGTTCAGTGTTTCTCGTGGGATCTTCTCAAAGGCTTCGTTGGTTGGAGCCAAGAGCGTGTACTGGCCTTCGCTTTCCAGCAAGCTGTTGAGGTCAGAAGCAGCCACAGCAGCCTTCAGAGAAATGAGCGAGAGAGGGTAAAACACATTCAGCCAGAATACAAAGGTCAGCAACTTTGTCCAGGCACACACTAAGGACCAGACTTATTAAGGCTTTTATAATTTCAGAGGACTTCCAAAAAGTCCTGAATAGCTTCTTTCAGCACTTTGGTCCCTTTATAAATTTGACCTGGCCCCATGCGCTCCAGAAATTTGAGTACAAGAGCCCTTTTTTGGCAAGACTGAGAGCTATTTCGAATACCCTGATGTGCCTGGAAAGGGTAACAGCAGTTCCAGTGAATAATTCAGATCAGAACCCAGAGCTGGCTAACTGCAAAACCCCTGTGCTTTTTTAGTTAGTCCTTAACTTGGCAAATACCAAGGCAAATAAATTGGTACTCATCAAATCTGAACAGTTAATATCTCCTAAGGCTAAGACTCCCATAGAAGAGTGAGGAGACAGACTCAGTCTACATCTCCTTACTGACAGCAATAGCAGGGTGACAATTATTCTTATAAAACCCTACTTGCGCTGATATCAAACGCTTCTCTTCCTAAAGCAAAATAAGCTATATTGGTACAAGGATTTTATCAGCAGCTTTAGAGTCACAGCACCTACGCGCTGGCAAGCTCTTCATGACAATTCACTGGGAGTGGGATGACTGACCATCTTTAAGGATCCCTGGAGCACATGTGGGGTGGACTCACCCGAAGAGTTTCCAGGCTTTCCTCGGTCTCAATGATCTGCTGAATACTGTTTGTAGTGGTAGCGATGACTTTGTCGATGACATGAACCACTCCGTTGGTGGCATGGTGGTCAGCTTTCAACAGCCTGGCACAGTTCACAGTCACAATCTGCAGAGGGAAAGAGCCACGAGGCGTTATGTGCACTAAACCAAGAAGGTAAAGCAGCCTCTGCTGTTTTTCTATTTCAAATGCAGCGAGCGCTATAATATTGAATCAGCAGGAGCAGAAATGTGGTTTCCGAAAAAAACACATAAAGAATGAGAATTCTCTATCAAGAATGTTTGAAACATTTCATGTTTAAAGAGCTTTGAAAATAAATCAGTGGTTTTGTCTACCCTGAATCATCAAGACTAAGAAAATATGCAAGAACCATACTTAGGCAAGCATACTGTTATACAGCAATGTGGTCAACTTCCTTGCAATAGCATCGATGAAACTTATCTGCTTATAAATACTCTTTTCAAGCTCCTTCTAAATAGGTATCCTAAATCAACAGTTGTCAACCTAAGCATTACAGAGTCCAGGAGGTCCGAGGACAGTGTTGGAGGTGCAAGGCAGCAGAAAAGCAAGCCCACTGTGGGTAGGTTTAATGCAAATGTCTTACCCCATTGGGATAGTGATGAATCTGGATAGGCAGGTCCTGGTACATTGAGTTAAGTGTGGTCCCGTGTTTCAGATCGTCCGTGAGGACCCGTTTGTTCACCATGTGGTAGCGGAGGGCGTTGAGCAGCTCAATGTTGACGTTACTGACTAAGGAATCCAAAGTTTCCTGAAAATCGGAAAAATTCATTTTTCAGTGCTGAGTGCCATTAAGCCAGTTGTTAGAGAGAGCCAGGAGGTCTGGCTGCATCCAGGGTGCTTCCAAGGGGGGTGTGGGTGCGTGTGTACATTAAGTGATGTATTCAGCCTTAAGCCATCTGTGCCAGTTAAGAGCTCTGACTTTCGTAAATCTTTATCTTTTGCCTTACAACAGCAGCTAGCAGCTCTGGCACCCCCCCGTCCTTGGCAGGTGAAGGGATGATGGCAGCAAGCTCCAGTGTGGGATCACTGCATCGAAATGAGCAGTAAGGCAACAAAAGGCATCGCTCAGGGCCAAGGACAAACACACCAGGAGACTTTCCCCAACAGCATCATCCCTGCAAGGGGCTCTGCTGGTGCACATTTAAGGTAGAGGCTTGGTAGTGGGGATAGCCAAAAAGATGCCCCCTCCCTGCCCCAATAGTTGTTCTTACATATTTATGGACAAGTGATTTAAACGTGGGGTGTAACTGGATAGGGGTCATATAGTCGGGACTCTCCCCTGTTCACAGAGATCCTCCACTAGGATGGGAGCACCAGCAGGACAGCAGTGACGATTTCAGGAGTGGAAATTTCACAAGACACAGAGTGAGAAAATCAAAACCAATGTAAAGGAAATTTATATGTAATTGGGCATAGGAACACACTGATGCAGGAAGGCTGCAGGTTTACGGAGGCTCCGGTTGGGACTGGCTACTTGTACAAATTATTAAGAACAACCAGAGTGGTAAAGTAAGGGTCAAGAAGAAAAACCGAAAGGGGTGGAAAGTCTCTTGCTGCAGGTCTTAATGCAATCTCTAATGGTAAGAGGCAGGGAAAACTGAATGAGGTGATTTCTACATCCACCTGCCGGAGAGCATCCACATCTTTCTAGTGTTGGGTGATTTCTACATCCACCTGCTGGAGAGCATCCACATCTTTCTAGTGTTGGGCTGTTTCAGAAACAAAGCTCTGGAGCTGATGGACCAGTACAGTGATTCCCATCTTGGAAATTCATAGTCCTTCCTATATCAGGACTGTGTCTATTCTGCCAGATGGGGCTGGATCCAGACCCCTGCAGAGCTGGATCTTCACTAGAGAAAGCCAGAGTAAGAGGAGAAAGAAGAGGAATGATATCTTACAGCAGACAAGGACGCCCAGGCCTCATTACTTGGGGCAAAAATTGTAAAACTTCCAGGTCCTTCAATTTCTGGCCTTAGGTTAGACCGGTCGGAGTAGAGCTGCGTGGTGGCAGACCCAACAACTCCCAGGGTTTCATAGATGTTGGAGAGCGGCAGCGCTGAAAGAAGAGAAGGTTATGTTCCCAACACAACATCATTCATCCTTCCCTGCACCGCGCTGAATTAAAGGAGAGCTGCTGGTGAAAACGCTTGGGGAAATGAAGCACATCAAGGAGCTCGTGTCTGTTTATTAATTAGATAATGAATAATCATAGCCTGACAGCTCCAGCCTCAATTACAGCAGTGTAATCCAGGATCTACTGCATCTCTGCACGTTTAAATGGAGTTACTCTGGATTTATATGGATGTGAATTGAGGCAAGCAAAGATATTCATTGCTTTCACCCGATCCTTGTTTGTACTCAGGCTTTCGGTGCTCGGAGCTGGCAGCTCACTGCTGGTCTTGGTCTCCACTGACCCATCCACACCAGCCCACGTGACTAACTGGGCGGCATCAAACTTTTGTGGAAGGAAGCGTTGAGAAAGCAAAAGCAGAACATGTCTTTCTTCAATAAACCCAGTTAATTCCCTGCCAACCCCCACCAGGGGCTGAACTGTATTTTCTCCTAAATGCAGTTTTGCTAAACCCATGCTTGCCAAAATAAAAATGAGCAGAGATTGGCAGAGCTGTCTGCTACTCTATCATTCCTTTGTATTGCATTTCCCATACAGCTATATTACTTGTTGGAATAAGTAGTTCCCTATGGCCCTCCCATGCTTGATTAAGTTTAATTATATCCAAGGTTTTAAGTTGTCTGGAACATTTTGCATGCTTTGGAGCTGATCTGGCACTCAGCTGGTGCTCCGCTGAGTCCATTTTTGACTTGTTCATGGCAATATTGCGCACAAATTGCAAAAACCAAATCCACTTTGAGCAATTTTCTAACATTTCCCTTTACTAGGCAGCTGTATAATTTTAAGAAGTCTAAAAAATGTCAAACGTATTTTTACCAGCTGGGCAGCCTTTTTCTCCAGGAACTTTTTCATATCCAGGACAGCACTCGTAACTGATTACTCTGGAATAAGAGATGGATATGGCAGATTAACTGACAGCATCTCACTGCTTTTTCTCTATTCGCTATAGTTCCGTGTCCATCCATATTTGGTGATGTTTCTAAGCAGACTCTTCATTAGAAATATAGACTTGAACAAAAGACAAACCACAATTTTTATCTCCTTCAGGGCCGCATGTTGCCAATTTCTCCACTGAATAAAAGCAGACACCATTTCTTTTCAAAACCACACTTTCCAGGAGACTTTGCACAAACAGTGGATGGAAACCGATGCCACAGTCCCAACAGATAACCTACGCAAGACACTGCAAGTGCTGGTTCATTTGGGCACATGCCTCATGGGATTTGGGGATCTCCCCGGCTGACTGCTGCTGTCACGTCTGATCACTGTTTGGGCAACACGCTGCAACGCTGGTACGGCTGCTTTACCAAACCAGCCAAGTACTTCCCCTTCATTTCACCCCATTCTTGTCCACCACCAGAAATTATTTGCTTACTTACGGCAGAATCCACAAGACAGACCCGGAGGGGAAGGAGCTTCCCTGGTCTCGGATGCACTGGCAGAAGGGCTTAGGATAAGCCCTGCAAGGACAAACTTCACCGGTGGTGGCATGTGCATCCACGGGCACCCGTAGGCAGTACCTACAGCACACCCATCTTTGCTAACACCGGGTACGTCCATCCGAGCACCCTCAGTGCAGCATTTCCTTGTGGCTGGCAGCAAACTGCTGCTCTGATCAAGCACTATCTGCCAGTAAAACCAAAGGGGCCAGAGCCCCCATCCTGGGGACTCGGGGCCGTCCTGTTTATATACGGTCTGCAAATCTGCAAGAGCTGCCTGAATGCTGCGTCCATCGTCTGCAGCTCAATGGGAAAGAAAAGTCATCTGATTCTCAAAGCTGGCCGTTTAACGGAACATGTTTT
>NW_008796044.1:15595494-15603994 GCF_000699145.1 Aptenodytes forsteri
GAGAAGGGAAAAAAAAAAAAAAAAAAAAGAAGGGGGGGGGAGGGGGGGGAAGAAAAAGAAAAAAAAAAATCAATCCAGAAGTTGCCTGTTTATTTTTCACAGGGGATTCTTTCACCTATTGCTCTTACGCTTGGTGTGAAGGGAAGGCGGCCGTCTGATTGATAGGCTAAAGACAGCAAGGGAATAGGTGTTCCTCCCAAAGAGGAGTGTTTCCTTTGTGCTCCTGGTTGCATTCGAGACAAGTAGGATGCTGTATCGCCGAGCCTCAGCACACTCACTCAAAGAGAAAGGAAAATCCTCAAACTTCAGATATTTGTCATCATTTTAACACTGTTAAACAGTGGAAATGCCTGGGGTTTAAGAGGGAATTCTTCAGGGTAATTAAGAGCCAGTAAGTGAAACAAATACCTGCTTTTCTGTGACAGAAGCAAATAAATTCTGTGTCACGGTTTCCTAAGAGAATTACAAAGCAAACCCAGACTGATTGTCTAGACATTATATATTCCATGTGGGAAAGAGTTTGCCTAAAGCAATCCCGTCCTTTGACTACTGGAGATCTTAACACCCTGCTGCTCCGCCTTCCCCAGCCCCCCCGTCTCGTGTTCATTAGAAACACACACTTTCTCCCCCCGCCACTTCCCTCCCCTACCTCCGATTTTTCTTTTTTTCACCCTAGAAACTAAATCCAGTCTAGACAGTTCCCTTGGTTCAGGCCTGTAATCAAAGACGAAGAGCTGATTAAAGAGAAATCATTCCAAAGTTCAGCATAAATAATTCCTGAGTGCTGACGTAGGCTTTAAAAGGCTTATTTATAGATCGATCGGAGATTAATGAGCTGTGACGAAGGGGCAGGACGCTGATGCACACAGCCTGCAGCGCGGGGAGCTCGCCGGCTCGGGGCTGCCCCAGCAGCCAGGCGCCTGCCGGGAGGGGAGGGCACCGGGAAAGGACAGAGGGACCGCGCCGCCTGCTTTTCAGCAGGTTCGTGGGCATCTCCAGCACCACCCCACAAGGGAAGCTAATGGCAAGAAGCACCGAGGCCAGTAATGGGGCCAGCTCCACCCGTGCAGGGGCTCATTCAAGCCCCCAGTCTCACCTGCCCACTGAAGGTGACCTACCAGCATCATCTGGTATGCATTTTGCGTGCCAGCATTTTGAGTTGAGTACCAGAAAACTTCTGCAAAGGGCCAGGTGAACACAGAGGTGCTCAGCCAAGTGTTTGCACCTACAAGGAGCCAGAGATGAGGATTGTAAAAAACAGCTTCAGCTTCAGCCATTTGCCCTCTCATGGCTGGTGGACTTGGTGGAAGCACCCAGCCCACCCAAAGGCACGTGGGCACCGTTCAAGGGCTCGCTTGGGGCTGGGCACAGCGCATCCTCCCAGCTGGTCCTGCAGCCACCTCCAGCCCTCGGGGAGGAGCAGCACAGCCGTGGCTGAAGGCTGCTCTGCCTCACTTGCATGACTCTGCATCTTGATGCTACAGTACCCTACACATCCATATGGGAGGAAGGCTGTTCCTTTGACATGTCCTCCTCCAGCTGGGTCGGAGCCACAGTCTGCTGCCCGGAGAGGAGTATTTTTCTTACATGGCCAGGGACAAACAGCTCACGGGAGAAAACACTGAACACTTGCAACCACCGCACCGCACGGCGGGTTCTGCACAAAAGCTTTTGGAGTTGCCAAGTCCATCCCTGTTTCTGGTGTCTGCTCAGTGGCTACAGACTGCTACACCGGGACACGGTGGATGCCAGCGATGTGGGTTAAATAAGCAATGCCCTCGTACAAAGAGCATTTCTCATCCACTCTGCAACGCCTCTGACCACAATTTCCTGACCTCCTCATTGAGTAATTTCAAGTCAAATCTGTAGTTTTTCAGCCTCTGGTTTTGAAACACTGTATTTCTTAAATGTCTGTCTGTGTCTGACTGCAGAGGCAAGCTCCCTGGCTTTCATTAGTCATTGTTTCACTGCTGTTGCGTTCTTAGGATCTGAAATTAAATTTTAAGTGCATTTTTCAAGGTAATAAAAATAAGCTTAGGGATATATTAGTGAATAAAGATCCATTTGTAATAATTTCCTGTAATAAAACCCATATGTTTTGTTTTTGTAAAATAAGTGCCAGAGAGTCATTTTTTTCCTGAACTGAGGAAAGTACATCACACAAGAAAAGGAAAGTTAATTTAAAAGGAAAAAAAGGAACGTATTAAGGGGCAACTTACTGCCACTAGTTATTCCTCAAAAAATAATCAAAACCCAAATTTATGTAAGTTGTCTTTTCGTTCTCAAGACAAAAAAGTGTGTGGGGACACGTTCAGTTGCAACCGCAATTCTGGAAGAATGAGGCCAGTCCATAAGCGAGGTAGAAAAATACAAAAACCACAGGCACGACTATGAGAATATACTCTAAATAAACTATTTCTTTGGCTTTGGAATAACCAACAGTGGAAAATTACCTAATTACCAAAACAATCTTGTTTCAGTGCTCATTAAAATCAAAGCAGTGTCAGACTTCTTGCCAACTGTCTTATCTCACTTCATCAGCAAGTAATGCAATGATAAAAAATGTACATAAATCCTCTATCTAATTTCTCCCTAACTGCATGAGCCAATACTTCAGCAAAGAGAAGAAAAACAAAGTAAAAAAAGCAGATAAAGAGGTAAGTGTCCTCTTCTGATGCATGAGTTGGAAATTTCATCGTGCACATCCAGCCCCAGTAGAGCACTCCACCCCCACGGACCAAAAGATGCTGCTCAGGAAGCAAGCCTGCAAAGCCTCGCCGCCAAGCCCCTGCCTTACAGCCGTAACCTGTTTGTTTCTGGTAGGAGCTATGGAGCAACTCAGCACGGCACCCGCTGCACCCCAGGGTGACTGCGAGCACTCTCAGCCGTGAGCCTGGAGCAGCAACCAAAAGGTGGTGCACCTGCAGACAAGACTAAAGACCAGGCACATCCGCGTCTTTTGAGCTGGCTTTCCTTGCTGCTCCAGTTGCTCTGCGTCTCCCAGTGCAGGATGTGATCATCCAAGAAGGAGTGAAGTTATGACTTACTGCTACAGGCTTGCAGCAGCTTTTCTGCCTTCCTCGCTCAGGGTTGAACTTCTCTGCTCTGAGCCAGCTCTGCAGGAGCCCAGCTTTGCTTCTCTGCAGTACCTGGTCTCTCACTGACCACCCTCCCTACTACCTGTTTGAAACGGTGCTCAGAGCAGCGAAAGAAAAGAAATCAAAGCAATCAAAACTATCTTCCTAGAGCCAGATATTTGCACCTGCAACACGCATCCAACTTATGGCATCACCGACCCTTTAAGCAAGTAAGGAGGATAACAGCCAGGTCAAATGTGAAGTAGGTGAGATGGGTCAAGTGTCTCCTATCCCAGGACTGCTCTTCTCACAGGTGGGAAAAGCCTTTTAGGATGAGGAAAGAAATGACCATGCTTACCCAGCTCCACCATCCCCCCTGGGCTGATGGAGTGGATCCCCCTGCCAATGGGAGGACCAAGCACACAGCTTCAGGAGCGGACTTCTGACTACGGATCCCAAGCAAAGGCTGGATCCACCCAGTTACACTGACGAACATGCCAAATCCTGACTCTTTCTGGGATTTAAAGGCATCTGGTATTCTCAAAACCTCTCACGGACCAGCTCAGTCCCACACAACGGACCAGTTTCGAGGGTTCATGCTGAGCACCATTAACTGTGCCCACGCACTCTCTTGGGCGCTGATGCACTGAGCGCGGCATAGCATCAGGCCCCTGACACTGGTTTGAGAATTTGACTGCTGCAGCATAATGCATCATGTCCTTTATGGCCCAAATGACTCCTGATTGCTTCCATACAGCATGAACACCACATCCAGCGGGAGCCATCACCAGCAAACTTTTGTAATTAGAGCTGTCCCAGGGTCCTCTGGAAAACGTGAGTCAAGGCACGTGTCTTTTGTTCTGCACAAGCACTGCTAAAGGGCAAACTAGGGCCCAGGCTCAAAAATGACTAGGAAGAGAGAAGACGACAGTAACACCCATTGTCGAGATGATGCAAAGTAAAGAATACCGAGCAAATTCCATGTATAACGGGAACATTATCTCATAGTTTAACAGGCAGGTTAATGCTGTATCTGCTTTCCTCTCAGCAAGGCACCATTGGATTAGACACTTGGGTAAAAGCAGAGAAAATGAGGTTAGAAGAGATCACCCCATGTCCTCAAATGAAATCATGAAATACTGCCAGATGCCAGTTGTTCCACCTCTTTCTGGAGATAAGCGGATGACTTTGTCTCTGCCAAATACAGCTGCACACTTGGGTTACTTGAGATTAGTTTCTCATTTGCTTCAGAGCTGAAGAAATCCGTGGCTGGATCGCTTTGCCTTTCAGTGGATAGCTGGATAGCTTTGCCTATAACAGCAAAGCTATCCCACATCCAACGCTGAGTCATGTTTTCTTTGGAGACCTACTAAGCTACTCTGTTATCAGAAGAGGCAACGATGATACCATATTGCCATGCCATAATCTTGTCCATTTTACATCAAAAAAAGCCACCGCTCGGCCAAGATGAGAGCCTGAACTCTATCACCCAAATTAAGTCTTCCCAGATTTGGTGGGTTTGTAGAATTAAGCCGGGGGGGGGTGTTGTTTGTTTGTTTTTACAATATTGCCTCTCCTTTGTTTTCTTTTTTTTCCCCCCCCCCCCCCCGGGGGGGGGGGGGGGTGTTGTTTGTTTGTTTTTACAATATTGCCTCTCCTTTGTTTTCTTCCCCCCCCCCCCCCCGGGGGGGGGGGGGGGTGTTGTTTGTTTGTTTTTACAATATTGCCTCTCCTTTGTTTTCTTTTTTTTCCCCCCCCGTAAAGACAATTGGACATAAGGGAAACCACTATACGTGCTCACTATATGGTACATCCTGCAATACATCCTCCTGAAGTAGATGAATTCATGGGTAGCACGATGAAAGGCCAAAAGCCACACGCAGTGATGATTCCTGGTTTGCCTCCCTCTTCACTATACCAACACCAGACATGTGAAACAAATCCCGATGGCCAGCCAACACAGCTAAACCAACGAAGGCAACCAAAATAAAAGCAATATAGCTCACCACAGTTAAAGATCTCAAAGTCTGCTGTTTACTACAGAAACAGAGTTTATTTAATCTGCAGTAAAGAACAGCATGTTCCTATAGATCTAATCACAATTTACATTGGACCATATCAGAAACACACGAGACGATTTTCTGCTGTTTGTTCTTCTTGACCTCGCAGATCCAGGACCAGACCTGGCCCACAGCTCTGCTCCCCACGGCCAGCACCTTTGCACTGATATTGGTAACGTGGTGGTGCATGCTAAAGTGTGGGCCAGCAAACGTGTCTGAAAGCCCAGTTTGGCCTACACTAAGGAAAAAGATTCCCCGCTCCTGGTCTACAGCCTGGCAGATAGTCAAGCACGCATATCCTCAATTATCTGCTGACTACATCTTTCAAAAGAATGTCCCGAGGCTGCTTACACAGATACTTTATGCAACAGCTACTTGAATATTACTGTTTGCAATTTTAAACATGGAATTGGCCTGCAAGTCTAATTAACTTTCCTGGTGGAGTCATCAGAGAGCGTTGGCTAAAACTGACACCTCTTTCCCCTTATTTCTGTTTTCCCTTCCAAAGCAAACATGTGCAGATGAATTTCACATTCTCTCCAATATCCATCAGCTCTGGGTTGCCTTTTATTTCTTTTTTTTTTTTTTTCAGCTAGGCAGCATTGAGCCTAGCGTGGAGAGAGACACAGCTAAGTACTAGAAAACATCTGGCACACACTTCATTACAGCACTGAGAGCTATATAAGTATATATAGAAATGCAATTAGAATAAACCATCAGGGTTTGTATTTACATGGTACTTTCCATTCTTAACACCTAAGTGTTCTAGGATCATGTTTGCCATTTGAGAAAAAACAAGGCACAAGTATTTCTTTGGGAGTAAAAGGCTAAAACAATTTTTAACAGGTATCCACGTTAAGCCCACGCCACGGGCTCCGACATCCCATGTCCGTCACACCGTCTGCTTCTCCCACCCAGCACCCACCTCCGCAACGGGGTCTTCAGGGAGACCCCGGCCGGCGCTCGGGTACTTACGTTGACTTCCCACAGATCTTCCTCTGGTACCACTGCTTGCAGTTGGTGAAGTATTTCCTGTTCGTGCCGATCAGCTTCTGCACCGCACACACGTTGGGGCTACAGGTAACGACAAAGCAGAAGAGGGTCCTGTAAGCCTCCCTCCTTTCGGTGCTGACCCCCAGCATGGAGCCAGACCCCACCTGACAGCGCCCGAAAAGCCCTGCTGCGGTTGCGAGGGAGGAAACTTTGAGAACTACACGTCAACTTGCTCGATCTGAGCGTATAATGACTATCATGAAGTGGAGGAAGCAGTGAAAGAGATCTCTCTTCACTCTGCCAGGGTATCTTTTTCTTCACTGAGTGCAAAATCTTGACTTTTTTCCACGTTCCACCTCTCACCAAAATATAAAGGAAGTAAGTTAAAAATAATACTTTGGTCAGTATTTCCGTGGTGAACAGCTACTTACAATTTGGGATCCCAGCTGAAACCTGATAAAGTTACGCAATAATTCAAATCCTTCCAAAAAAACCCATTATTTTATTGTTGAGGACATAAAGAAGGACAGGTATTTATCACCCTATGGACCGACTTGCACCAAAACCGGAACGGGTACTTTTGCTGTATGATAGACTCAGCCGACTCTGGACATGGATGCTGAGCTGCTGATGGGGAAAGTGAGCGGTGGCACTGCACACTCCGGTTTCAACACACCAGGTATGACAGCACAGATTGAGAGTGGCTATATATATATCAGCCCATAAGGTACCGAGAGCTCCTTCTCAACCAGAAAAGGAGACGGTTGGCGTTACATGTGTGACTAACCCCACTGAGAGCTGACTGCAGCCTTTCAGCTTTCTAAGAAGTGGTATCACTGCAAGCAAAGATGTGGTCAAACAGGAGTTGGGAGTTTACTTGCTGCTGGTTTGGCCAGCACAGTGTTCTCCCCACTCAGCCTGGCTCACCACCTCCGTGGTTTGAGGCCAGCGTCCCTGGCCACGGATGTGGGCAACGCATGGTCAGTGCATGAGGTATGATTTATGGATCTGGGTTGCGAGGCCACCAACTGCCTCTGGGCTTGAGCCAGAGGTATAGCAAACGCCCAAGCAAGCTGAGGATGCTCAGCCCAACTGAGACTGGATTCCCAACGCCAACACCGTGCCCCAGTTGCGACAGTGGCACCAAAAGTATGTGCAGTATTGGCTGCCAGGCAGATGGAGGGAAAACAAGTAATTAAGCAGAATACATAAATCATCACTTCAGCCATTCAGAAGTGCTCTGCACCGTCCAAGGCAGAGTTTTCATTTGTGAAAATGACACTCTGGATGGGGCCTGGAGATGCTGTTGTAAAGGTCTTGTCGATCTGTTTAGGAAAACAGACAGCATCCTGTTTCATGCTGGGTTTGACCGAGACACTGCCCGCTTGCCTACCAAAATTAACAAAAGCAGAGTTTGCAGCCCGACCACCAAGTCTTCCTGTGGTCGTGCTTGCTTTTCACCGGCGTCCCAAATTCAGCTCTCTCCAAAATGGGCCAGGCTGCCCATCATTAGCATGAATTAACATGAGGGTCTCCTATATGTTGGCTAACTCCAGCGCCAGTCTCAGCGGGAGCTTGGCTTGCCTTCAATGAGCCTTTGTTGATGTGGCTGCTGCAGGGCCCTGCAGAGGCAGGATCCGACCCCGCGAGGCCCTGGCACCTTCGTCCTGCCCCAAGGGGAAAGTGAGGGCCCGTGGGACCTGGGGGAATTAGGCTCACCGTTTCCCTCGTTATTGCCATATCCAGTAATGGTAGTTTGTTTCTGCATGAAAGCATTTAATTCCCTTTATATATATAGGGCGAGGGACAAGGAGAAAGAATCTACTGAAAAGAAGTTAGAAATCACAAAGCCAAACTTTCAGCTGGTGCAAACTGGCCCAGGCTCAGTAATTTCCACGCCAAATCATCACTTAGAGAGACGTCTGTGCTCTGACTCAGCCCACCTCGGCTACCCCAGCCCCGCTGCGCCAAAATATGGTTCCAATTACATCGAAATTCCAAACCTTGCCTCGATTTCAGCGTCTGGCTGACGGCAGTGGACAATCCCTCTAATATTCGTCTTGACAAGCCTGGCTACTGAAAGACTTGTTTGATCACTTCCCCCGTATCCCTGGGAGCAGCCTGCCAAGAAAACCCTTGTGCCTTCAGGACAGCATCGAACCCGGCGCTGCCTTGCTCCCTCTTCCCTGCCCGGGACCACAGCTCCACAGGGCTGCTGCTCCCTCCCTGACGTATGAGAAAAACTTCTTCCCAGTTTTCCCTCAGTGCGGAAAAATACCCCCCCAGGGCCGTGTTATCAATGATTCCCGCAGGCAGGCTGTAGTAGCGGCTCCCCGTGGTGCGGGGTTTTGGCCCTTGCCCGGCCGGGGT
>NW_008796044.1:15604096-15605981 GCF_000699145.1 Aptenodytes forsteri
CCCGCAGGCTTGCTGTAGTAGCGGCTCCCCGTGGTGCATGTTCTGGTCCTTTGCCCGGTCTGGCTTAAAATGAATTTGTCAACACTCTCCCCTCTCCTCGTTGGAGTTCATCACCTCTGCCATGCCGTTCCCAGCCAGCCGCGCTGACTCGAGGATAAAACTGCCTATTGTTCCCCTTCAGCTGAAGCCTTCCAGCTGGGAGCTGCTGGGGCAGGGGCTGCCCTTCGGGAAGGGGCAGAGAAGAGCAGGACTTACCATGCGGTCCCATCTACCTGCCGTGACTGCGCCCATGAAGATCCCCAGCACCACGTAGTGCCCACAAAGCTGGGTGAGTCTGGGGAGAGCGCTCCTAGGTTTTCATCTTCAAATGTTAATGCTCCTTATATGTTTCTCAGCTCCTCTCCCAGACTTGAGCTGATTCACTTAAAGAAAAAGTTAATTAAGATGTACAAGTTTTGCTGCAGAGCCAAGCTCTGCCACCCAACTCGCTCTCGGCTCAATAGGAGCATTGATGGTGTGGGGGGATGCTCACAGCAGAAGGGGTGGCAGCCCCGGTTGCACATCCCTGAGCTCCCTCCTGCAAGCAAAGCAACACGCCTCACGTCCAGGAGCTTTTTGGCTGGTTTTGTGTTGCTGTATCTCTTTGGCACATCATTAATCAATGTTCAAAATTCAGTTGATGTTTAAAAATTAGCTTGGTATAAATTGCTGTCTCCATCAGAAAGGGACCAGTGAGCCATGTGCTGTGGTCAGCTACGCTGGGTTTTTCTCAGCGTAACTTCACTTCACCTGGCATACTAACTCCTTGCGTCTCCCAAAGATCTCAGGCACCAGCATGGACCACGATCCCGTCCTACCCTGTGCCCCTATTGATTGTACAGGGAGTAACAGGCTTCTCTCCGCAGAGATGAGTGCACTGACTTACGCCAGGACTGCACCGACTTACACCAGGACGGCACTGACTTACCGAGTCGGAGCAAACTTCTGCCACAGGGCTATCAGCAGAACTGGATATTTACTTAGTTTCAGATCATGTAAGAGATGAAGAACAAGACTCACTGTATTTGTACGTAAGTCACTGTAATTCTTTCATTACTGAGATTTTACAAATAGACACCAGCTCAGAATTTGTCTGTTGGATTCTGTAACTGATTAGACACATAAACAGCATACCCCTTTCATAAATGCTGACCTGGATCCCTGCCAGATAATGTATCAAATTGCAGTATTTAAGTCTTGGGGGTTTTTAAAAAGCATTTCATGACCCTGCCTTCAGCAATCCATTTAAATGGAAGCTACCATTCAATCAACGTCACCATCCTGAGAGACAGAAGCCAGCTGAAAGGTCTGTCATCCTTTCATCCTTCCTAATTCCCAATACATTTTAAAAACAATGGGAACAACTATTAACATTGGGTTAGTTTTCTACCTATCAATGAAGACTCAGACTACTCAGTCCATAACATACTGTCCATCTAGCAGGAGAGGTCTGCGTGCACTTTTTTGGATATTCCTTATCTCGGAAGACTTATGAGTAAATAAGTGATTACTTTTGTCAAGAAAACTTTCTCAAGACTTACTGGGGATTCCGGTCATGAGTGAGCTGGTGCCCACTCCACAGAGACACTCCTCTCCCGTTGAACCAGTTTTCTTTCTTTTTCTATAAATTCATGAAGACGAGCATACTTCCCACAGAATGTTTAACCGTTCAAAATCTGGGGATTTTTTTCCCTTTTTCCTTAACAGGGATAGACTGATAAAGAATCACGGAGGGGTCTAAAATGACGTCTGCAATATTAAGCATCCCGAAAGGAAGGAGGAAAGTTATCTAAAGAATAAAGTTACTCGAGGATGACAGAAAGAAAAGTCATTAGCCCAGGAAGAA
>NW_008796044.1:15607139-15645816 GCF_000699145.1 Aptenodytes forsteri
GGCCAGCCCATCCCTGCCCCACAGCCTGTTCGAATGCCGCCCCATGCAGCCTCGCCTGGTACCCTCCCAGTGCCCGCCGGTATCACGCACACCCCCCCCAGCGTCCTCCAGCGCTGTCAGGGGTCACCCGTGGTGAGATGTTTCTGGTTTCTTTTAAACCAAAGCAGGAGCAATAAGGCTGCCATCGGCATGCCGCCTTGCTTGCTTGTGTTACATACGGCTCTGGGGTGAAGCCCAGGGGCGAGGTTTGCAGCGAGCCGCATGCCACCCCAATCCTCTGAAGGGTCACAGACGCAAAGGTGCCGGCCCGCCGTGGCCGGTGGGACAGGCCCCCAGGAGCCAGCCCTGGCATCACAGCCACCCTAAGAGCTCACATGGGAAACCTGCGTTCCAGCCGAGGGCAGAGAGTGGTGTTTGGTGCTTGTAAAGGTAATGGCAGCAGAGAAGTCAAACCCTCACTTGAGGCTGTCACTGTGCTCATCACCACGGGCTTCCCAGGCGAGAGCCCTTGCAGAAGTCCCAAAGGGGCCAAAATGTGGGTGAAGCACAACCAACCGAGGTTCCCTGTGCAATGCCTCGCACAAAGGGGCAGGGAAGACTCAAGTCACCTGGCCCCCAGTTTATCTAGCCCGACTCACCGCAGCATCCCAGTGTCTGTAACGGGTTTGCTCTGATTGGACTGACACCAAAGCTGAAGGGCTCTTTCCTCCCTAAATCCTCCTGGGAAGCAGAAGGGGACCTTTGTGGCCACTTGCCCTTAGGGACAGACTTCTGCGAAGCCCTCACGCAGCTTTCCAGACTGGGCAGTGGCCAGAAAGGGCAGCTGCTCGGCAGAGGACAGGAATTGAAACGCATCCAGCGAGCAGCCTCCGAGCCAAACAGAAGAAGTCTTTAGCAATACTAAACACTTTGAATTTACAAAGATTTTTTTTCCCCACAGTAAATAAATCTGATTAGTGTAAACAGCATTAACGCTTCTTGGATAAAATACACAAAACCATTCCTCAGTCGGGTTTCCTCTCCCCGGGGAGTGCCTCATTGCTGCCTCTGTCTAAGTAGGTAAATCATGAAGTCTTACCTGCAAAGGCTCATGAGTCCAGACTAAAAGACAAGAAATAGATGTTTCGGGTCTTCCTGAGAAAAAGGTGAGGTTTTGAACCCTCTCAGGCATTGCCTAACCCAAGCCTTTCTGAGCTGCACCTCTGTACAATTGAGGTATTTTATGAGTGCCTCCAGCGCTCTGTGTAAAAGGGAGGAGTGATCCACGCTCTCCCCAGAAAGGGCTGACTTGGTTCCCCGGCTCTGGGAAAAGATTTAGGGCTGCGAAGCCTGGTCTGATGGATGTGCATTTTTCCAGGTCAGAGTTAGACCCCTTGGCCCCAGAAGGGAACAAGCCTTAAAATTCACTTCTCCTCCACCAGCTATTGTAATTTATTGCCAGGGAAAGGCTTAAAGCTCCTAAAAAATGAAACGCAAAGAGGAGGGAGATCACAGCAAAGGCCTTGCCAACTGCTGAGTCCTCCGAAAACAGCAGCCGGTCGCAATTTCTCTGCAAGGAAGAACAGTGAAGCTCCCACGCGGTGGCAGGGCCAAGCACCTGGATGTAGGCTCTTGCCTCGTCTCCTCCGGGCCAGACTGCTGTTTCGGGAATGGCAAGGTGCCTCTCATTCGCACAGCTGGTTTATAGACCTGTGAACTTCTCTCCTGGATGTGCCCAAGGAACCCCAGATCCTTGGAAAAGCTTCTCCATCCCCTGGGAGCACAGGGCTGCCTGTCCTAAGGTGGGCTCCTGGGGGCTTTTCCCCACAGCCAAGCTCACCAGGATCACCATGTTCCAGTTATGACCTTCCAAAACGAGGGTTGATGTCCTTGAGACACCAAACCCCGCACTACAGTCAACAGAAGTTTGTTGAACCCAAAACGTTGGAAATGAACTTGGCAAGGATTTTTCCCAGTGAAGTGTTTTCCTGGAGACTACGCAAACACCGGGTGGGGAGGAGCAAGCGGCTGCGAGGGGTCAGGGCTGAGCGCGAGGAGGGATGGGGCAGCTCCACCGCCTTCCTGCGCCCAGCATTGGCACGCATCCTGGGTCCCCTGAGTGACACTCTGCTTTTCCTGCCCCAAAAAGTCCGGATTGGTTGTGCGGAGATGCGCAGAGCAAGGCAAGGGCAGGACTGGAAAACACTCGGTGAGCAGGCAGGTGGGCAGAGCCGGTGCGTTTGCCATTTGGGCAGCAGAGAGCTCACGTGGAAAAGCATCTCCCGCAAACCTCGTGGGCAAATTCGCCGGTTTTATCTACAACTGCTGGTTTCCTTCCTCCCCATCCCTCCCTCCCGGTCCCGCTGCCTCCTCGTTCTTCTCCACTGCATCCTTATTCATTATTCCTCTCCAGCAGGACTCTCTGTGCTGCCTAAGCCTGCAATTAGCTTCTGTGAATCTGTTTGAGAGCGGTTCAACTGTTGCAAAGAAATATTCAAATATACTCGGCTATCAGACTGTGACAAACCTATTTGTGAATGACCATTGCTTTGGTTTGCACTTGTTTTAACCT
The DNA here is from genome assembly GCF_000699145.1 of Aptenodytes forsteri. Lineage (NCBI taxonomy): Eukaryota > Metazoa > Chordata > Aves > Sphenisciformes > Spheniscidae > Aptenodytes > Aptenodytes forsteri. The sequence goes on from NW_008796044.1 coordinate 15,609,691, forward strand.
CTGCTTTCAGACGGATGTTTAGTTTGAAATGAAATCCATGTGCAGTAGACTCTCTGCACACTCATACAAATACTCTAAAATCAATCACGTAGAAAATTGCACTTACACAAATAGACACTTCTATACACATTTCAGAGTAAGCAATAAGCAGAAATAACAGCTGCTCCACCAAAAGGGAGGAATCGCAAGACATACCCTAAGCCAAACCAAAGAAATCTTCAGCAATAATAAACATCTATTATTTAAAAAGTTTTTCCTGTATACACAAATCTGAAGGCTGAAATTACTGAATCATTAAGACTGTAAATATTTTTTACTTTGTTCTGTGAGCTGCACAGAAAGGCCAGAAGGAGAGCTTGTAAAGAAAAACCACCTTTCCACCTCTCTCGTAATAGTTTTAGGAGAAATGATCAACAGCATAGAATTAAAAGGGGTTTTGTATTTGCCTGCCGTATTAAATTTCTACTATCCCCATAATAGTATAAGCAATAATTCCCATAATAAACAGTTAGAGTGACATTTGGTAAAACCCACATCCCTGCAACAAGCTGAATCTCCATTTCATTTCAATCTCTAGTTAATGGTGATTTCAGGTCGGATGTTTTTTTTCCCAGACGAGCCTCTGCTCTCATTTTCACAGACTCTGAGCAAAAGTACTGGAAATAGCTCTGAGCGTGTTTGTTGTGCTTTTGTTTTAAACTCAGCAGAATTCATTCAGAAGAATAAATAGATGATCCTTCATTCATTTTACTCTCGGGGCGTTTGTGAAATGCCCGGCGGGCAGATCGCTGCTGCGGCTGGAGGCACAGCCCTGCACGGGACGCGGCAGGACCTGAGCGGATCCCGGCACAAAAGGGGCTGAAACAAAGGAAAAATGATCCAGGCAAATGGAATCAGAATATCACAGAAAAATATTCCCTGGTGACAGAGGCACTGACAGCCAGCGGTTTGTGCCTGGCTTGGGTCGGGAGTTCGGTGGAGGGCTTGGTTAACTGGTGGGAAATGACCTTAACCATGAGCCTGTTAATATATTGGTATAAAATATATCCCATCTCATCCCACACTCCCACTTTGTTATCTGTTTTCACTATCAATACTAATATCAAGGGAAAAGGTTTCCCTTCTGTGTCTTTTTAAGTCTTTTTTGAACAACTCCTTCGCTCCGAATGCTCCCGTGCTCGCCTTTTGGGTCTTCTTTCCATGTCCCATGTGTTAACGATGTGGCAGATGCTCCTTCACACCACGCTTTTGCTTTCATATATCAGTCTTGTAAAGAGATCCCGGTAAAGATCACGTAATCCTGCATCCCCCAAAAAGCTGCTTGAAGGAAATCGGGTACAGTTACTGTTTGTTTTCTCTCTCCTTTCTGATTAAGGGCAAAGTTACTCCTGCATGTCTTGTTAGGTCTGGCCAAATTAATCTACTCTGAGCGATGCTAAACTGCCTCCCCACAAGCATTTAAGCAGGGTAGCTGCCCTGAGTTAGCTCGCGAGCTTTAAAAGGCACCCCGTTGTCCTGTCCTTAGGGGCTTCGGGGAGCGCCAGCCAAAAAGGCAATTACACACAATATTCTGCTTCCTTTTAATATATCATTGTGATGGAAGAAATATGTGCTTTATCTTCTCTGGTATAAACAAAACAATTCTCTTACCTCATCATATAAGCTTGTAATTATCTTCCCACATTAGATACTTTGAGATAAATCTTTTTAAGATCACCTCTCCGTTGCTGTTTCTCTCTCGTACGCCGACAGGCACACACACAGAATAAACCCATTGAAGCTCGGGAGTACTGCTATGGGGCCAAGCTGATATCCCCTCATCTGTTTTCTATTTTCCCCTCCTTCCCCCTGCCCCATATTGCAGATATATGATACAGTAAAATTATAGAGCAGGAAGTCAGAAGAAGTAGCAATTCAACTTTCAGGGAATAATTCAGTGTCACTTAGTCATATCGTCCATATATGAAAAAGAAAAAAGAGAGAGAGAAAACAGCTCCCACAAGGCATTTCTAGCTCTCACATGTTCTCATTTTATTCCTTATCCTGCAATTTATCTTCTTGTTTTCAGCAAGCCAGCAATGAAGTAGAAAAACCCTAAGAAATCTTAGTCTGACATATCTTTCTGGGGAGTATTCATTTCCACACATAGCTGCATCAGCCATGGAAAAGTCTGTGCCATCACTGGAGAGCAAACCACTTGACAAGCAGAGTCTACAGACTTTAAAATGGATAAAAGCAAGTTTTTTCTGGCCTGCTTCAACTGATTTAAAGGTCTGATAGACGCCCAGTGTCAGTGCAGTAATCTGCTGAGGTTGGCTGTAGGCCATTTTGTAACGCAGGAAGAGAGCAAACGTTTGAGCATCCTGAGCCAAATTACAACAGACTGTTATTTTGGGATGCTAAGCTTTGGAATCTGAATTCATTTAGTTTATTATGGTATATTGGGAAAAAAAAAAAAAGAAAGATACTCATTAACTTCAATTAAATAGAACAGGCAGAAGAAACCATTCCCTGCCAAAAAGATACACAAACTACATTATGTCAATAGACCATCTCGTAACTGGACATGCGTAGCCAGAAGGCTGCTTCTGTTAGCCTACAGACTTTGGATGAAATACAGCTCACTGAAAGCATGACAAAACTCTGACTTCAAGACCAACCTCAAAACGTCCCTCCGTAGCTCAGCACAATAATTTCTTCAGCAAGATTTAAGGAGCCATTTTCTTCTCCATCTCTCTATCATAACAATATGCTACACCCACCATGACGAGGTGGTCGTTACCCACTGATCACAGGGCCTCCGCACAATCATCTCTCAATACATTTCACGTGGTGTTAATGAAGCAAAGGAAAAGAGACATTAGAGCATGAAAGTGCAAGCGTGTTCCCTGCTGTACGTTTTCCAACACACTATCCATATTTCCGAAGTAAACATGAGGGTTTATACAAACCCTGTGGGCTCTCACAGTTAGGAGCATATTAAAAAGATTTAGAATCACAGAGTGCTGGGAAGTCAAGAAACCGGTTGGAGAACAGCAGAGTATTTCTCAAGGCTGCAATGCCTTGTTCGATTCACACCCTCATCAGCAAGAAGATGCTGCATCTAAGAGACGAAAGAAAAAGAGCCTTAAATAATAATAATAATCATAATTAAAAAATGATTGGTGGCTGTTTCGTGTAGCATTTGCACATCACTGATATCCCAGTTCTGCAAAGTTATACAAGTGCTGGGTGTTTTTTTCTGGTTACTCCATTCTTCAGACAACAGCCTCCTCAAGCACCAGGGTGAAGCAGGTACGTAACAAAGCACAGGACAGAAGACCAAGCGAGCGGTAATAAACTTTAGGAAAACTAGGTGCTAATAAAGAAAATTCTCCCTTTTTAATGAAGAGAGAACAAACTTCAGTGACACTAGAGGGACATCTCGCAACACACCCAGTCGTGTCTCGCGCCAGGCCACCACCGAGGAGGCACAGCCCTCTCCCACCATACATCAGACCAAGCGCTCGGACCCAGCAACCGCCCTCCTTCTGTGTGACCACAGACCTGTCACCAGAGAGGGCCTGTGCAGCTGGGTGGGAGGAAGCTGAGCAACTTCCCCTCTTGCTTTCAGTAACAGCTCGGGCAGACGTCTACTGGGAGGGGAAAGCTAGCGCCAAGCCAGCCTTGGGATGGGGAGATGGACTAGATGACCTGAGCTGTCAGTGCGGATTAGATCCACTTACACACTCCTGGACCAGTTTCTGCTGGGTAAAGTTCGACATTACAGCTGGCTTGCTCCAAAAAGGATGCTCCTCCCTCTCCCGCACGCCAGCTCTTCCTCTGCCTCCATCAGCCCAGCACGGCGGTCACAGGCAGCTCCTTTTCGCCCAACACAGTGGGACCCACTTTGCAGGTGCAGCTTCCTGCTGGATTCATGGGCTGAACCGGCTCCCCAGCGGTAAGACCGTTTCTGGAGGCAGCAGGCAGGACGGGCAGGAGCAGGCACCGGGAAGTGAACGATACCAGCAGTAGCAGGGACTCGTGCACGGGCTCTGCCTGCCCCAGCTTTCCCGCGCTGGCCACCTCCACACCCATCCCCACGGGGCTGGACCGTGGTAGGTACGAGAGCAAAACAATCCCACTCGACATCCTCTCCTGCCTGGCATCACACCGGCAGCAGCAAAAGACCTTCTCAGGTTTTCCTTCAGCTTTGAGACTCTGCGCACTGAAGGTGATTATATACCCCATCAGCTCCTTCATGCCTGGATTTTACCTTTTCTTTCTGCTTCCTCATGGCTAGAAAACTCAGACGGAGACATCCCATTCACCACCGTCTGCTTTGGGGGGCTGTTTGCCAAGCAGAGCTTCACCCGAGCCTGTGATTCTGGAGCACTTCTATCTGCATACATGCGCACATACAAACACAAAAATCGTATGGACAGGTACTTCTTGATTAGGTATTGCGAGTTCATCATCACTGCGAGGAATTATAGGGGACATATGGCTTAATTTAGTTGCAGTGGTTTTGTAGTTACAGCTGAGTAGACAACACGACAAGACTAGTAATCATTTCTAAGAGGGAATGATTTAGTAATATAAGCTACAGCGCTTGTAAAGGCTCCTTGATAAAGGGCCAGGCAGAGCTGGAACAGTTTGGATCCATTTCCTCACCGCTGCCGAGAACAAATGTTGCAATACGTGTTAGGAGGGTTGAATGGAAAATAATTGCCTTCATTATGCAAGTTCAACATACAGACATATGTTCCTGGATAAACCGCTTCTACAACTAGCCAGGTCCACGTAGCTTATTTTCCATAAAATATAAGGAGCAGCATTTTCTACAGGTTTCAGTCAAGTATTTGAAACAGGCATGCGCTGTTTTATCCGGCAAAGCATACGCACATTTCCGAGGTTCACATGCACGTAGGTTTATTGCTTTTTACAAGAGATGCAGGTGTGGGAATAGGTCTCGTAGAAGATGCCTGAACGTGCACCAGAACTTTGGCATACCCAAAGCAGAGAGAAACTGGAGACATGGATTTTTTATAGGAAACATAGCACGTTGTAAAGCAAGATATCTTGGGCCAAGTCCAGTTCCTCTTGTTTAGGCAAACTGACCTCTTGATTTCAGTGGTGTTTCTCACTCAGGCAAGGTAAACAGAAACTCAGCTTTGGGCATTTATGGGAAGAGTCAAAGAAGTGTTTTCTTTAGTATGATACAATAGGACTTTGTATTAGCATTAGCCCCAAGTGCCTGGAAATCTGGAATTCAAATGAAGCAAAACCTCACTACAAATGAAGAGCTGCTTAAAACCAAGGTTGTTTCCACCACTGGTTTTAAAAAGCAGAGTTGCCAGCTACTGAGAAAGTGAGCAAGTGATGCTCTGGCCTGGGAGGATTCCAGTAGGATTAGTCTGGCAGTTGTAGCACAATCAAGACAGACTAATTTCTTCATTATTAGTTTTTAGTTCTTCTAAGTCTGCTTTTCACAATGGTTTGGCACCGTCCACCCTCATCACTCTCCGACTCCGAAGCTGGCAAGCGAACACATTTGCTTTCTTCCTTTATTATAGCGGAGGGATGGGCTAATTTACACCAGGAGTCCGGTGTGCCTGCGAAGCTCCTCCGGAGCCCCGGGACAAGCGGGAAGGCAATGCTCCCTCGCTCCAGCTGCTGCAGGAGAGACATTTCATCCATGAGCAGGAACAAATATTTATCAGACAGGCTTTCCAGTCATATGGTCCTAATCCTCGCAGCAATGTGAAACTCCCAGGATGAGGTCACGGCTGTTTAATCTCAAACTGTACTTTTTTTCTAGAGGCCAGATCAGGTAGGTAGGAGATGGAGCGCTCCTCTCCCTGCCTGGGGCTGGCCGAGAGCAAACCGCAGGGTTTGAGGGGCACAGTGACGCGCAAATACACACCCACAAACACGCACAAAGACTTGCTCCAGAGCACAACGGGGCTGCCAGGGTGCAGCGTTAAATTTCCAGCACCAACACCGGGTACCTGTTGCTCTGAGTTTTCAGAACTTGTCAAAATCCAATTGTCAAACTCCCTGAAAGTTCCTTTAAACAAAAGATGTTCTCAAAAGTGAAAAAAAGAATAAGATAAATGTTTTTTTAAAGGTCATCAGAAGATTCTCCCAGCTGATTACTGCTGGGAATACTTTTTTAGGTGGTTGAGGTATCTTTGGTTTGCTCATTAGCCTTTCACTGGACTTTGGTGATTTACACTTTAAACTGAAGAACCAGGGAATTCCCCGGCCATTTTCCTCCAGGGACTGTTTGGATCAGGAATTATCCAAATTAGGAATCCTGCTGAGCTCTGAGCTAACAGACTGGCTGATGACTCCCGGACAGACCCTTATTATTTTAGCCCAGACAGTACTAAAAAAAGATCATCTCAAAAACATGAGACATCCAACGGCAAGTTAAACGCAGAGGCCAGCTATATTCCTTCAGTTTTCTCCTTACATAAAGAGAGGCGTGCCATGCATATGATAATATTCCAAATATTGTGTGATATTAAGTGAAACAACTCAAAATATGTCACTCATGGGTACACAATGTATAGCAGCACTGTGTCTAGGGACGAGGTTATCTCGAGCAGGACTGAACCAACGTACTGTGTGTTGCGTTTTCAGCTGGAAGGTTTCCCAAACCTCGGACAAGATGAAATTTGGGTCACTCCCAGAAGAACCTGACAGACAAGTAATCAAGGAGGTTGGAAAGTCAGGTCATGTCTCTTATTTTGAACCAGCCTTTGGCTCTGCAATTTCATGTAAGATTGAGTAATTTCTGAGTGTGAGTAACCTGGAGCAGCCTGTTTATCTGCAGCCAAGCGCTTCCCAAGAGGGGAGCTCGGGTCTCCCACAGTCCGGGTGAGCCCCAACCACCAAGCACCAGATTTGGCTTTGGGAAATCTCTCTCCTTCTCTGCACATCTTTTTCCAGAAGTCTTGGTTTTTAAGTCACACCAAAAGAAAAACAATTAAAACCTCCGGGTTTCTGTGTCTCTCCCCGACATCTGCAGCAGGACTCCCACATTCATCTCTGATCAGCGATGGGGTCTACTTGGGTCATGCCACTGAGCAGATGCACAAGGTTGCTGGGCCAAAGGCAGGGTCACAGGTTGGGCCTCAAATGTACTTACAAAATCTGGATGAGAGTTTGTACCAGGTGGTGGTTTGGGGTTTGGTTAAAGCTCTGCTCACCACCTCCCCAGGACGAGCATCACTGCGCCCCAAACGCTCAGTCCAAGAGGGGAAGGTTGGCCAGGCAGCCAGCGTGGGGGAGAGCTGCTGAGCCCCCACGACACTGCAGAAACCCAGACCCTGTGGGGCTGAGTGCATTTTGCTTCCAGTGCGTTGTGGTCACCTCTGATAAATAACAGGAGAAGAGAAAAGCAAGAGAAAGCGGTTGATGCTGCAGGGCTGGGTTGTTTACCCTCTTTCCTGAGCAGGTCCTTTATTTATTTCACATGTGGCAAGAATCAGTCCTTGGATCTTCAGTTTTCTTTTCTCCTTCTACCTCATTCCCTTTGAATCCATTAGCCAGGGAGATTAGCGGTGTCACAGGAACCAGACCTTTCTGCTAAATCTCTTCCAGATGTCCAGAGTCACAAACATGTCAGTCATTGACAAGAGCCTAATGACAAGTTGCTCCCTGTCCGTTAGCGATGGCTACTGTTTCCTGGCAGAAAAGCCTTCCCCCCACCTTCCCAGAAAGCTCTGAAAGCAGGTTTTGCAGGGAGGGTTTCTTCTTCCTTCCCCAGAAACAGGGCTGCTATCTGATGGCTCACGAGGAGCTCCCCATCCCGGTTGCTGTCGAGAGCTGCTCTCAGCTCCCCCAGCGCTGCCACTGGAAAATTGGGCACAAGGCACCACATCACGGAGGCATTTTAGGATCTGCAGGTTAAAAACAAGTGCCAGACCTGGATGCAGCTGGTGGGGTTTGACAAGCCCCAGACTGTGAGGTTCTCCAGCAGCTTGGTGGCATTAGACAGTGCTTTTTCTGTGTTGGCATTGCCAGCCCCAAGGAGCCAAGTATGAACTGGAGCTGACGCTACGCTCAGGATGGCTTTGGAAAAAAACAAGCAGGTAGGAGGGCTTTCTGGGAGCAGTTCAGGCTAGAAGAGAAGGAAATCACCTGACTATTTCTTTCTCCTAAGCAAGGAGAGCCATGCGGTGATGTTCCTGCCTTGCTAATGGAGAAGGCCAGGAGCTGTGTGTGGAGGGGCTCTCTCAAGCACAGGATGCAATGGGATTTTGGCTCCAAGCCTGGAAGCCAGGTCCTTCCCTTTCTGCTTGCCCAAAGACATGTCATGGTTTTCTCAACCTGTGGCAATACATTAAATTTCACACCCTTCTCCGAGTGCGTTTTGATCAGTCTGTGATTGCTATGTTGGACTTGTCTTATACCCCAGCTCCTCACAAGCTCAGAAGGTACTTTTTCCAGGCTAAAAGCACCCTCAGAAAAATCAATACCATCCATTGTGGAGATTCCTGAGGTTTGTATTTTCCCCTCCTTTCATCTCGTTTGATGGATAGAATTTAAAAAAGTGCAACTGGCCAGGGAAGGCTGTTTCTTCCATGGAAAGTGCCAGTCTCTTTGCTGGGATGGGCAGGCGGGATGGACTGCTGCAACATCCTTTGCCATGCTCCCAACCACACCACCGCAAGGAAATGATATTCAGCAGCTCATCCCACCTTGGCACAGAGGCTGCAGTGAGATGCCAAGCCAAAACTTGTGCTGAAGTCTCTGAGAACTGCTCTTTTAATGCAGCTGCTTATTAATGTAACCCTGGTTGGGGAGATTTCTTCCTTTTTCCTTTGAATTACAAAAACCATTTCAAAACTTGATCCCCATGAAGGTTGGGCATTGTGTCAGCTTTAAGAAGCTGAAAATAGTGATGGGTTCTATGCAGTGAGCAAAAAAACCCACTTGGAATCTGTCATTTGGATTTATGAATGTAAAGTCTGCTCTTTTGACATAATCTTCATGATTTAAGCCTGTGGTTTCTGCACACAGTTTCCATTAAAATTAATGTAAGTCATCTGGGCAAATCTCTCCCAGGTTGACAGGACGAAAGGTTTGACTCCTGGAGCTTTATTCCTCGTTTATGGGTTCAACGCTGACCTGTGCAGGATCCAGCCCACAGCCTGGGTTGGAGCCTCCCATCCCCACTCAGCAGGACCCTCAGTGATCGGGCACACGGTGCCTGATCTGGACACCCAAAGCACCGGGGAAGGTTAGCAAATGCCTCTGGAAGCTGCTCCTGAGCACAGCCTCAGAACAAGCACCAGATGTTTGCCAGATAAACCAGAAAGTCAGACCGTGCTCACCTCTTCATGCCGCAGAGCTGTTGTGGGTTGAGATGTTCTGCCTGATGTGAAACCAGCTTCAGCATCAGCGTTGCTCCTGCAGCAATGTGCCATAAATGGGTGAAGCAGGAAACAGAGCAACTTAGAAAAAATCCCAAACCAGGAGGTTTGGTTGCAAAACAATACAAATATATGCTATGAAAGAACATACAGATATCTCCTCAAAGACATTAGCGCCTCATTTTAAGTCAAACCCACTAGTTTTGCAGAGGATCGCTCACATCACACCCATTTGAAAAGCAGCTGGAGGCTGGATCCTTCCCAGATTCAGGTCATCCATGTGAGCCCACCATGGCCAGCCCAGGAGAGCATTGCTTGAGAACCAGTCCTCCAAATTTCCCCAGACAAAACCACTAGAAGATGCAGCTCTGTTCGACGGCAAGCCCACAAGTGCTGACACAGCTCATTGCCTCTCACACAGTTCCCAGCGATGATTTATTTCCTTTTTTCTCCTCTACAATCACATCCCTGAGCCCAGGCAAGGACCGCTAGCTCTCTCCAAACCAAGACATGTCTTTCCTTCTCAGCACACATTAACACACATTCGCTGGGCGCTCAGAAGTAGCGTGCTTTGTGTTTTCCCCAAGGAAATTTGGAGAAACCCATCTCCCAAAGCCCTCTTTCTCCTTTCCCCCCCGGGACATGAGTTCATTTCTTCATCCCACCGCCCCCAGCCCTGCCCCATTGCTCCCCATTCCCTTCCTCAATGCCCTGTGGGGGGATGCCTCTCATGGAAATTGTTTCTTAAAGCAAATGGACGTAAAGAAAATCTCACCAAAACCCCGCAAACCTGCAATATTGGGATCCCCCTGTGCTAATATAACAGCATCTCTCCTTTCCCTTAAGCCCTGTGCATCCCCAAGCCTGCACCCACCCAGACCTGCCACCGAACGCCTCCCAGTCGCTCCCTCCTCTACGCCTCAAGCTGCCTCCTCCTCCTCTTCCTCCCACAGCTCGTCTCAGTGATGGAGAGCAAATATCTCAGAGCTGGACCGCAACTCAGTTTTCTCCTGAGGTGCAGACAAGTATGGTGGAAAACACAAATGTAACCTCATTCCTCCCCGTGAAGGACAAAACCATGCAATTTTTTCCAGTAAGCGATACAGCTGGTCCAGAAAATGCAGCACCCTCCAGGCATTGGCTCCAGTTCGGGGAGCGAGGTGGGGTGGAAGGACAGAAAACCAGAGTGAAAAATGAGATAGGTGAAACCAGGGAGCACAGCTCTCTGCAAATGTTTTGCTTTGACACTTGCAACAGTGGTTATTCATTTTCCAGTAACTTTATACCACTCTTAACCAAAGCAGTCAATGCAAAAAAAATGGCATTACGAGCGCTTGAGGATTTACATGAAGTGTTAATATCAGAGCACCCGTGTGTGGGGAGAGTCCTGTGGTGGCTGCGATTGCTCCATGGCCTGGGGACAGCCTGCAAATGGGGACTGCTCATCACCAGGAGTGGCAGCCCTGGGGGAGGTCCTGACCACTGCCCCCCAGATTTGCACCACGCCTCAGCACGTGCCCAGGACTGAAAACAGGGCTAATAACCTCCACCAAGTAGATGTTTTAGATTCCTCGGTCGTAGCAGCAAGAGCCTGATGTGCCCATATATTCAGATTAATGGGTTAATGAACAACTCCATTACATAATTGCCTATGATTATTTTTTAAGAATGATTAATTAAATAAGAATTTTTTTTTTCCTAAACATTGGAAGGCTCTAAGTAGCCTAAAGGAAGAAAGGGGAATGTGTGACAATACTGATTTTACTAGGAGGATAAGTCCAATGCCATTTAAGTGACTGAATTTAAACTAGAAGTTAGAAAAGGAAGCAGCGTCCGTACCTACCATGGGCTATTTATTTCTTGTTGCTCTGGCTTCCCCGCTATCCTTCAGCTCTCTTGCCTTTTCCATAGCACACACTGCCCTATTGTCTCATAAAAGCCTTAGTTCAGCAAATGAGAAACATATTGCGGAGTCTGACATAATTGCAGGCCGTGATTCATCTGCATCCCGGTACCTACAGTAGACTCCTTGCTGCTATTGAGGGCTGCTTCTCATTCCCAGCCGCCGGCGGAGGCGTGGAGGGGACCCGAGGCTGCGGCGCTGGGTATTACGTGTGGGAGGATGAAATCATCACGGTTAGCACGAACGGTGAGAGAAGAGAAAGGGGAAAATATCACAACTGCTTATTGCCATGCAATATCTGGAATTAACCTATTACATCAAATTGTCGCCTGCAAGCATAGGCCAAGCCTGCGCTCTCCATTATGAGCAGGTTCACCAGACTACAAATCCCAGTATAATACCACCACTAACGAACCAGCAGCACCACGAAATGGAGATGTCTCACTGGTGCTCACCAATCCATACACACTGATGGTAGCCGAGTACCTGGCCCAAGCGCTGCCTCAGAGTCTTGGGCATCTTCATTGAGGATTTTTCATTTTTCACAGTTAGAATTTGACTTTTCCATTTTGTCTGCCCACTGGGAAAAGTCTGGCACTAACATTAGTCCCTGGTGTTATTGCCTCATGTTCTGCTTAGACTGTAAAAAGCAGAAAAGGAGGAAGAAAAAGTCCTTCCCATTTAAAGGAAAAAAGAAATGAAAGGTAAAGTGAGGAAAAGCAAACCTCAAAAGCCTAGAAATTGTGAAAGCTAAACTGTAAGACACTCGTCAAGAAAATTTCCTGCTAAATCATAGCTTAGATTTCTCTTTATCTAGAAAAAACATTCCCCTTTCTTCCAAGGGTTATCAAGTTTTTCAGAATAAAAAGCAAATGAAGAGCCTAATGTGAGGAATATGAGCTAATGTTGTAAACCCTGTAAGCTCTTAAAAAATTAGAGACCTTCACTGGTATTACACAAAGATAAATGATTCCATATAGTCCAAAGCTGATCTGTACTTCCACTAAGTACCTTAGTCTTGGGTAACTGTAGGAATAAAGAAATATTGTGTATAAATCTTTCAAAGATGTTTTCATATAGAAAAATAAAGTGCAGTTGGTTTTGAAGATCAATGGAGTTGCTGTTTTCTTCTTATTTTATTAGGCAAGTATGCCACGTGGGAATTTCGACAACAAATGGTTTGTGAAATGTAAGAAATACATTTGTTGGCATTAGAGTAATAAGCAGGATTTTTGATCAGTGCTAATGTGTTATTCTTTCATATGTATATACACACACACATATGCATATATGTTTGCAACGTTACCATAAATCATGTGAAAACGTAGAGCAGATGTTCTGTAGTAGCTGGGATTATCGTGCCTTGGTTGTGCTTTCATGGGAACCAACCCACAGCGGGCTCAGCAAAACATGCCTTATGTATATAGTAATGTGGCTACTTGAAAAGAATATTTATACATGGGGCTAACCTAGATTTTTTTAAACATGAGAGGTGACTTGTCGTCTTAGTCTGCTTTTAGATGAGTCAGACTGTATACAGATGGTTTCATTAGAAGAATATTTTCCAGTAATTGGTCATTTGTAATTGTCTGCACATCCGGAGGACAGGTTTTCTCAGCCATTTCCCCAGCCCATGCACGGGGATGACATGCTCGGCCACGTTTGAAACACTGCTGGACCCAAAAGATAAAAAGCCAGAACAGACTGAGTTAAAAATGACTGGTCAAAAAGAGGTTTACAAAAACTCCTGAGTTTTACATCTTTGTTTCTGGTGGGGAACTGCAAGTCGGGTGGAAACTGGTCCTACTCATCCCCACTGGTCCTATTCATCCCCACTGTGCCCAAGCCGAGGGATTTGTGTATCTGCATCCCGAAAAGGCAGCCTGAGGGAAGATCAAAATAACTGTTCTTCTGAATAAACTGCTTAAATTATGTTTGGTTGGCTGCCCATATTTCTAAGGACAATACAGTGACTGCTGCAGAGATGTATCGCTTTGCCATCCGTGTTTCCCTACAGCAGAGGTTCTAGGGACTAAAACCATAATACTCTGTCTCTCTCTCTATATATATAGCAATTTATAAGAAACGAAGGATTAATGCAGCAAAATCCTCAGCAGTACCAAATAAAATACAGAAACAAATGCACCTTTAAGCAGCATCAAAGAGAATATAGCACAAAATTTTCAGAAACATCAGTATCTCTCATAATCCATGTTTCTTAGATTTTTCCAGTCTAGAGTTAATCTGCCATCGAAGCTCCCATGTTTGAAAAATTATCAAAACACCATAAATGGATGTTTGTGAGCAACTGGGCACAACGGGAGACCAGCAGAGAGGTCAAATACAAAGATTTATGTATGGAAAGAGAGGTCCCAGCTGTGATGGGCAAACGAAGGGGTCACACACCCTCAGCCCCTCTGCATGCTGGTTTGGCCCTTGGCAGCATTTCCAGCAACTTTTTCCCTATATTTGGGGATCTTCCCTCAGAGCATCTGAATTTGGAGCTGCCAAGAGCACATTTCTGTGAGACAGAGGTGGTGAGGGACACCTCGCCACAGCGGCACCCACGGTGCAAGGAGAGGCCATCTTGGCAAAGCGAGGCGGGACCACAAAAGAAATGTGGGAGACATTGCAACGCCCCTGCAAATATTTTCCACATCTCAGAGCAGACAGTCAGCGATGAATGAAAAACTAGAAACTTCACATGCATACGTGTTGTTTGTTTTTTTTAAAGAAAAAAACCAGCAGTTTCTATGCCGTGCTTGCCAAGGGGCAGCTCTAATTCATCCCCTTGGCCATCTCTGTTGAATTTTCCTCTCTACAATTTGCTAAACAGCCGGATTGCCATGGTTACCACAGCTCACTACTGATACGCCTCAAACATACTGTACATTTTTGCTGGGGAGACGCAGACACTGAGTCGTTCCTGCACAACTGCCCGGAGCAGCGGGCTGCAGCCGAGCCCCACACCGGCCAGTGCCGGGATCTGCAGAGGGCCCCAAGGTGATGGCAGGGACTAACCCAGGTGAGAGGTGATGGGAGAGATGGTGCTTCATCCTTGCTTCTCCTTGCTCTGGGGAAGAGACATCATGTAGCCACCCCACGTGGCTTTAGACATTTGGCAAGGGCCACAGGATTGTGCCACGGGAGCCCCTGGATCCCTTCTTCTGACCTTACCCCTTGTACATGCACCAGCATCTCCAGCTAAGGAATCAGCGTGGCTTGGTGTGGCCAACTCCCGACATCCAAATCTTTTTCCCCATTTCATTTTTAGCACGCATGTGCATAAACACACACACACGTATTGCATCGGTGGTGGGTTCATAGGAGGGAATAGCTATGTTAAATTCAGACTTTTTTAAAAAAACCAAACAATGCAATAATTAATTTCCATGAAGAGATCATGTATTTTCCTACTTTTGATGTCTAATAAGCCAATTTCAAGCAAGAGGTTGTATAATTTCCTGCTTTTGAAGTCTAAGGAGTAAATTGCATGGAAACATCCATAAAGCACAGAACTCATTAATAAATGTATAGTCCCTTTGTCCAAGACTTCCAACTTTAAATCAAACGCACAACAACCAGATGTTTTTCACATTACTGCATTTCAAGATTTTACTGGAAGTGATCTCATCATACATACTTAATGTAGGTGTCCAACTGTGCATGTTATTCGTATAACGAATCAGACCTTGCAGCTTTAGGACACTGTGTGGCAAACAACTATTGTTTAAAATGGATAAAATTTATGCTAAGCTTGCCACAGGGATATGAAGGAGACAAACTGGATACAATATGCTGATTTTGATGAGTGTCAGAAGTGAGGAAATTATATCATTCAAACGTTTGAACTTATTGTTAGGAAACACTGAGCCACTGTTTCTGGGAAAGATATTGAATTTAGCCAATCTAGTAAATCAAAGACTTTTCTGTTTTTCTTTGAAGTAGGAAATTAACTGCAAATGCAAAAGATTGAGACCAGGACAGAGACAGAGCTGAAACGAGATGTACGTTTTTCAAAGAGAATGAAAATGAAGGCTCACATGCAGGGAGGGGTGGAGTAACATTTCAGTAGGAAAACACTGCTTCATCGTTTTTGAAGAAAATATATACAGTTAAGTTAGGATTTGAACTTTTGCTGGGAAGGATGGCGAGCCGGTGGAGCAAGGCTTCCTTCCCTGAAGGGATGGAGAGCGCAGGATGCAGCTCAGTCGGCACGCTTGCACGCCACGGCTTCGGCTTGCTTTGGTCATTAGGGAAATACCCACTATCGACTTCAACCTGCGAGTACCAATTAGTCACCTATTAATTACCAGCAAGAGTTGGCTGAAGGTTATTCAGGACTGTTTATCATCAGAGCATCAGTGGGCAGCCTTTTGCCAGAGGCAAGCTCACACCTCCGGTTCATTGCAGAAGAGCCCTAGCAACTCCCCTCCTCTTCCCTCCACGTCTGAGTAAGATTTTGAGTTTCCTCAAGACTGTAAGAAATCTCACAGGAAGGTTTCTCAGGGGCCTTCATACCCTTTTTGGTTCCTTCTCGCATTGGAAACACCACCGGGGCTCAAATCATGCAGAGCATCCCGTGGGGCATTTGCTGAAACAGAGTTGCTAAGGCACTCACCCACCATGGCTCCACTCTGAACCAAGGGGCCATGGGAGGCAAGGAAGAAGGAAAACAAGTGTTTAATTTGAGAAATGGGTGAAATGATCTCATCTTGTCCTCCTCCCCATCAATTCATCCTAACCTGCTTTGATGCCACCTTCCTACAGAGATCAGGTTCCTCTGCCACAGCTTTCTGGGACATCCTCAACAGCAAAGGGAGGGCTCACAGCCTTTCTACAGAGAAATGATCATCAAAAATGAAAATACTGCCACTTCCTATTGGGTCAGCTTTGACTCACAGCACAAGTAATGGGGAAGCAGGAATACTGACCAGCATCTGGCTGGTTTCCTCTTTCAGAGATGTGGGAAGTTCACCCAATTTCTCAGCCCATTCATTGGGAAGGAAAGGAGGAAGCAGAAATGACTCATTTTCTCTTTCTACCAAGAGAACAGCTGAATTTGTGCCTCTTACTTGCAGCCAGATCATCTGAGCCCAACACATCTGAGCAGGTTCAGTGGAAGTTGTCCAAGTCCTGGTGTACAACAAGGATCATGTTGGCACATATAAACACAAAGAAGTGTCACATTTAAAGGAGGGAATTTTTTCTTTTTAGAGAAATAATAGGCTTTTCAAACACATTAGCAAGCCCTTTAGTGATGTCTAGAGACAGCTCAAAATAAATAGATAAATCACACAGCCAGGAGCAGGAGAGCACGTGGTCCCAGGCTGTACCCAGACCTGAGGTCCTTGGCACGGCCTTAAGATGTCAGTGGGAGCAGCAGGTCTGAATATGGGAGCTGAATTGCTCAGTGCAGTTCCTGCAGGAATTAGATCACTTTTTGGCCCTCATTAGATTAACGCACACGGCTGTTAGAGCAGCCGAGGCGATGAGGGGTGCTCTGCCTGGGTGCAGCCAGCACACAGCATTGCCGAGGTCTTGGCTCTCTCTTCCTTTGCAGGAGGAATAAGGGTTATTAGCAGCCGAGGCGATGAGGGGTGCTCTGCCTGGGTGCAGCCAGCACACAGCATTGCCGAGGTCTTGGCTCTCTCTTCCTTTGCAGGAGGAATAAATTTGGCACATTGCTCACAACACACTCACCGATATCCCGTTAATAATCTTTGCAAGATCTGTAGCTCATTATGAGGAGAATATAGACTTGAATTAGGAGGCTGAATCCAATTAGACTGCACTGAGTTGCAATGTTCCAGGTCTTAAAGAGACCACAAAAGCCCGATCCCATTTGAGATGTACAGTTTACATGCTGGATGTTTGCAAAGAGCAGATTTTGCAAACCCTCAGATCATTTTTGCAGCAGTCCTCATTATCGCCATGCCAATTTCTGTCAATCACAACTGGCACGATAAAATAAATAAATCCCCATAGCGCTACAAAGGGGTTGGGAACCTTCTGGAGACTTGGCACTCGTGTCGCACTGCTCACCAGTGGGTGAACTCAGCACAAAAGCCCACTGCTATGAGAATAACAAGGCCTTGATCAACTCGGCCTTCAGCATCAAGCCCTGGTCTGTAATCTAGTGAAATTATCCTCTGCCACTTCTCACCGGGCGCCAGCGTACAAAGGCAGCAGTGTGCCTGGGCAAGCACGTAGCGAGGCTACCCAACTCACATCAGCGCTGCTCCTGCCCAAGCAGGGGCAAAATGCCCACCGGCTTTTTGCAGGACCAGTGTTTGGGGGGTTTTTTGTTTGGTTGTTTTTTTGTTTTGGTTTGTTTTTTTAAAGCGTCAAAACAGACTTTGCTGGCCAAAGCAACTGCTTGATCCCTGGTAATTCTCCAGAACTGTTTGGCTGACCCTTGGTGGCAGAGAAATTATTCATGACTGGTTGATATAAGGATCATAACCAAGCAACTTCTGAACCCGGTCCTACAAAGGAGGGCTTCATAATTGTGGTATCAAGTTCCTCCTTCCCAGCTGTGCGTATTGTGTGGGCAGTTTTTAAAGCCTGTTATTCCAGGGGGAAAAGCTCATGTCGGTCCATACCGACACTGGAAGGAGCAGCCATTGAGCACTGGGAGAGGTTTCATATTTGCTTTAAAGGAGAGTTAATTTTGCACAGTATTTGCATTTTGAAAGCAGGAGTATAAAGATTCAAATGATCCACCAGGTAATACTCTCCTGTGGCATCTGTGACACTGAGAACTCGTAACGCGGGGAAAGCAATATCCTACCCTTGCTACAAACACTGGGAACAGCACATCCCAAAAAGCATTATAAAATTTTAACAACGCCAACACAATTTGATACGTAAAGGCTTTATAAAAGCATATAAAATTAAATATAAAAGGACACTTATAAACCTCCCATCCATTGCCTGTTGACAAATGTTTCATAGTTGAATATCAGAGTGTTTTCTGAATAAACTATAGTGCTGCTATACTTTTCTCTAAGTAGAGATTGGTTTTGATATGGGCATTAAATAGTTTCCATTTTCAGACAGCAAAGAGGCCCTGCAATCTCTTTTTCCCTTTTTAAAAAAAAAAAAACCGTAAGTGAGGGATGAAGACATGGTTTTCCGGAAAACCAGCTGTGCAGGCACAAAAAGCCACTGCACCCTCTGCCGGACACTGCCGAGAGGAGTCCTTTAGACAAACTAGACAAGCTACATACATTATATGTTGTCCTGTACATGAGAAATTAATTTTTCCTGAAGATGTTTTTCAAATTGTACAGCACAGATGAAACCACAACATGGCTCAAAGCAGCTCTCATCCCAGTTAAAGATGGCCACAAACTGTGCTCTGGGTACCAGGAGCGATAAATCCAGCATCAAGCCATGAGTAAGAGCGGATGGGCAGCTGACAAGTTTGCTTCCAGCAATAATTAAAATTAAGCACCTTTTAGCCTAAGTATCACCGAGAGTGGCTCAGGGGACAGCCTTGCAGCAGCATCCAGGAGCAAACAGGGGAGATGCGTCCAGCGGTCCTGGTCTGGGCACGTCTGGATCAGAAACACCAGAGAGGGGCCAAGCACCCCTCGCTGCCCACAGAGCACCCATCAGCCAGCCAAAACGGCCCAGGGCATCCTCCCCCCCGGACCAGATTTTGGAGATCCACAGCCCTGTGTGACCTGGACACACCCCACAGCTCTTGGTGGGACATGGTCTGCTTCTGAGGGGCAACAGGGCAAAACTGAGAGGCATCATCCAGCTCCCGAGCTGGATAACCATGGCTTGAGACAAAGTGCTCTGGGTTTTCCATAACAAACCATTAGACCGTAAGTTTTTCCAGAGCCACAGGTCTCCCCCATTTCACAATACGACCGACTAAACCAAAGCTGTGTGTCCAAGAAGGACCTTGCAAACAAGTAGGAATTTCTTATGAGAGCTGCAGGAGCATGCAGACTATCTGCAGACGCTTGATTGTTTCTTAAAAGGAAAAAAAAAAGCTTCCCTAGCCCTCGTTGCATCAAAGCAGCAAAGCCTAGGGAGGTTTTAATTAACCCTCATGCGCCAACGGAAGGAAATGCATAGCAGGAAAGACTGTTTTCCGAGAGAAGCCGTACAGGAAAGTTATCAGCAACCCAAGCGATAAAATACAAGGGCAGGGAGTGAACTGTGGATTTAATGGTGCAAGAAGTAGTTATTTACAAACCCTCTCTTAATGGTGCAGCATAGTGATCTAACCTGAAGTACGCGTTCAGCAGCGTGGGGCTGATACCGCTGAAGTGGCATTTAAGGTATCACAAAGCAGCTATGTCACCTCAAGTGCAGCAAGGGGGACCCTGGGTGTGCTCATGTCCTCAAGTCTGAGGTTAGTTGCTCAGAAGAAAGAGTTACTGCTGGATACTCATTAGCAGCGTATAAATTAAATGGGATGATTTTTCTAGTTTAAACTAGAATTAATTTCTTAATTTGGGTGACTTCAACAGTCCACTCTGGCTTCAGTGTTTCTGGCTCCAAGGTAGGATGTCTCCTCACTCAGAGGAGCCTGGGCTCATTTTCTGGCTTGTCAGTGTAACCACAACACTCCTCTCTCCATGGCTGGAGACTCTGTCTCATCAAACGTGTCGATTCATCTCCATCTCAAGGCTCTTCACAGCACATCCCCACACTGGCCATCTCCCACACGCTGCCAAGCCATCAGCGCCCACCTCCAAACTGCCAGCACCACTCGCCTCCGCTGCCACCAGCAAACTCTCCAGCAGGTCCCCTGCCCTACCCGCTGCTTGGCTGTGTGCAGAAGGCCTCTTCTCCATCACCCAGCGACCCTCCTCAGATGTCCCTTGGAAGTTTGCTCCTCCATGACACCTATGAAAAAGCAGGCTAAGCCCTTCGCCCATGGTGCTGGCCAACATGGTCTCACTGCTGCTTTCACCCTCCTGTGGGTCCAGCCCACCAGACAGCTCACTCTGTGCACAGATCTCCTTCAGGGGGCTTTCACACAGCCCTGAGCACGAGAGACCAGAGTGGTGTGATGGGGGACCATCAGCCATGACCATGGAGCAATAAATCACCCAACACACAAACAGGATAACAAATACCACGCAAACTTCCAGCTTCTGGCTTTTTTCTTTGCCGGATGAGCGACAGTTTAACGATGCCTTCCCATCATTACCAAGAGACTTGTGTTAAAAACAAACAAATCAAAGCTCTTGAGCCAGCTCTGCTGCACAGCTGGATTCACGAGCCATGAACAGCCTTGGCCAAGGCACTGCCTATGGAAGCAGCTCCTTTGCTGCTTGCCTCCACTCTGGCAAAAGCAGGTATGTGCAATGGAAGTATGTAAGAGAAATTATATTTAGACAGATATCTACATTTTAGCGGTAGCAGACTTCTCTACTTTGATTGTTAATGCAAGCCGGTCTTCTTTCTCCGTATCTGTACTCCGGGCCCAATCCTCTTCCATGGAAAGGCTTGGGCAGAGGAAGGCAGAGAGGCTTCATCATAACAAACATTTAAGCAAATGGTTTATTTTCCCGAATCAGGACCATAGACTTTAGGAGGGATTACTTGACCTAGAGTCAGCAACTTTTTCCACCAACACTAAAAATACCTTTGAATGAGCCATGGAAATACGATAGCTTAAACACTTTGCAGTACTTTAGGCTAGACAGTGGTTTATAATTATATGGTTTCCGTTCAGAGACCTGCCAAGGGGCCATTCTCACACAGTCTTTATTTTTGAGAGGGCAGGGCTCTGCGAGCCCAAAGGCAAGGGGGATAGGCAGTATCCGCCTTTGCCTATCAGCAAAACCAGCCTCAACTCCTGCACCACATTTTCTGTCTGCAGCTTTTTAAAATCCAACAACAGCTCCTCTTTCCTTAAAGTGTAAAAGAAAATCTGCTGAACACGAAAGAGTGACAATCACCACAATAGCTGTATCACTTATTTTTATAGTCATCTTTATGTGCTTTCATATTGAAATACCCAGTATATTGCAGTTCTCCGTGCTGCTAATGCCAAAGTACTGAGAAGTCTTTTGTGGGCTGATCCTGGAAGCTAGGGTACCTGGAGAGGGGAGATTTGGGATCCTGGGCACCACAAGACCTGGTTGGGGATTTTAAATTAAACTATTTGTGGTGAGATGAATGTCTCTCTTCCTTCTTCCAAATGAAAGCAAAGGTGCTGGAGCACAGCCCTGGATGGCAGGAGGTGTGGGAGCCACGTGCAATGAAGGAAAAGCAAAGCAACATTTCCATTTCTGCTCACAAACCTCTGTTAATAGCAGCCACCAGGTCAGCATTTAATGTCAGATAAAGAGCACGTCCCCAGAGGGGGCAGGGGATTCATTCTGCGCTATGCACCCCTTCCTCAGCACATGGGCATGGGAGGGATTGCACATGCAATGCAGAAAAAGAAAGAAAAAAGGATCATGGGGCATCTGAGCAGCCAGTGGCTGCACACACCAGTTCATCCCAGTCCCAGTGGGCAGATGCTGGTGGGCATCCCCATAAACCCCAGCACTGGGGCTGGGCTTCCCTTAATCAGAGAAGGAGCAGTACAGGTGGCAAATACGTATACACACACAGAGACATTTTATCTCTATCTGTATATGCAGATATAAAGATCCAGGGAGACAAGGAAGGGCTGCCTGGCAGGACTGTATTCACCTGCTTTCCATCAGAGGGCAGTGGCAGCCCAGCCATTTTCACCGTCCCCTGCACAGTCCAGTTCATCTCATGAGCACCTTTATGCTGTGGAGGATGAGTGCTGCCCTTCCCTGTTTCTCAGGTGTCCAAAGCCAAGACCTGG
The DNA here is from genome assembly GCF_000699145.1 of Aptenodytes forsteri. Taxonomy (NCBI): domain Eukaryota; kingdom Metazoa; phylum Chordata; class Aves; order Sphenisciformes; family Spheniscidae; genus Aptenodytes; species Aptenodytes forsteri. The sequence continues at coordinate 15,631,775 of NW_008796044.1, forward strand.
CTGGGCTCAGGTTTCCACAGGCTTCTCCTGGATGAGCCCAGCTGTGCCAAGATGAGCTCTTGCTCAACAGGTTTTTTGGAAGGAAAAAAAAATACCAAAATACTCCCAAACCCAGCAAGAGGACAAGAGCAGAGACAAGGCTCTTCTCTCTGATGGAGGATACACAGAGGGTGACCATTACCCTGGGACACAAGGGGCGTCTCGGGGCTGACGCGCCGCGGAGGGGAGGAAGGCACATGGGGCTGTGCAGTTCATCCCATTGCACCCTGCCACGCTGACGGGGACCCAGGACCCCAAAGAAGTTTCTGTCTGCAAAAGCCAATAGGCAACTGTGCACAGTAAACTGCAGGGTTTAAAGCTAAGAACGGACTAAATTAAATACTGGGCACAAAGCCTCACAAGCTGCACCTCGCCTGGGCTCAGAGGGGCATCTTGCAGGACAGCTCAGCGGCAGCTCTCCGTCGGCTAGGGAAGCGCTGGAGAGACAAGTGCATTTTCGCGATTGCACACAGCGTCTTCAGTTGCTCACGTTAACTAATAAAAAACCACTATGTGTTTCTACAGATTGAAGCAAGGCTTTTTGAGGAACCACAAAACCCTTCTTTTCCACAGGCCGAATGTTTCTAAACTATTTCCTGTGAAACGCTGCAATGAAGTCTCTCTCTAAATTACACTCATTAGTTAAATTGGGTTTCATTACCATCCTTTCCCTCAGTGCCCATTACACCAGCTGGATGCTGCATTTCAGGAATCCATTACATGCTAACAACAAAAATGTTGCCTCTTAAAAGAATAAAAAATAATTAAAAAAATACTAGGTCCTATTTCTTTAAAGGTCCAAGATGTTATCAGAGAAGGGGAGGAAGATGAAACAGCTGCTTTTGGACCCCAAAGTGCTCTCTACAATGCCCTGATCTTCCAATTTATTTTTTTATAAGCATAATTAACAGAAGCAATAAATTGTTATCCACATAGACAGATTTTTGACTAATTCAGGCCCTCTTTTATGCACTCGGCAGTGTCTAGGAAACTTGGGCAACACAACCCAGCACAGCAAGGGTAAAGTGTGCTGGCACATGGGATCACAGCCTGTCACCTCCTTGAGCGGCTCATATGCGGCATTTGCCACCATCAAAAAAAGAGAAGAAAAATAAGACATTGATAACAGACATCTGTAGTATCATGCCTTGGGGCTTACTTCCCTAGAAATTAAACTAGAGTCTTGCAAAGTCTGGATATTTCAAAAACCTGACATTGAGGTAACCAAACTGCCCTCTCTTCTTTACTGCAATCTACCCATACCCAGGGATTTCACTCTATTTTAATCTGCAGGTCTTTTAAGCATATTTAGGTGTTTCAGGTTGTACTAAGTGATGAACAGAAGAAAATGAGAAGGCTCCTGTCTGTTGGGTTTGCATGTTGGGTAATTCCAGTAAAGCAAAAACCAGAGCAGGCTGTGAGCTTCAGCATACCTGTGCTACCAAAACCTCAAAACTGAACGGGTGAGAGGGAGGAACAAAGAGCATTTTTAGCATAAGTTAGTTGGGCTGAGAATTCACAGCCTTTAGAGCATTGCCAACAAACTCAGTCGTGCCTCGGTACTTGGTAAAACAGAAAGGAAGCTATTACAGCTATTTGCATCCCTTCCATAAGCAGGGGAAAAAAACCCTCTCATATTGCTCAGTGACAGGCTGAGTCAAACACTTCCTCTTTAATGAAAACTTTATTAGATCCCAGCATGGTTACAATTTTGGAAATTGCTTTTAGTGAGTTTGATGGGGTTTGGAGCTAGGATTTAACGTCGTTGTCTTTTAAATTTGATCTTATTCGAACTACATTTAATTTGATTGCGCTGCGGTGCTTACTTGCATATGAGCATTTTACGATTTTGCTACTTATTCACCCCTTTGCAAGCAAGACACCCACCTGCCCCGGTGTTACCCCCAGACACAGCACAGTGGGTGTTCAGAAACCACAGGGTGTCCTGCAAAGCCTGCAAAGCTGCAGCATTTGGGCTTTCTTTTCCTCTCCCGACATACATGCTACCTAGGCTCCGCAGCTACTGCTACAGAGGATTGCCTTTCCCACACACACACTTTAACCCCTATTTCTCAGCGGCTCCCAGCACCGGGCGAGATGAGGAAAAGCCCTGTCCCACCTCACTTACCTCCCACATGGTTTCCCCATCTCCTCCCTCCCCACGGAGCCCTTCACTGCCTGCATCGCAGAGGCTCTGCCCTTGGTTTTGCTCCCCCTGTCCTGCTTTAACTCTCTCACACACCTGCCGTCAGTGCAAAATTAAGTAACTGCCAATCGCTGCCACATTTCTGCAACCGGTTTTTCTGCAAAGAAAAAAAAAAAACCAACCAACTTTGGCTGCAGCTGGCAGCAAGCAAAATGTGAAGAAATTGGTAGGTTATGTGCTTTGCTTCAGTCCTTGGAATGTTGTTCAGGCACAGAATAAGGCTGTAACCCCCGTGAACTGCAGTGTGGTGGGCGCAGAGAAGGCGAGCGAAGCATCCACTGCTCTTGCACAGTTCACACAAAATCTACGTTAATCACTTTACCTTCCTGATCTTTATCTCAGGGTATAATGTAAAATGTCAGCAAATAATTTAGTCTTTACCGTGTTTAATTCACTCAATTAGCCCTGTAAAAACTTTTCAACTCAATTAGCAAAATCAAAACAAAGCCAAAAAGTGTCACGGAGGGGTGCAGGGAGTCAAGCCTTGCAGACCTTAGCAGCCTTCCCGTCCTCCACACAGCAGAGGCAGCAAGGCAGTAGTTTATTAAAAGATCCTGGAGAAATCAATATCCAACCTGGAAATCCAGATTTCCAAAAAGCTCTTAAGCCCAATTTCCCAGTGTGACACAAAAGCAGATGCATTTTCTGCAGTCTACGTGGCCGAGTGTATAGGTGACGCCGCTAATTTAGGACTTGAACAGAAGTTAGCTGTTGTGGCTGCTCTCATGAGTCAGGGGAATATCAGAGATGGCATGGGCTGGCGGCCAAGAGGCCTTACTGTTGTTTTTGAAGAAGGCCCTTGAAGCTGGTGGGTTTTCCTGTTGCATCTCTCCACGGTACATTCACCTCCGCTGCACTAAACTGAGTCTGCAACTTGAAACTGAGAAAGTATCTGGCCTTCAGGATATTTATTAGTAACAGAATTAGGAAAAAAAAGCTAATTTTCTGAGCTTCTGAGGAAATGCACAGAATTACTTCACTCATTCTTTTCTCCTCTTTGATCTCAATTGGTAGGTCTCTAACAAAATTAGTAATTAACAAAATGAATTTAAGATAATGTAATTTTATCTGGATTGGTTTAGCTGAGCTCTGGGCATGAGAAGCATTGCACAGAGAGCTAGGTACTGTAATTGTTTTTCCTACATACTCTGTCTAAACATATTTTGTTTATATATTATATATTAATAAACACATATTGTTTCAAAATGTTACTGTCAAACAGATTTTTCCCCTTTCTACGCATAACATCTGATGAGCAAGAAAACAGTAAACCAGGAGTGTTTTTTCTGGAGGAAAAAAATCACGCAGGGATTCAAATGGGAGTGCGGGGTGTGGGAAGGAGGCGGCAGGTTTAAAACCCCTCGTGTGGCAGGACTGGCACAACCCTCCTCCTCGTCTTGCTCATTTGCGGTGGGTTGTCTGGAGCTGAAACATCTCCCGTGGTCTCCACCAGGCTATGAAGCCCACTCCAGCCAGGCTTCAGCTGGGTTCAGGTGTTGGCTCTGTCCAAGCCAAGCTGTTATCCTGTCGCTGTTACTGTATGACAGACGTAAGTGACATAGCTGGATGACACTTCACTGGGAGAAGGGGAAAGGAGAAGGCAGCGCGTGTGTCTCGAAGACATCCTGAGGGGTTCACCTTCTTCTCCCATGAAATACAACTTCTGGTCAGTGGCATCCATCGGCAGCTGATGTTTCTGTCACTGGCAAAGATGGGTTTGAATCCTGTGCAGCAGAACCGCTCTTGGTTCGGTTTTGGGATGCAAGGCCAGTCTTCACCCATCTGGTGCCACGAGAGAGAGAGAGAGCGAGGGCACAGCATCCTGGCTGAGAACCCCGACCCAAAGACATATGTAACCCGGGCTCCTGTTTTTTATTGCACAGGGAAACAAAATGGTCAGTGGCTCCCAGTGGCACAGACCGGGCAGCCAAAGAGCTGAGAAGACAAACAACTTCCAGCTCCTGGCTGTAAACCAGGACATCGCATTCCCTCCCTTCCCAGAAACAACACTCGAGGTGGCCTTGTTTGTGCTGCAGTGTTCTCTTCTGCTTCAATTTCCCGTAATTTTGCTCAGCCACAATATTATAGGGTTTCTAACATTTTCCATTGGGGCACAGTGAAGATTGTAAACATGTGTCTCTCCCACTGTTAATGCTAAAGGTTCATCATCAGCAACATGGTAATATCTGGGATGCATTAATGAAGCCGGCTAATAAAAATGGGGTGCAAGGGTCTCACTTCACAGGTCGCCTGATCCGATTTTTCCAGCATGAGGTTGGGTGTGATGCGTGGCACAGAGCTGTGTCCACCTGGCTGAACTTCTTTCCATGAAGCAACAGCCATGGTGGGAGGGCAAGGTATCCATCTGCCCAGATATTTTTTTAAGCTCATTTGAACTCTTTTCCCTTTCTCCACCCAAATTATCTTGCTAAACTTCAGGATTGTGCAACAGGCAGGAATGAAGAGAAATAGTTACAAATTGTCCTTAAAATTTGGGTTTAATATTCATGGTTTCATTGTAAACAAAAGCAAGCAAACCCACGTAGCTGCTATTGCTAAATAGGTTGGAGCCTCTACACCGCCAATTAGCCAGGCCGGTGGTACACCTCAAGGGCTGCTGCCAGTTCTTGCTGCTGGCCTGAATCTGCAAGCACAAGAACCGAGGCCACATAAATTTTCTGATTGGCTGGAAAAATTTGGATACAGCCTCTGTTGGGATGTATAAATAGAAAGCAAAATATTTCAGACCTTTCACTTTGAAAGCAGAGCTCTCAAGGCACGTGAAAATGCACAGGGTCACAGCAGTCATCCTCGCAATTGTGATCTCCAGTGGTGAGTTAGCTGAATTTTGTTAAACATTGCTCATTGTAACCTGCCTTCTTTTTCTTTCTCTCCTTTTCTTTTTTTTTTTTTTTAATGAAGTGTATCTGTAAGGATTTAGGAACTGATTTGCTCTCTGCCATTTTTTGCTTTTGAAAATAACCCCTCTCGCATTGCATAGGAACCTCCATGGAAAAATCCTTTTAAGATATGGTAAAGAGTTGTGGCAAAATTTTGTTGGAGTAATGATGTTGACCGAATAAGAAAGAATCAGCTGAGGCATATCAATTACTAACAGCATGCATGTTTTCTTAAAAACCTTTTACTTCAAGATCAACCCGCTAAGCACAGAGTGTTCCCAGAGATGTTTCTGTGTTTAATGTCATCACCTTTGATTTCACAAAGAATACACAATTCATCAAAATAAATGAAGACTACCTAGAACAAAGGGCTGTTTTGCTCAAGGAAGGCATTAGAGATTTCCTGCACCCTTTTAGCACCAGACCTTCAGCGCCAGCACATCACTGCCCCTCTGTGCCTACACTCCCAGAGCCCAACGGGGACGGTGCCTGCCGAGCTGTTCACACACGTGGATAAACCTCAACTCGTTGCTTCTTGCTAGACCAGCCCCGTTCTCCATAGGGAGCCCCAAGAGCATCCCCTGGGAAACCCTAATAGTTTTTTTGGGGGGAGCAGGGCTGTTAGAGGCTTGTAGAAGGTACCAGGTCAGGGGTTGCCTTTCCTCCCTGCCGCCCTATAAACATCTTCCCTCTCTCAGACGTCACTGGGGCCATGAGATCAGCACGGGTTTGGCTGTGGGTGATGATAGCTGGAGCCTGGAATAAAAAAATACGAGGCTGTTACCCTACTGGCTGCTACTTTGAAACAGTAATGTAGAAACACTGGGAGATAGAAAATGCAATTAGTAAAAGCTGGATGACAGCTTTTATTTTTGACTGGATCCCACATTAGGGAATAGGAATGGACCTGGTGGGTCTCTCTCAGTCCTGCTTTTTACAGTTACAGTTTAGGATTCCAAGATCCCAGGTGGCTCAGGTCACCTTCCAGGCAGAGACATCCCGTAGCTCCAGCCCCACGTCTGCTATGTGAATGCGGCACAACTGCCCCGGGGCAATGGGAGAGGAGTGGGTCACTCCATGATGTCCCCTCCAGATCTATTTGTTCTGCATTTTTGCTTTGAAGTCGCTCCTTTAAGTACCCTCAAACGTCATTTGACAAAGCATAAAACAAAAAAACGCTATTTCATTGCATCCCTAAAATTAACCTACATTAAAAGATGCACAACTTTCTAGTTCCCTGAAGCCTGATCCATCGTTACAGCAAAGTCCAAAGAGGCCTTGCTATTGATTAAGCATCACGGGCTGGGAAATCCCCTTTCTAGTTTGTGGGTTTCATCTTCTGTTCTTCTCGTTTCTTCTTTTCTAGCTGCTGCAGCACAATGGGCAAAAATCTGCTCAAGTCAACCTGCAAACAAAATCAGAGGCTGCGACTCTCAGGGCTGCGGCGGATACAACCGCTCCAGGTCCTGGGCTGGGATGACGGGAGATGGCTGTGCTTGAAACTTTCTTAAAATAAAAATAAGCATGAAAAAATGGGCGAGAGGAGGGTTTCTAGCTGGCAAGGCGCTCTGCCGCGGGCTAACCCGCCTTGCTCTTCTTCTTCAGAGGAAGGAGGCAGCACATGGGAGTGGACGTGGTGTGTGAGGACGGCTCGGTGGTGTACGCACCCTTCACGGGGAAGATCGACAGACAAGCCAGGCCCTATGGAAACGGCAATGCCATCGACGATGGAGTTCAGCTTTCAGGATCAGGTACCAGAGCTGGAAGACGTGCGTCTTGCCAAGCTTGATTGCAAAATGTTCCGACTCCTTTATAGAGCTTTAAACTGAGCCAAAAATCATGAACGCAACCTGAACTGCAGTGTGCTTGTACGTGAATCCAAGCAAAAACTGTAACTTTAAAATCCAGGTTCTGTTAATGCAGGAAAATTTATTGAAAGTATTATGGCATTTCACCTCTATTAAAAAAGTCAAAGGATGAAGCTGGTCCCTTTGCACATTTTGGATAATTAAAGGAACAGCCTCTGACTTGCTCATGGAATTTTACCCACCTTAATCCCCTTCCCCACCCCCCTCCATGTTAATTTATTTCTTTTCTTATTCTCTCTTCTTGATGCTACAGCAGCGTCACAGCATTTTCTGTAACTTTTTCTGCTGCTGAATCTCTTATCATTTTATTGTCATTTGTATTTTGCTACTGAACGTTATGACTTTGCCAGGCTTTTAAACCATTTCATAGGAGCAACAGTTTCCCCCTCTTCTCTCTCCCCTGTTAACAGGATTCTGCATTAAGGTGTTTTACATCAAACCCGTCAAGTACCGCGGCCCCATCAAGAAGGGAGAGAAAATCGGCATCCTGCTGCCCATGCAAAGGGTCTACCGAGGAATTACGTCCCATGTCCATATCCAGAACTGTGACTTAACGGATCCTACTCCCAACCTGTAAACGGGCGGCTGCACCTTCAGCCCCCCACCTTGTATATTCATTAAATTGCTTGGGCATAGGTAGGCCTTCAGCCCCCCACAATATTCATTAAATTGCTTGGGCATAGGTAGTCACTCTAGCGGAAGCCACTGAGCCTCAAACAGTTGTTCCACCTAAAAAGTGTCCATGAACAAAATGCTGGTGGTTATCTGAACGTGAACAGACTCAGAGTAAGGTATAGCACATGCTTTAAAGCTGTTATCGTGTCTTGCACATCACTGCACTCGCAGATGAAGGCTGAAGTAGCGGGCAATGGACGAGTGGCTGAGAGATGGTGGATCCGCGATGCTCAGCAGCACCGCAGCGAGCCGTGCTGCAGCTCACTCGTCTTGGACTTCTCTGCTCTCTTTGCAGCCAAACACAAAGATTTCTTTAATAAGTCAGAAATTTTACTTTGCTTGCAAATGAAAGATCACACTATTAAAGAGCTGCTTCACTACAAATTGCTTTGAATTTCTTTGGTGCTGTCACAGAGTTTGGGCTGGGTTCTGCTTTTTTAATGCAGCTGGGGGGAAAAAACTTGTATAAAGCTGAAACACAAATCTTTCCTGGGGCCCATGACCAAAAACATGAAACAACATTAATGAAGTAGCTCATTCCTTTTCCCCAGACTCGGGATTGCTTCAGGATTGCCTTGGCACACCCAGGTTTCTTTTTGTCCAAGTGAGGCATTTCTTTCCACTAGTAAATCAGCTGAAGACTTTCCCGGGACAACAAGCTCTTGTTAACAGGACAGGGCTTTTCAGGCCAAGGCTACCAACATGCTACTGGGAGTCTCAAGGGCTAAAGTGCTCTACAAGTGCTGCAGGCTCTCACGTATTTACTAACGCAACTGCAGCCTCGGATAAGCAGGGAAGCTGCTTCGGCGGGAACTGCGTATGTCCTGACAGCAGATTTGTTTTTCCTAAGAAACTACAGAAAGATATTTGCCACATCTGTGCAAAGTGCTTAACCTGCTGTGTCCTTTAACTTTGCTGTGAATGAAACATCAGCACGTCCATATAAACACGCAGCCCAAACCTGCAGAGGCAGACAGCAACCAGACACTGATGGTGAGTCAATACAACTGGGTTTTCTGTGAAAAAACCTTTTCCTTATACCGAAAGCAGAAACATTTCAGCAAAAGTCCCCAGGGTTTTCCAGTTTTGACCAATTTTTTTTTTATTTTTGTCATGAAGTTGGCTGCCTGCAGAAAAGAAACACTTCCACCTAAGTTTCACTTGGTTAAAATCCCAGTTTTTAACCCAGTTATCAACTTCTCACATTTGAAAAGGGAAGGTCCCAATCAAGCCCCCACTTCTCCATGCAAAACCTAACGAAACACTGAGCTGACCCTGCTGACTGAGCAGGGCACCGAGCCTCCAGCCTTAATACACTCGACTGCAAAATCAACATTTTTACTTGATTTTAGTCCTTGTATGGGAAAGAAAACATGATCCGACACTTTTTTTTCCCAGCAAAGGCAGGTAAGCTCTTCCCTGGGTCACACTTGTCTCCTTCCTCCTCCCTCAGCTGTCATATGCATCAGGAACCTGTTAATAGGCACAGAAGATCCCATCACCTCCTTTCTGAAGCACAGCACACAGGTATCATCAGGGCCCTGGGAGGAACATGAATGCCAAAACAGCACTGAGAGCCCCCAGCCTGCCTTCTCCCTGCCCTCGGCAGAGCATCCTGCCCTCCTGCAGTCCAGAGAGACCACGCAGCAGCGCCCGCTCCCAGGGACTCGTGGTCCCCCCGGCTTGTGACGGAGCTGCTCCGAACTCACCAGCTTTGCTCCTCTACAAGTAACATTTTCACCTGTACATTAATGACAACAGCTCAGCACTTTTCTGGTCTGTCCCCACAGAGTGGTTTCACAAACCTTTTCAGGGAGCTATTATTTAATCCGAGTTTTTCCAGCAGCGCAGGGAGGTGCAGTGCTTTGGTGCAGGGATGTGGGGTGCTCCGGCAGGTGCCTGAGAGAGGTAGAGGGCAAATGCTAAAAATTCCTGGTTTAGCTGGGGCTGTCACCCAGCAGCAGAGAAGAAAAATTAAATAACACTTTCTATTTCAGGTTACAGAGCAGTTGGGGCAAACAGTATAAGTAAATCCAGCTTTATCTTTTCAGTCTAGTAAAAAAAAAAATGGCTGTAGAAGAAGGGAAAGTACAATTTGTAGCTGACTCTGGGAAGGAAATAAAGGGCTGGTAAAATACACAGCTCTAGAAATATTCAAGATGAGGGGAAAGGGTGCTGGGGGAAGTAACGGGGCAACTAGGCTTTTCAGGAAAGAGTTGGCAAACTCAGGCCATGCAGAATTGCTTTTTTTCTGCACCAGTTCTGCAGGGATCTTTTCCTCACTATCCCTTTCATTTTATAAGTTTGTACAACAAGGTCCCGGACAGAGAGATGAGCTGGGGTCCCAAACTGTGAAAGTCCTAACTGCCTGAGGCTGCAACCCAAATCTGCACTATTCCCTTCCATTTCCCCGAGCATTAAAGGACATTTGGAGGATTCAGCCGGAGCTTTGTCCTCCCCACAGGATAGGACATCGGTAGCAAAAAAGATTTTCTTTCATGTTCCTCCATCCTCCCCATTAAAACCTGCCTAGCTCAGGCTTAGCAAGTATATCAAAAAGGCAAAATAAATTCGAGATGGAGTCTTCGATCAGAACTGTGCACCAGCACAACTTCAGCTTCGTCTTCAGCTCATACTTAGCAAAGAAGAAAAGCAACATACTCAGATCTCCTACAGCCTGCTATCTCCTTAAAATGACATGCCCAAGCATGCCTTTTGGCTGATCAGCTAGCACGACCTGCTGATTTTCCAACGATACTACAATATAAGCCGCGTACACAAAGCTTAATTAATCATTGTGGCAAAATTCCTCTTATCTCAGCCTCGTCAAGCGATCAGAAGCCTGAGTAAATAGCGAGTGCAAGTTGTTTTACATTGCGCCAGCTTGATTTTTACCGTGAAAGCCTGGGCTGCTAATTGCACAAGTAAATTCTTCTATGGTTGATTTTTAAATCACAATTTGTTTTTAATGATTAGCACAAAGAATATTATTTATTTTCCAGAGAAACAGCTTTTAAGGTTCTTTAATAACATAATGTGCGCAGATCAGCTGGGGGGCAAGTGCTCAGCATTGACTTGTTCCCACACTGAACACACCGGGCTAGCCAAGAAGGACAAAGCCAATTGTTCTGCAAAATATAGCTAGGAAGAGAATTTACCTTTTCAACCGCCTGCTAACAAGCCTGGCAAACCTACAGTTATGGTACTGTAACATCACCAAGAAATAAGATGTGCAGCGCTCATTTATCCGGTTCACTGGGGCTGCAGCCCCACAGAGGTTGCGAAGAGGAAGGACTTGGTGGACCAAATCATCAGTTTTTGGACGTTGGTTGAATCCCACCGAGCTGAAACACGTGTAAAGGAAACGATGGAGAAACCAGCCCTCACTTGTGGGCAACAAACGGAGGATGGCAGCACAGCTGGGAGGAAGCCGCAGGCCTTGGCTGGGGGGTTGGATTTGCCCCGGCTCAGGGTTTGGCCCCAGCTTTTGCTGATGTTTCTGCTCAAAGACTCCACTACCATTGCCCAGGTGTGTCTCACAGTTTTCTGGCTTTTTTCCTCCAAACCCCTTATTCCATCATTTTACCATTTTCTCATTAAGAGATGATGTTAAGATAATTAATATGTTAAGAGGGACTAGTCTAACGTTTGCAAGGTTTATGGACACACGCATGGCAGGTACCATCTATCCAAAAGCCCTGGTGGGCAGTGGACCCTCCTGAAGACTACATAATTTACACAGCAGAGTCACAGTATCTTTGGAAAGGCTGAATAGCAAAATAGGGATTTCTCCTGGCCAGCATCAGGCTTAACTCATTCACTGCCTGTTGATATCAGCCCAAACGCTCACATGTGCTCGCTGCGCTCTTGCTCAGTCCATGAGAAGACCTCGAAGGGACTTACACAGCTAGGGAAGTTACTACTGACATAAAAGGGGCAAAACAGGGAACTCGCACCATTCACGCAGGAGAAAGAAGTCAGCATTTCCCCAGCCAGCCCACCTGCTCTCAGCGTGCTCCTCGCAGCGCTGCACGCTGGCTCCTCTCCATCTCCTTGCCCGCTCCCCGCCGCGGGGAAGGAAACGGTGCAACTGCAGCTCCCAGGGGCTGTGCAACGCCGGCTGGTTGTTCCATATCCTTCTGTTAGTGTGTGCTAAGCGGCCAGTTCGCGTCTTTCACAACTGCACCTACCAACTGTTATACTAGCATCTCCGTTGCCCAACACAGGAATCCCACCAACTTCGGTTCAGAGCTTCCTCGTGCCCAAGGTGAGAGGTCTGCACCTTCCAGCTCGCCCAGGAAAGATGGGGAACACACTGAGAAATCTCAACTGCAGTATCATACACTTGAAAACTGTTTTATTAAGAATACTTTACCAGAAGTGCATTAGATATATTACTGTAGCAAATGACATTTTGACATGTTCTAGAAAGAACAGAGCAAGATACAATGCTGTTAAGATCTCTTATGGAGAAAATATAAAAAATGTACACAGCTACGAGCAATTTGGAGTCACCTCTGTAACACAAATGAGATGGAAAAAATTGCAAAGAATCGCAGCTTAGAGCCATTTTATAAAATACCAGACTGCAAAACAGGCCTCAGAGAAAAGCTTCTTCAGTGTCTGTGCACCTGTAACACAGCTGTACTTCTCTCCTCGTGCCTACCAGCTTGGCTGGCTTTACACCCGGCCTTTCCTTCACAAGACACTGTAGAGCGGATTGAGGTGCTGCAATTCATTCCTCGGTAAAATTAGGAGCATGTGAGTTCACAAAAGTCTATAAAAATCATTAGCTTTTCAAGGCAGGTCTGCCCCAGGTAAAATTTGTATAATGAGGTATTTAAAAATCTACTAGTGCAAACTGGCAGTCAGGAATAAATCAGAAATAAAACCTGGTTGAGAGAGATCATTATTGCAGAAACCCCACTGGAGACCCCTCAACTGGGAACGGCCAGGCACCACCCAAATAAAGTCTTTATTTTTCAATGGTTTTGTTTCCAGTAGGGAAAAAAGCTTACAGCAGCTAGTATCAAGCTAGCCAAGCTCAGAAATACTTTACTACCTCTACGGTATGAAATCTTCATTGAAAGATGCCACCCATACTGCCTCCCTTGCTGATTCTCTCTGCTAAGAAGAGCTGAGGGGGTTTGCGGAGGGCTCGTGCCAAATGAAGGTGAATAAGCCTGGAAAGCACATTACACAAGCTCTCCCAGCTTCGAGCGACGAAGGCTGTTTCTGGCAAGGGTCACACAAACCCACACCCCCCATCTTTCAGTTCAGGGGTAAGCAGCATCCCCAAATCCTGAATACCCACCGAGAGCTATTACCAGCACCTTGTATCATTTGTAAGCCCAGACTCCATTATATTGAGCAAATTACAACCAAAAGCCTCATCAAAACTAGACTGAGGGGACATAACATTTATATAAATACTCGTTTGGTGGCTACGAGTGTGAAAACCAGCCGTTCTTTCTGGCAGGATGCGGAAGAAAGCAGCAGGGATAAAATCAGCAAAGCCACTTGTAATAACCCCAGGGAGGGCTAAAAGATTGCTTGGGGCTTAAACGCTGGCTGTAAAAAAAGCTTGGAACCACAAGCAAAAAATTTGTCTCCAGCTGCTTGTTCCATGGAGATTTTCAGAAAACACAACGTACAGATGCTCTTTGCAAACTAGAAGTGGGGCAGGGAGACATCTGTTTCTCCTGTGAATAAAACCTGCAGGACTTCCAGAGGTTTCTGTAACTTGGAATATCAGATAGTGTATGTGAAAGCGCCATGACTCATTTAAATTTTGTATTAACTAAGACATGTCTGTAAAGAAAATCTAATGCTTTTCTGTTAAGTAGTGCAGAAAAATCAAACCGAAGGATTAAAAGAGACACTAAGGAGCCTGCTTAATAGTACAAAAGCTGAAATCAAGCAGATACTAAACGAATCATTTTAAAACCTAGAATTTTTTAGCTCCATGTCAGTTATGCCATGCAACGTGGGTTTGCAACTGTTTGTTTCAGAGCTTGAAGATGTTTTAATAAGAATTTAGTTGTCAAAAACTAGGGTTTCAGTGAAAAGACTTCATGGATTTAAGCCCAGGCTAGGTGATAATTTCAGCTGAACAGGAAAAAAAGACGTGTTTCCATGCAAAAGCATCTGTATTTCTTAGCCTAAGTGAATACTTATGCTACACCAAACATTACAGCTTCGTGCATTCTCTGGCACTCTGTTAGAAAGCTCTAATGGGCACACACACCTGGGGAGGAGGTGCTGGAATCACAGAATCATAGAATCATTGAGGTTGGAAAAGACCTCTAAGATCATCAAGCCCAACCATCAACCCAACACCACCATGCCCACTAA
>NW_008796044.1:15646330-15667756 GCF_000699145.1 Aptenodytes forsteri
ATACAGGCCAGGATGCCATTGGCCTTCTTGGCCGCCTGGGCACACTGCCGGCTCATGTTCAGCCGGCTGTCGACCAACACCCCCAGGTCCTTTTCCGACAGGCAGCTTTCCAGCCACTCTTCCCCAAGCCTGTAGCGCTGCATGGGGTTGTTGTGACCCAAGTGCAGGACCCGGCACCGGGCAGTGATAATGATATAAGAATGAGCAGCGAAGGACAAATGATACAAATGATACAAAATGAGACAAATGATAGAAGAATGAGCAGCGAAGGACAAACTGGTTACATCCACCGCAGAAGTTTGCCCATTTTTTCCTCTGGACCGTATTCTTGGTTCCTACCATTTTCGGCCAAAGAGTGCCCTTGCTTCAGGAGGGGGGAGAAAAGGTATTAAGAAACAGTTCAACCGGAGCTTCCTGAAATGTGGGATTGTTCATTTCCATCTGCTACTGTGTGCTAAGAGACCAATTATTTTATCAGTCTTTCCCAACCAGCTCTAACAACTGTTTGTTAGAATTTGTAGACATTTTCAGTGCCTAATATGGCAACACCACCTGCCCGGAGCTGTAATACTTTGCTCAAGAGTGATTGGCCAAGACAACAGACTTGGGCTTTCGAAAACACATAAATACCCCAGGCAGCTACTGCTCAACGTCTTTGATTCGATCAAAGAACACCGGTGAAACAGCCACAAAATGCCGGCTCTCAGTCTGGTCGCTCTGGTCAGCTTGGTGTCCACTGGTGAGTTGATGCTATATTGCAGTTGGTCTTGACGGGTTTTAGGCAGATGCTAACAAATTATTGAAATTCACTCAAACATAAATAATGCAAAGTTTTTTTCAATCTAGTTTTACGAAGAATTATGGTAATGTGCACAGTTATGATTATTATAAAATACGGGATTAGATGTGCATTTAGTCATATATTGAAGTGTTTAGAGGTTTCATGAAGAAAGTGAAACTAGTTTGACTTATTTCACAAACTTATATTAAAAAAATGTGTCTATAGCTTTGGTTTTAGTGTATGTACCTTAAGACCTCAAGAAAAAGGGATCAAATCTATATAGCAGGTTGTACCCTTAAGACCTCAAGAACAAGGGATCAAATCTATATAGCAGGTTGTACAATGTTCTTTTACCTACAGTTTCTGAAATTATAACTCCCCTGAGCTCATGTCTTCCACTTTAAACACCCAATTTTGCACCTTAACATGTTCTGTTGTACCGTACTAAGAAGTTTGAATTATCCCCATTTTCCTCTTTTGCACATGAAGTTTTCGCCAAACAGTTGGACGCATACCCGCCCCAACAACAACACAGACACTGGGCACAGATCTGCAGCGGCAATGCCATCAACAAAATCCGGGGCTGCGATAGATACGGCTGCGGCTATTTCGGCGCTGACAGGTACCACAGCGGGGCATCGGGAACCTGGAGCAGTGGGGTTTGCTGTTGCTTTCCTAAATGAAATGTTCACACGGGAGAAAGAGCGGAGTTTAACCAGTTGACACTTAGAATGAGAGAAGACTGTTATCTGCAGGACCTCTTAGTCGTTTTTGGGACGTTACTTGGCAATCTTGCAGAAGTGCAGTAATACCACCGCTACTAACTGATGCATGGGTGAAGAAGCGAGACCGTTACACGAATTAGCAGCCAGAGTAAAGGAAACGGAAAGTATTTCAAGGATTTGTCTCATTTATTCTTGTTGCATATAGACCAGCTATTTAACTAACATTCAGCAACAGCTTACAGGAAGCTAAGTAGATTAATTTACACAAGCTAAAGGTCTGCCAGCATTGTTGTCTTTAAGTAGGCACCTCATAACAGAACAGGTTCTATTTCCCTGAAAAATACGTAGACTGACTCCTGCCTTCCCTGCGTTTTCCTGTCGTCTCCTCTCCCCAGGCGCTATAAGAAGTGTCCATCCTCATCATGCAACTTCCAAATTTCTAAATGAGAAAATGCCAAACATAAGATTCTATTTTACACCAGCACAGATGTATTTTGGGGTAGAACAGGGGTACTTTTCTGTAACAGCTTGAAATATCCCATGAACTTGGGAAAATTAAAAATGCGCTTAAAATTTGAAATCCCATCCCCTTTTAAAGAAGGTCAGAGTAATACGAACATTTTGCAATAATAAAAGATTTCCTTCCAATTTCACTGCAGATGCAAAAATGTTGTTAGACAAGGTTCCGATACCGTACCGTGTTAACTGATCTATCTATACATAATGTTAAGCCTGACAGACTTCTCTAATTACATATTTATATTTTCAGGCACGGTGGTAAAGGAAAGCATGGAAAGCATGGAAAGCATGGAAAGCACATGGGCGTGGATGTCATCTGTGCTGATGGAGCGACGGTGTACGCTCCTTTCAGCGGCCAGCTCTCCGGACCCATTCGATTCTTTCATAATGGAAATGCCATTGATGATGGAGTCCAAATCAGTGGATCAGGCAAGTAATAACAGCAGATCGGTTGTGAGGCATGCGCAAGTAATCATTTTATTTACTCAAGATTTCTGTGGCTCTTCAGTTCAAGCAAAGCGTTGATTAATCTTACACCCTCTCTAGTTCCTACACTGAAGCACAACTAGACTGCTGCTAAGAAATATCGAAGTCAGCACCAGCAGGATGTAGTCCTTTTCCTACGCTTTTCTTGGAGAGAATGGAGGAAGGGAGTTGAAAAACAGGTAGCAGAAAAACAACAACCCCAAATCAAAAAAAAAAAGGAAACAGTAAAAATAAAGTATCAGAAATATGCCCTCAATTTTGCTGAGAGGATGTCTTCCTGTCCCTATTTTCCAACTCCCTCTTTTCCTCTTCTCCATAGCAATCCAAGTAATTTTGATTTCAGGATCATTGGTACCTTGACTACATTTCTGCTTCATCACTACAGTCTCCAATAAGAGGCTAGCACAGAAAGGTTCTTGCTCACCCCAAGAACAGATGCAGCTGCTGTTTCCTGACCTCGCTTCCTCCCCTGTCTCTTCCAGGTTACTGTGTAAAGCTTGTCTGCATTCACCCCATCAGATACCACGGCCAAATCCGTAGAGGGCAACAACTCGGGAGAATGCTGCCAATGCAAAGAGTATTTCCTGGCATTATCTCTCACATTCATGTTGAGAACTGCGACCACTCTGATCCTACTCCTCTACTTACGCCTGGTAAAAAAAAAAACAAACCCCAAAACCAACAACAAACCCCCCCAACCCCAGAATAAGTAGTATAATGAACGAGAATTAAGTTATTAATTCATTTCAAATAAGGACAATATCAAATAGCAATAGTCCCCTCTGTCTTAGGTTCTGACAGCAACATCTGAAAGAAAGAAAATATGCAATATAAATACAGCATAACAGGACTGTAGACAGTGTTACAGGAAGGAGAATATATCAGCTTATCAAATTTTATCTCCTGCCCCCCATGACAGCAGCAGCAGCATCAAGTCTCAGCAATAAACTGAGTCAGACATCTCTTCTGTTTGTACCCTTTTAACTACTAGCAATGTTTTCAGTATTGCATCTTAGCAGACTTTGGGATGATTCTTTGCAAATGCAAATACTACATTGATAGTAATGGAGAAGAGGACTTGAAGAGTCCAGTCCCAGCAGCCTGGGCATAGAATAAGAAACAAAACTGAGTCTTTTCCTATCCCTCAGATTACACTCTAGGAACAGTGATACTCTTTTTGAATTTTTGTCTTTAAAGCATGTTCCTTACATGAGATAACCCTAATCTAGAAACATTACAATCCAGCCTTAGGTCTACATTCTATTTACATTTCCTAAAGGATGACAAATTTTGTGGAGAAGACATCCAACTACATGCGTGGGATGTAATTCCAGTATGTTCCTATCTAACTAAAACATAGTAGTTACAAACATGCAACACTTCAAACAGGACCCGAAAGTTAACTTTGACCTGCTGTGGTTTTGTATTTCAAAGATTCTCCTCCATTCCCACAACAAGACACACACTGGGCAATAGTGTGCTCCGGGAATCCTACAAACGAGTTAAGAGGCTGCGATCGATATGGCTGCGGATACTACGGAGCTCCAAGGTACTACAAGTGGAACACGTGGGGGTTTGTTGCTGCTCCACTGAAATAGAGTTGAACTCTATTTAAGCCATTTAAGAATTACAGCTTTGAAGGTTTAGGTTGGACATGAGGCATTTTCACTACAGGGGTAATGCAG
This sequence comes from Aptenodytes forsteri, assembly GCF_000699145.1. Lineage (NCBI taxonomy): Eukaryota > Metazoa > Chordata > Aves > Sphenisciformes > Spheniscidae > Aptenodytes > Aptenodytes forsteri. The sequence continues at coordinate 15,650,527 of NW_008796044.1, forward strand.
CACCAGAACAGGTTGCCCACATTGTTCATAAAACCCCCGTGCTTGGAGGTTTTTATGACTCAGACTAAGCCGTGCCAGACCTGACTAGTCTTGGGAACAGTCTTGACTCAAGTGGAAGGCTGGACTTGATGTCCTCGACAGGTACCTGCCAACCAACACTTCTGTGACTCTACAGTTCTATTTAAAGGCTTGGAAGGCTTTTTTTTTTTTCCCCTCCAATTTGCAAAACTGCAACTCTAACAGATCATCAACCCTACATGGTATTACATCATCTACACCAAAACACTTTTATAGATTCTTCAGCCAGTCAACTATGTCAATGCTCTCTCAGTACAAACAACCCATTTCCAGATCTTGCAGCGTGCTAACTCATCTATCTCTAAACAATGTTAGGCCTCACAAGAGACTTCTCTAATTATGTATGTTTTCAGACGCAACGGTAAAGGAAAGCACACGGGTGTGGATGTCATCTGTGCTGATGGAGCAACCGTGTACGCTCCCTTTTCTGGCGAGCTCTCTGGACCCATTAAATTCTTCCACAACGGAAATACCATTGATGATGGAGTCCAACTCAGGGGATCAGGTAAATAGCTATTTTTAATATTTCTTTGTCTTGAGGTAATATAGGATGTATTAACTACTTGGCTAGCTGCAAGGTAAGCAAGGTACATGTTTTGAAACACTGCATCTTCTATTCATTTACATGCAGAACTTCTTGCTAGAAGTTAGAATGCAAATAATTGACTTCTGTAGAATGTCTTCAAGCTCTTCTCTTTACTAAAGCAGGAGTCCCCACCTTCTCCCTGCCTCCCATCTTCCCTCTTCCACCAAGCCAACAACTCCAACCACTATTTTTTTTTATCACCGCAGCATCTTTGCTATTTTGGTATTTCCACTATTACTATCTCAGTGGAAAGGACAAGACAGAAAATGTTAATATTTCTGAAATAGAGTTAGTACAGAAGAACAAATGCTTCATCAGTCACCTGATGTTTTCCCTCCTCTTGTTTTCACCAGGCTTCTGTGTAAAACTAATCTGCATCCATCCCATCAGATACAACGGTAGAATTTCTAAGGGACAAATCCTTGGGAAAATGTTGCCAATGCAAAGAGTATTTCCTGGGATCACATCTCATATTCACATTGAGAACTGCGATCACTCAGATCCTACTAGCAATCTCGAAAGGGGGAAAGGGCAAAGAGTGTGAAATGGAAATGTAGTAAATTCCAAATAAATTCATCTCAGCATCCAAAAGTTGTTTTTCCTTATCACATGGACAGCCTCCCTCAGTGAAGGAAGGGAAAAGTGTATTCTACAGAATTAAAAAAGTTATACAATATGCACAAGTTTACATTACTACTGATTCAGTACTTTGGGCCTTACATAATATTGCAAGGTGCTAACATTAATATACACTCCAGGTATCAGTTAGGTATTGGTTTTTTAAGTACCTGTAATTGTTGCAAACATTGTATCTTGGGCTACTCGATGAACTTTACTGCACCTTGGCAAACAAGATTACTTTAGATTTTGAAGGCACCTGAACTGAGGAAGAGTAGAAGGAAATTTATTGAAACACTCCACAAGGCATAAGAGTGGCTGTTTGGAGTTGTCATGCCAGAACCACCAGTGTCTCTATTGGATGGCAAAAGGGACTCCACGCAAGGGAAAAAAGATCTGAGTTTTTGTTGGAATTTGCATTTACAAGAGAATCAGGAAATTAGCAATGACTAATTATAAGCTTTCTCAAGGAGTCTGAAAAGTCAGTGAGCATGAAAACTAGCTCACCCCCTCATGTGGCAGAAAAGGTGCACTACTGCTAGCTTCTCACTGTAACCTGGACTTTTTAGTGACCCTACAAATCTCCTTAGCCTATCGGGTGTAAATTCTGTACTTCATTTTGAGGGTTTTAGTTACTCTAACAAACTGTATCACTGCATTATACACTTTAGAGATGGGGTTTTAGAAAGCCTTTGCAGGGCAGTGAAACTAGGAAAAGCCAATAAAATAAACAAAACTTGCCTTAGCTAGGACAAGGCAGAGCTCTGAAGTACAGGCTACTCTTGGGATAGTAGGAAGTAAAGGCAGCAGGCAGCTATCTGCAGGCTCTTGCCAAGTGCAATACCTCCACTGCAGTCTCTCGGGATGACCTATTAAAGAAGGAAAAGAAGAACTAATGTTGCTTTACACAGGGCAGTGTTTTGACACTCCTCAAAGCACAATGCATATACCGTAGCACCAACACATAACACTAAACAAATCTAACATTGCAAATCTAACATTACAACTATAAAATTCAACATTAACATGTCAGAAGTTATCTTTCAATTAAAATTAGCTTCCCACACTACCAGTGAAGAATCAATATTTCACATTGAGACTAACGTATCAATTTTGTTGGCATTTATTTATAAACTCAAGTATCAATTGGTCTTGCTTGTTAAGATTAGTTAGCAGAGCAAATGCACAAAAAAATCATCACAAAGTTCACAACATTAATAAATGCAGGCCCATTTTTCTAGAAGCTTGGAGCTGGAGCAAGCTAACCTTCGTGGCTTCACAGAAAAGCTGCTTTAGTAAGAGGGACAGAAAAAGGGACAATACTCAAAGAAGCCTTTTAACAGTTTCCTCCTGAACTATAGTTCTGTATATAGCCACTAGTGTTTGATACTTCATTAGTGCCGTTATGTTGGCTACAGAGACATGAAGAACTTTAGAACTCTACCAACCATCTACAAGATTTGTCCACAATCCATTTTACAGTTTCAGCATGTCAAAAATCCTCAAGTTTGAGGCACGAACATGAGATGACAAGGACTAATTCGCTATAATCCAAGAGTTAAACGCTTCTACGGCCTCTCCCCAGGTTTGTCAAGTATATATAGTTTCTAACAGTACAGAACCCTGCCTAACAGGAGGATGCAGTGCAACAGATAGATAAGAGTCTAATAGCAGATAAGAGTCTAATAGCAGATAAGAGTCTAATAGCAGAGCACATATTAGATCACTTTATTACACTTACATTTAAAGCAAACCACACATCTTAAACCAAATACTGTTTAGAAATATTTCAGTCTTTTGTTTAAAAGACAATTATAATCCCCTCAATTATGGAAGCAAGTGCTTGGGTAACAGGTGCTAGCAACCAGTCAGATGCTTCTTAACTGTTCAAGAGGCAATAATGCATTACTGATTCAGAGAGGCATTATATGTTATCTTAAATCCTTTAGCTTGCAACTGGAAACAAGTCTGTCCAAGACAATGGTGGTTTAAGCCTTTAGCTGTTATTTTTGCAGTAAAGAAGTGTAAGTGCGGAAGAAACTGACATTTTATCTGATGTGGCAAATCAAATGTAGACTTCTCATTATAAATAGGAAGACAACAACTACAGCGTGAAAATAATTACAGTAAAATTTGTATACAATGCATTTCAGTTTACAGTCTCCAAAATGTCAACACAAAAATACATATTCTAATTCACATCAACTCACCATTCCTTTCCCCTTTAAAGAAAACAAAGAAATAAAATGAAACTTTCTTCCTCAAAAGCCAATAGCAACAAGTATTAAACAGTCCTGAATTAAAAATTTCAGGATCACCTCCAGAAATCCTTACTCTAGAAATTGGAGCTTACAGCACAGCTCTGCGAGATACAGGCAAGATTACTACAGGCCATTTTGGCCTCTAACTGGCAAATAATCTTTTATTATTTTTTTTTTTAAAGTGCTCTAAACCCTTGATTCCAGACAGAAAGTGATCGAAGACAACTGTATTCCATTTGATCCTTCCTTCTCACTAGCCACGTTTATGAGATCCTTCTTACCTCTTAATAATGAAAGCATGGAACAGCATTCAGACATCAAATCTCTGTAATCAAAGACTTTAACTCTCTCAAATCCAGAAGCTATTCCTTATACTTTGGCAGTTTCCAAAGTGCTTTGTCATTCACCCAAGCAATCAATCTAGAACCAAACTTCCAAACTCATTAATTTTAACAAGGTCTTTTCCCCATCCATTTAAAGCATAAGACAGAAAAACAACATACTGTACAATGCAGTCTATACAGTTTAGCTAATCTGACAAAACTATTGAAAGTGCAATTTAAAACTGCAATGGTTTTTTGTAAGCATAAGCTTACTTACCAAAACACTTTCATATAGTGGCATGAGTTTAAGCTAGATTATATTTCAGTAACCTGGGCTAGTGTAAGTATATTAATGTACTAGCTTTTATATTTATAACATTAATATTTTGAAAAATAGCTGCATAAAACATCATGACAAAGAATACGGTTTTCCGGAACTCCAAGTTGTATCCAGCTTCCTATAAAGTTAGATTTGCTAAAGGAAAAGAGGTTCTCTAGTCCTCTTCTCACTACATTGAAAAGAGTAAACACAGACATGAAAAAAAGAATCTTTAACGTGAATGGAACATTTAAACTGAAGCTCAGAGAAGCCCAAGTTCACTGAAGTTTGAAGCACCTGTAAACCACAGACATACTTTCAGAAGTGTTAAGTACACTTAATCTATTTTCTATTTCAATATACCATTAACATTCTAGAATGTTTTGCTGTTATACTAGAGGTTCTCAAGGTAGAAAAACTCAAATCTGGAAATGAAGTTTTCATATTTCGTTTTTAAATTCTTTATTTGCATAGAAAGCAACACCCCGATTCTACCATTTTATCCACAAATGTAGAGAATTTACCACGTTGGCATCATATCAGGAAACCACATTCTTCCAAGGTGTTTGGAGACTTCTAAATGAAGTCGATCTAAGCTATAATCGTTATCTGGAATCAGTACCTCCTCCATTATAGAAAGCTGGGTAAGCCTGCCTCCACACATCTTTACAAATTCAATAAAACCTCTGCAAGTTACTTCACATTCACCAAGTCCCATTGCTGTTAAGTTCTTACAGCGCTCTGCGATCCGAATAAGTTCGTCATCCAAAGGTTGAAGTCCATTAGCACACACAACCAACTCAATTAACCTTGGGCAATTCATGCCGATACGACCTAACATTGCTTTGCTTACTGCACGACCAAAGTAAAGGTGTGTAACAGGGGTTTCCTCTCTGAAGAAAGTATCACATTCTTCTTCATATAAGAAGAAATACATCACAATGTTGACTTTGGGGGAGTGTTTAACGAGAGCATCCCAGCTTTGCTTTTTAATAGTGTGAAATTCAACTTGTCCAGGATTTTCACTCACAACGTCTATGCGAAGGTGTTCAAGATCAACATGTTTTTCACTTGAAAGAGCCAGCAGCAGTTCATCACTTAATATGTAGTAGTTCAAAGCCAGCTCCTTAAGTCCATGACACTGGTCAGCAACACAAAGAATTCCTGAGGAACAAAAAACCAAAAAAATTACTCTGTAAAATGAAAAGTGAATATAAGCACAGTTGCTTGCTGTAAAGCTCAAGCAAGTACTAATTCTATTAGCTTGAGTATTCATGCCTATATCCAAAAACCATGAAATATGATCAAGTTCTAGATATCCACATCCTTTTATGGGGTTTTGGCCATAAACACTTATCAATAAAAGAAGCAAGTCTAACTAGTCACATTCATCTTCGATCTGCATATCTTTCTTCCTCTTTGTCCTTCCCTGTCCAGAATTTCCTCAACTTTGAAGAGGCAACTGAAATCAGGTAAGATCCAGCTGGAGTTGCCACTGTTCCCTTCCCTAATACTCCTTCCTTCAGCATTCATCTAAGCATTCTATTTAAATGACCACCAGCAGCCTAGTTTAAGAGCTATGCTAAAACAGACCCTTCCCTCAATTAAGACATAAACAAGTTCTTAATCTGTTGGAATACAAAATACACAGATTAAATCACCTTTTGTAGACTCTGGATAAGAATATGGGAAAGAGACCAGACCAGGATTCCCCTTCCCTAGCACCAGGGCTTCAGGAGAAAGGTAAGTGAGAAGGGACCCAAAAGCCCTCTGAACTTTCTGGCAAACCTGTATTTTGAAGGGAGTGAGCCCTTCACCAACTAATGCTAAAATGAGCAAGTTCATACTACCAGATCTGGACACACGAGGGCACTACAGAAAGTGAAAGGCTCTCAGTCTTAACACTACTAGTTTTTGAAATTTGTATGCACTCCATTTTTTTTTTTTTTTAAATGCAACTTCGAAGTATTAACACTTTTGCTCAGTCAGTTAAACTCACAGCACCTTGCAAAACAGTTGTTGACAACTGCTTTCATCTCCGTTATCCCACCAACCAGTAGTTGATTCATGGGTCGGGGATTTTGCACGTGTGTTCCCACAGAATGCCAGTTAGTTAAGTTTACCGAGTTGCACACATTAAGCAGGACACATTTGGTTACCCTTACACAGAACGGGCAATGAACATCAAGTCCTTGGAACGTGTGTTAAAGGCTTGCACTAATTTTGGAGGCTCTTCCTCCTCAAGGCCTATCATCCGAGCTACTGAAGCAGCTGAGAAGATGTAAAAAAAATCCCCAGGATTCGAGAAGATGCAGTCAAGCGAGGAGCACCTCCAACTTCATTAATCCAACTCATTCAGTAACACAAAGACATTATTCTTCTTCCCCTTCCAACTGTCCAAAGCCAAGACTAGGTCAATAAAAGGCCTCTGCTAAGAGACTCAGAAGAGCACTAGAAGGTTTACGATAACTTGTTTCAAACTAAGGCTTGACTATTGTTTTATGATACTTTACTACTACATTTTTCATATATATTCACTACTCACCAGCAGGTGATACATGAGGACAGCTGCTCATTTTTAGCAGTTTTAGAGTATCACTATTGTTAGCAACAAGAACCTTCAGGGAAGGATCATCAAGTGGTGTGTCATCTATCTTGATTGATGATAGTGACTTAGAGTTTACAAAAACTACTGTCAGTGCTGAAGCAAAATGAGCCTATTTGGAGAAATTGAAGAAGGGAAAAAAAAAGTCTTATGAAAAGATAGGCAGAACTTCAGCATCTAAATCTCGGGTTTTGCATGCGCAGAAAGTACAAAAATAATCACTTCTTAGGCATCCCCTTTCTTGTGTAACAAAGACAGGCTTATTTGAACATGAACATAGGAAATCTTCGTTTAAAAATATGCTGCTGCATGTGACAAAAGTCAACTTTAAACTCAGTAGTTAACTCATCCACTCCGATTTATCTTTTCACTGTAATAAAACAGGGATAAATGGACATAGTGATGAGCCTGAAGTATCTAGAATTTATATGCAGAAAAAAGGAAATGGCATTTATTTTACTTTCCAGAAAGTAACTCTGCTGTGACCTACAGAGTCGAAGAAAAAAATCTCCCCAATATTTTAAGAATATGTTGCAGCATGTGATCATTGCATCTTTTAATCTAGAAATGAGGAAACTCAAGCCTTCTAAATGATTCCCCATCTCTACACTACAAAGTATCAACACTACTAAATTTAATGAATGGAATCAACATTTAACTATTTTCCTAATACTAATGGATGCCACAAATTAAAGAAGATACACCAATAAATACAGACTGTTTCATAAAAATTACCATCAACTGAGTAACAACACAGTAAGAAAGCTGAAGTGGTTTAAGAGTTAAGTCACTCTAGTTACAGTTTGTAGAACATTACCTTAGAGACATTCATGAAGCTTGGTTTTGCTGTAGAAATCAAACCCAGTGTCTTGATAGAACAGTTCACCAACTGAGAAAGGATGTCACAGGCTGCTTCTGCTGACTCAGTGCTACTATCAACCTATAAAAGCAATTTAAAAATCATGAAGCCATTCTTCATCATTATTTAGAAAACAGCATCATGGATACCCAAGGCTGCAAGGTCCACATCCACTTTGCTGTGCTGCACCAGACTGGATTTACCACAAGGACAAAACGCAACACTAATTAGAAATTTCAAGACAAGAAAAGAGTTCAGGAAAGTTACTATTCGAAAATTTTCCTGAGTATGACCGCTGGGTATTTCCAGTATGAACAAAGAACTTAAACCTAAGACTTGTCTTCAGATAACCTCATGCCTTCCTAAACAACTGTAATTAGTATTGGTGTTAGATAGGCAGTAGTGTGTATGCACCTTTTTTTAAATGCCAATTCTAAACTCAGAGTAGAAAAAAGACTTGATAAAGCCTAGGTATACTCCAGCAAACTCATCAATTTCACCTGCAGGGACAACACCTTTGCATCTTGAATAATGAACTGATTCGCAATTCTTCTATAAGCCTGATAACTAACTTTGGACAAATCACTATTTCATCTCACTTTCCTCCTCTGTAGGAGCCGAGATGACAAAAGAGTAGCTGAAAAAGCATAAAAGTTGCTTTAAGACATTATAATGCCAATTCATGATAATCTGTTATATGAAGTGCAGAAGTTACAAGTATTTAATAACTGATTATCCATGAACTGCTGTGCAAGCAAATCACGGTATCTCCAAATGTGCTGAGAAAAAGAAGCTTCTGATTTTCATCCTAGCTTTAATATCAATCCTTTCTTCTGCTTTTCCTTCACAGCTTAGAACTATGACATCCTCTAAGGAGGAGCGTCTGCCAAAAGTGAACAAAGCACCTGTAACTCCAACTATGATCTTCTCAGATAAACAGAGTAAACTGTATTAAGTATTCAAATGAAACAAGCCCACATTTATGCAATCCTGAGACCACAAACAGAGCCTTCACTTAAATCAAGTTTACTGTTACGCACAATAATCTGCCGAGTACTCAGACTGCCACTAACACTGATTCACAGAAACTACGTGTTCTGCATATTTTGAAAACATATCATTCAATCTTCAGCACCGTATTGCACAAGGTTAGCTCTTTCTTTACTTTGTAGAAATTAGAGTGTAAAAATTGGAAGGAGACAGCGTGCATGTGTGGAAATAAGTTGCTGCAAGAGTTGCGTTTTTAAATGTAAGACTTCCCAGGTACAACACTTGAGCCAACCGACATAGAGAAGCTGCATACATTATGCACAGTAATGTGACAAAACAAGCCTCCATTCATCCAAGACTTACCTTGAAGCTGACGTACTGCAGATGATCAGCATGCCTCTTGATAATCTGCTGAATGAGATCAGGATGTGTAGACTTTAAGTAAGAAGTAGCTGGCTGGCTAAGTTCAAATTCAAATCTCCTCCAGAGATCTGGGATGTGAAAAATTTCATTCCACCTTCGACAAACAGAAGATGCCCTGGCTCGATCTACTAAAGGTAGAAACTGAAAAATACGCAGAATAACAGGGTGCGGAAGGCTTCCCCAGTCCATTGAGGTGCACGAGTCAGATTCACCAAACAGTGAGCCATATAAACAAGTTTTCTGTTTTTTGCTTTTCTGTGATGTTTGAGGAGCTTCATTTTCAACCACAACTTTCTGCCTAGCTCTCTTCATCATGAAAGTTTCAGGTACCGGAACGATCCGATGTATTCAAACTGCACAGTTTCCTGAAAGGTCTCACGTACAGTAGGTCTCTAGAAAAATACGGAAGATTAGGGGAGGAAGGGAGAGAAGGCAGTGAAAACACAGTAAGAGAGAACAAGTCAGTAAAATTTAAATCTAGCATGTTACTATGAAAAAAGGTATGTCCATATGTAAATATCCAGTGCACAGACATTAGCAAGGACCTTCTTTCTCGATACCTTTTATTTCGTACAACTTGATTTGAATCTGGAGAACTTGGGTTCGTTAATTTATCAAGTGTAGTTTCATGTGTTAGTACTTCATAGCATATAAAGCACTTTGTAACAGCAATTTAGTTTAACAGTAGCAGATTGTGTACGTTTAAGTATAAACTCAGCAAACTACGGAATCTACTCACGATTTCTAGAAAAATTTTATCAACTACAGAACCCAATTCATAAACTCTCTTTTTAAACACTGATGAACTTGGAACAGATGTGTTCAGAAGAGTCAGATTCAAAAGTTTTGCCCGCCTCCCCCACTGCTTTGCTTTGTTGGTTGTTTTGTTTTTTAAATCATGCCAGGCAGAGGAAAAAAATGTTTGTACAACTAACACCAAAAAACTTCAGAGGCCACTTATCAAAACAGGGCAAAGTAAGTGAGGTTCACATGCCATTTTTCAGCAGGAGAAAAGGACAGTGATCCTGGAATACAGCAAACTGCATGAATCTGCTTCACTAAGGAACGTTTGCCACATGAGCCAGAGGTCAGAAAGAGCAGCATAAGGAAAAGCTCTGCTTTCACATGATGAAGCAGAACAAAATCCAGAAACAGCTGCCAAAATATAGACTATCCTATCAGAAACTTATCTGGCATTTTCCCCACCTTATAAAGCCTGGTTGGACTTGATGATCTTAAAGGTCTTTTCCAACCTAAACAATTCTATGATAACCTGATGTGTATGGCTGATGACATGTCTGACACGCAAGTGCAACTCCATTTTTATGGAAAGAAAGCATGTGCATTCTTTGAGAAGTGGGAAAGAACAACCTAGCCAATTAATCGAGAGCTGTTTTTATGACCAGCTTCACTACTGTTTGTTCTCCATACAAATCATCTCAACCACCAAAGAATTTATTCTAGCAGTCTTCAGAAATCATAGAATCATAGAACAGTTTGGGTTGGAAGGGACCTCTAAAGGTCATCTAGTCCAACCCCCCCTGCCATGGGCAGGGGCATCTTCAACTAGATCAGGTTGCTCAGAGCCCCGTCCAACCTGACCTGGAATGTTTCCAGAAATCTTCACTTAGTCTCTTTAAAGTTCCATTTATGACAGTGGTAGGTGATATGCAGAAGGATAAGCTAGTAACACTCTTAAATTTTATTTAATAACACAAGTTTTTCTTCCCTGAATAGACACATGCCTTGCATTACCAACCAAAGGCAGCAAGTCAGAGAATGAAGAACAATATGCTCCAAAACAAAGCAGTATTTCTAAACAATACATTACTGTTACTAATGTAACGAAGATGCAAGCTCAGCATGAATAAACATTTTGCTGCTAGACCATTTTATCAAATTATCACCTACACAACCACGTTTTGACTTTTGAGTGCTTTAAGTCACACAATGAATGGGCATTCCAAAGCATTATGTGTGGATATAGTAATTAACCACTACATAACTCTCTCTTCCAGTTGCTCATAGCCTTGCTAAATTTAGCCTGAGTCAAACACTTGCGCTCTTTTTTTCCCCCCTCCTCCCTCCTTGGGAGGGATTACAAATTTAGCTGTTTCCTAAAACTAAAGTCCAGAACAAAGAAATGAAATTAAACAAATGCTGTTGTCTGAGAAGCTTCTCTATGCTTTTGCTATTCTCATACAAATCCGCAACATCTCGGTAAAATGTGAGTTTCTGAAAAAAATGGAAATTTTCACTTTCTTATTTGAAACTTACGTGAGCCTCATGGGTGTTGTTTTGGCTCCCACAAAGAAGTTTTGGCATCTGAGAACTACCAGAAAGGACACCATTCCCCTAAACCACAGTCCAGGCTATAGACCAGATGCAGCATATCCAGTCTAGACGTATGAAGAGATGGGACAAGGTATGCATGGCGTACATAGTATCTACGCTCTCGCTGGAACGTGGCCGTAACTTGTTCTTGTTGCTACATCCCTTTAAAACCGGTAACTCTAGAATTTCTATTTTTAGTATTCTACATTGCAGTACTTTAAATCTAACAAAATTACATTATATTACTTACTGTGGAATGCAAAGCCAGAAAAAGGTTCCATTGGCTATACATCACAAAGTTTTTATCAGACATGAAGCCCTAATATTTACTGTGAAAATGTGAATGCTTCTTTCGTTCTGAATACCTAAACTACAAAGAGTATGTATTTTAAAACACAAGTTAACTAAATTATAGTTCCATGTGATATAATTCAGGTAGTATTCAATGACAGGTTTACATGCACGCATACCTCCAAAGAATGTGGAAGTTCCTGTCAAGTTACCAGCACCCTTCTGGTATCTGAACATCCATCCCACTGTTGAGTCATCCTGTATGTGTGCATGGATTCCTTAACCAGAAGGCAGGGACTGGTCCCAGAAGATGAACTGACCTGTGAAGCCACCAACCAAAGAAAAACTGTTCTGCAACGTCTGGGAGACCCTCTGGAGGGACTAAACTCAGTTTTGGAACAAAGACTGAGATGAATAGTACACTCCGCACAGCAGGACAGACATGGAAGTAGAACAACAGAATGTGACAAGTAAATTAGTTTTACCAAACGTTATCTAAAACTATCGTTTAACTAATGGGAAGGTGTAACTGTTGGCACAAATCTAGTTCTTGCATTATCCACAATTTCAGTCACATCAGTACCTCTTATGCAACACGGATACACCTCTGGATTCTCGAATATTACTTAAAGAAATTACAAAACTTGGATAAGAAACGTTAAATTTTTTCAGCTTACTGTATACCAAAAACACATGAATCAAAATAGTTAAAGATACGAATTCTAGTATTTTAAAATTTAAGGACTCTGACTTTAAATGTTACTCACTTTTACTCCAAAAGTATGCTTACTGCATTGCGATAATCTTTACAGTAAAGAAACTGTTTTGGCTAATTAAGCGCTATCTGGAAAAAAAAGATACCGATGATGTACAAAGGTACTCATATACAAGAAAACCACCCTGTATCTTAGTATGGAAGAGTATCTTTGTTTGCTCTAAGAAAGTATACCCAAAACCTCCAAATTCAGTTACCCATTTTACGTTATTTGAAGATGGTTTAATGGAAAGCTATAGGAACACCACCACACATCTTACTAGATCATGACAGGTTTGAAATGAAAAAGGAGGTTTAAAATCTGAAGATGTTTACAAAGTATTGTGTTCAACCAGTAGTAACATCTTTAGAAACCTTCTAACACTGAACTCTTATTTTTCTTTAAAAGATGGGAGACATGAGGCTTTAGATTCTCCCAGGTCATATCATCATCTTTTGAAAAACTACCCAGTTAATATCAGCTTTATAGTTGTAGAGTTTAATACAAGTGTAGTACACGTGTTAATTATGAATACAACAAGAGAAGCTGCCCCTATCTCCTAAGCAAAATCAAACTCAAGTACTGAAGTCTGTGCAAGTAATGTTGCTGCTCAGCTCCCACATCAGCAAATTTAAGAGCTGCATAGTTATGCTTGTCTATAATTAGAAAGTTGATATACATTAGTAACTCTGTTCGTAGATGGCATCTGAAGAAGTCTGTAATTTATGGTGGCCTTGTATGGCACGCAGTCTACGAGCATTACGTGTTCTTCTGTCAAGTGAGCAGACTGTCCCTTTGCTAACTCTGCATGGCATGTAAAATTCATTTGCAAAAGTGCTGGCAGTTTCTAACACATAGAAGATAGGTTTATAATGACACACGTAAACAGAACACATAAATAACATTATAATTGAGAACACAAAATTTAAAGGTTCAACACAGAAGTGTATTAAGTTTATGAACCACACAATGTATTTTGAAGTGGCTTTCTTACCTAAAGAATGCTTCCAAGTTACAATAGGCAATAAATGAATGAACTGAGGCAGCTGCAGCCATGGGGCACTCACAAGCATCTGTCTGCTTTCCCTTCCTGTCCAGATAAAATGCCACAAAAACCTTTATTAGTTTAAAGAAAAAAAATCCTTGTATTACATACCACGCAAAAATTACAGGAAAATACATCGATACCCATTTATGCACTTTCTTGCTTTAGTGAAAGAGCTTGAGGGCATCATCTTAATACAAGGTAGCTTATCCCACATTGCAAATACTGTGTCATTGATAGAAACGTGACTTCAGATTACGCATAAAACTGATGGGAAACAAATGTAAACAGTACAACGTAAACAGTAAGTTATTCAATATTTGCATTGCCATTACCATTAGTAGTGAAGTTTGGTAAACAACATTGTCTATAACTACTAATGTAATGTGAGTGTCAAGGAAAACAGAAAAAAAACAAAATGTTTTTTTCCTGCCTTTTTCCCTTCATTGGCAAGGCTATCTATTGGCCTAGGGAACTATGTGACAGATGATCAAAACACAGACGTGGCACAGCTTCCTACCACCAAATGTGCAACAGCCTTAAGTCACCAGCCTGGTACAGCCCTGGGTACAGTCACATGGCAAGGAACAAGACGGGAGCTGCAGTCCATCAACAACAAACCACCCAGCCTGCAGCCTCCTCCCTGTTTATGAGCTCCCAGAAAGCAGATGGCAGTCTGGCGGGTGCATCACAAACTACCACATCAAGGGGGCTTAGATTAAAAGTCCCCCTACCTGCCTCCACGCCATTTTCTTTTACAGCACAGCCTGGCGGGTGCATCACAAACTACCCACATCAAGGGGGCTTAGATTAAAAGTCCCCTACCTGCCTCCACGCTATTTTCTTTTAATACTACATTACAGGCAAGTTTGTGTTTCAGTGTCTTCCATCATAAATAATCATTCAAAGCTTTACCCCCAAGAATATCACTAAGTTTGCTTTTATAAAAACACACCAAATAACTGAAATCTTCCTCACGATAAACTTTATATCCTTACTGGGGGGGGGAAGGGGGCGGAAGGAAGGTCTACCCTTCCATCTGTCCTAAACTCAAGATTTCAGTATTCTTCCCAACGCTTCCCAGTGGGGCTGCAAGCAAAGCAATTGTTAATAGTAAAATAACATCTGAAAATTAAGAAAAGGATACTAATACCCCTTTATAGTAAGAAATGTGTCAAATATATTTCTATTAATGTAGTCAATAAAGACTAGTTACAACAGTCAGCAGGCTTCTGACTTTCACAAATATTCGAACTGGTTACCTATAACAGCTGAACACTTCCTCCTAACCACAGACTACCTCTCGATGAAATGAGCTTCTCTTTCACAGACCTGTCCTAGAATCCCTCAGTGCAGAAGGAAGTTTATACTTTTACATTGCAGATAAAAGTGGCAAAATTTTAGATACTACATTTAAAAAGAAATAAAAAAGTTACTGAAAGTTCTTGTTAACAACAAAAAAATTAATCAGGTGTACAGTCTAATGATGCTTCCTTTAAGTGTCCAAGGCCACAAGAACCATCCAAAGCAGCTTAAACTATGTCAGCTCATCTAAGCAAAAATGTTTATAATAAAAACTAACTAGTTATCAGAGGTGCAATCAAATAGAAGCTTGTTACGTAAATAACAGTGAGTTGTTACTGTAAGGCAGAGTTACCCAAATTATTATCAAAAATAAACAGCAGCACCACAGTCATTGAAATGAAACCCCTTAATAACTTTTTATCAAATCTATCCATATCCTCATTCATGTAGAGCAAAGTATCAAATGTTGGTGCACCACCCTATACAGCTGTTTTCCCTCTGGAAACTCTTTGACCTCAGTGTCCTGTGATCAACTATTTTGCACAGCTGCATGTTATCCTACTCAAACAAACTGAAACCCACAAAAATCAACAGGGATCCAGAAAAATTCAAGTTAAGTTTCTGCAGCTTATCCTGGTAACAGAACTGTAAATTTCTGCTAAAATTAAGATGTTAAAATCTCTCCCATGACATGGGGTCTCGGTGGGGCATTCTGAGAAGCGATCAGCAGCAGCTCAGTTATGCTAGCAGCTGCTCACTACTTCCCACGCTACAATGTCAGTTGCAAAAAAGAGGTTTTATTACTATAACCCAACATATTACAGATTCAAGTCACAAAGAAATAACTGCTTCCTCCGATTTGTAGATTCCCCTTTCAGTTCTCAACACCAGGACGCAGCAGGAATTAATAAAATAAAACACCATAAAATCAGGTTTCTAATAGAGACAGTAAAAAAAAAAAAACACCCCAAACCAAAACAAATCCAGCAGAAACTAAGTTCCTGAGAAATAAAAAAACCTTTCAAATAACTAAGCTTGGAAACCCACTGGGATAAAGCAGGCATCGTGGTAATTAAGCTTTAACTTTCTAACACTTGAAAATGAATGTTTATGGATCTGCCTTTAACAGCTGAAATACTTGTCACATTAATCATAGCGTCTTTAAGAAATCACAGTTCAGTGATAGTATCAAGGTCACCCACTCACAACGTTAAGGAATTCAGAGTCCCTCTGGGGAGCGAGAGCAGCAGATACTTGTACACAAGAAAGGCAGCACAGGAAAGCTGTTGCAACTGCTGATGCAGCCTCAAATTCAATTGCTGAGCATGTTTCAAAACATAGATCAAAAAAGCATTTTAAGCTTATGTCTCAGAAGATCTAGTCCTCCAGTGTGATGAGGTCCAAGATTAAGCTGCTGCTTCTGTTAGGACACAGCTATCTTTCAACGGGTGGCATTTTTGCTTCTGAACAGGATTATTTTATTATTTTTTTTATATCAATCCTCATTTTTCTCAAAACTGAGCCTCTGAGCCTCTCTCTCAAGGGATTTATCACATTTTTAATATGTTTATCACAAAACCTCAGAGACCTAAAAATAACAGCATTCAGCTGAACATCTTAAAGCTTGCATTAGTTTTAACTGAAGAAACAGAAATGCATTGCCACTTCTAGTGTTATTTAGGTGACAAAATTTAGCTATTCGTGTTCTGCTGATGCACTATTTTAGAAGAAAGCCACCCCCACTTGAATAGCTTTTAGACCACGAACACCACAAGACTTCCCTCGTTTTACTGACACACCTGAAGCTCCACAGCTCTTTAAGCGTTCTCTTGAGGGCTCACCCAAACATTACGCGGCAGAAAAAACCCGCACGTTCTTTCCATAGGTTTTCCAGAAATGTTTCGACCCGACTTTAACAAGCCATTTAAGCTCTTTACATCGGAAAAAAACCCTTCTCATCCAACCGACGGCTCCCGGGCATCTTCAGCGCCCCGCTCCCGACGCGCTCGGCCGGACGCCCACCCGCCAAGTCCCTCTCGAGTTATTCTGCCTGCGTGGAGACGGCCAGGCGACTTACGAGAGGGTACGAGCCGACTATCAAGCACATCAAGCCCCTCCTGCACCGAGAGGTTTGCGGTTTCTTTCACCTGAACCCTCAGCACAAGGCGGCTCTGAGCGAACGCAGCCCGGGGCAGGGCGTTACCTTTCCCGGAGATGCCCTCCGCAGCTCCCCTTGGGGGGGAGCACGGCCGGATCCCTGACCGCAGCCCGGGGCAGTGACCTCCCCTCAGGCCGAGGGCGAGGGTTTACGAACGCCACACGTACGCGGGAGCCCTGCTGACGTCAGGCCTCCGCACGGCTCAGGGAGAATTAAGGTCTCCAGGCGCGACGTGCGTCTGCCCGCCCGGCCCCTCCCGGGGACCCCGCGGCCTCTCCCC
>NW_008796044.1:15668038-15705038 GCF_000699145.1 Aptenodytes forsteri
CTTGCCGCTGCGGAGGCGGCCGTGCTCCCCTGCCAGGCAGGGAGGGCTCCTGCCCAAAGCAGCGGGGGCGGTTGCTCCTCCGAGGCCCCTGCTGCGGGCTCTCTCCCACTCATCTTCTGCCCCACGTATTTTGCATCATTTCCTGACATAAAGTACGTGTAACCCCGTATCTTCCTTCAGCTGGGGCAGTCCTGGGCTTTGGAAACTGCCTCAGGAGCCTCTCCAGGAGGCTGCTTCCTCCAGGCACGGCTTTCCCGTGTGCCTCCCGTCGGCAGTTAGGCCTCCGGGAAGCAGCTTTGTGGCGCTACAGCGAAGGAGCTCTGTCCTTCCAGCCTGCAGGCTGAGAACAGATGCAGGAGCAACACCCTCTCTGCAGCCTTGCATTTCTGCCCCCCTCAAGGGAAGCCTCAGCCAGCCTAGGCCGGTCAGTCCCCAGGTGAATGCTTAGACTTCAAAAGAAGATGGAGTACAAGCAGCTTTTACTCGTTTTTAGCTACCTGTTGGCCAAAAAGGGCCTCATTGTGAACAGCAAGGCTTTCCCCGCTTGCTCTGCGTATCCTCGCTGCCTGCCTCTTCGCATCACCCTGCCAGGGACAGAGGGCTGATCGCTGGGTCCTGCGTCTAAACCAGAGGTGCAAAAGTACACCTCTGATTTACTAAAGAATAATTTTTAAAAATGCAGATTTTTATCTCTGCAGACATACTGCATAACAGCTCATCACTAGTCAGTGTTTCTTTATGATTGTAGTTATATCTGAACAATTCAGTTTTTATTACCAACTGCTACAAAATGCTCACAACCACAGATTTCCTGGCTCTGGCATATAGCAATAATGAACCAATAACAAGCCTTTATAACATCTTTTTATGAAGAGATAATACTAAACATATGAAGCATTTCAGTGGTAGATTATATCTGCCCTATATAAAAGCAAAGCGGGCAAAATGCAACTGGGTGTTTGTGTGACATCAAAATACAGTTTCTTCAAGCAGATCTGAAAAACTAGAAAATGAGCATGCCAAAGGGCTAATGAAACAAACTGAAAGGAATATTTATCATACAGTGACTGTGACTTCTTCAAAGTGCGCAATTTCTTCAAGCAGAATGACAAAACACACTGCACATTTAAAAATCAATTTAGTTTAGAAAAATCTTACCAAAACCACTCTTACCTATATGCTTCTCGACTGTTTTATTCAGACCTGAAAGGAAGTAGGAGATTAAGTTCCAGGTAATTTTTTTCAAGTCTTTTGTTCCTAGTATATGTTTTTAAACTGATTTTTCAGTAAATACTGCTACAAAAAGCACCTTTAACTTAGGAGTTACTATCTGTAGACAGTAACGGAGGATAGACTGTAAACAGAGATGAATGGACATTTGCAGCTAGTATCTAAATCCAGCGCTCAGGGGTTTCTTTGGTGCATTGCCAATAGCCTTTGGGCTGCTGTACAGGAACAGGTTCAAATGTACTTTAGAAAGATTCATATGGAATAATCTATATAGAAAGCCTCAGAGAAGAGTTTCTTCTTTTGATCTAGTCTAGCAGAGGCATATTATATACCTAATTTAAAATGGAGAACTATAGAATAGTATAGAAGAATTCTATGCATTTTATAGCTATACTCATTATTGTTTTAAAATGCTTGCAGGCATATACGAACAAAAAAAAAAACCCCGAACTATGGATTTGTCAGTACTGGAAGAAAACAAGCACAAACATGGGCACACACCAGGAGCTTCTATCTTCTACTCATCTTCCAGGTATCAAATAGGTGCCTGGCACAGAGCTGCTGCTTGTGTCTCCAGATCCTTCATCTCATACACAAGATGCAAAGAGCTGAAGGCAAGCTGCACCGCTGGATATATGCCTTCCTTATCTAACCCACTACTATGGGCTGCCCATATCATCCAGCCACTCGAAGACAAGCTTAGCCTTCCTCCTGTGGTTGTCTCTCCTGGAGACATTTACAGAAAGAGATATTCTACTCACATCTCCTGTTTATGATGGTTACAGGAATATTTGGCATAGTATTTCACACAGGTTTCATAATATTCCCTTTCTGTACTTTGATCAACAGTGATACTCACGTGTTTTATCATTGGGCTTTGAAGTAGTAATCAAGAAAAACAATTTGAGTAAACTCATGAGTTAATTAGTATAAGAAAGCTTTCAGGAAATCAAAAGTTTCCTGAGACCGAAGAATGAACACGTGTCAATTCAGAATCAGTACGCCATGCACTTGAAAGATTTACAAGAGCTGTGTGGAAAGTTAAAGACAAGTCTCTTGAGATTATTGGCCATTTCTTAACTAATTTTTAACAGAAGGACTGCAGGAGAGGAGAGAGTTGGGGAAAAAAAAAAGAAGAAAAAAAGAGGTTTTTAACAGAAGGACTCCAGGAGAGGAGATAGTTGGGGAAAAAAAAAAAAGAAGAAAAAAGAGTCAAGGATGTTTATTGTCAGATCAAGTAGGAAACCATGCAGTATATTGTGCTGTACAACAATAATTCATACAAATAGTTCTCAGAAAAAGAAATCACTACCAGCTTTTTTGATATGCTAGCTTCAGCATAACTGAATTTCACAGCAGGACTTCTACATTTTAATGCAAGCCCTGCTTCGTTTTCATCATTACCATGATTCTGACAAATCCACATAACCAAAAGATACTCACGGTTACGCACTTGCTATCTTGAACTCTTGGAAGATAGCGTGGTGCAGGGCTTTGGCCAAAGTTTCGCGCAGGCACCATTGCTGCCATGCTGAATGATAACTCGGAGTCAGTCTAGCTTTTCTCTGAAAGCAGTTGCAGTTGTATTGGTGTGCTAAGCCAAATAAGTACCATGTTGCAGCTCCTGCTTTTAAAAGCTTAATTTTAGAAAGAACCATGTATTTCACCAAGAGTATTGAAAACACAATGACATACTGTTATTCTTAATTTAAAACCCAAATACTCAAACTTTGTGATCAAACATTGCATGCCATGTTTGCTGGAGGCTTGTGAGCTCTCTGCTAGACACCAGCTGCTGCACAGGCAGGCAACAAGAAATGACCTGTCTTAGGAATAGAAATCACCCAAGTTCTTTTGTAAAAGTTTCTATAATCCACACTGAATCTGAAATAAAATTAGTGAAAATAATAGCTTATTTACATGCCTGCTTACCAGTGCCTTCCTTTATAAGAAAGAGTTAAAACATGGGTTTACATGGACAAATCTTCATGAGATGATATTAAGCTTTTAGAAATGCAATAACAGTCTAATAGTATCTCTCCAGAAGTAAGGATGAATCACTAAAGGGAGTAACTCCAAGTATGTTGTAATCCTATCCTTTTGTCTGATGGTGTGAATATAAGATGGTATATTACAATTGTTTTATATATATATGCTAGACATATGTCTTTCAGACAAAATTGATAATAGGTACAGTTAACAGTGCCCATTAAACTGCAAAACAAGAATAAGAAAATTATTGATACAGGTGCTGTTTGTACTTTCTGTAGAAAGAGCCACCACAAAGGCACATTAATAGTTTTTTAACTTGTCTGAAAATAAATTATGTAGAGCAGAGACGCTCTATTCCTTTGGTATACTATAGGCGTGTTATTAAAATCCCATTAGACCAGTGTGTTTTAATCTCTAAACTAAAAAAAAAAAAAATTGTGTAATCTCTAACTGGCAGAGACCAGTTTTTCCACCATTAACTTTTTGAATAAGCTTTCAGCCAGGGCATCACGAGGGCTGGCTGGGAGCTAGGGCGGTACCGCAGCCAGCTGGGCAGGGGCCTCCCCAGGCAGCTCAGCAAGGCAGGTCCGGAGATGGCAGTCAGGTTCAACCAAGAGTCCCTGGCGATGAGACAGGTCCAAGGTCAAGCCACGTCAGGGTCCTTGGCTGGGCGCAGGGGTGGCAGCGGCTGCAGACCCAACACTCCTCCAGCATTGCTCAGGGAGGGATTGAAGGGCCAGGGCTGAGCTTAAATCAGCACCTGGGGCCCTGGGACACGGGTGTGGGTGAGGCCCCAGGTGAGGCTGCTCAGGGCCATTAATACCAATTAGGGTATTAATGTGTTGGGGCCCTGACACTTTTGATAGGTAACTCTGCCCACTAATCGATAAAACACAGGTTATTTGATCCTCTGATTGAATATTATCTGAGCAGTGTTAAGAATAAATTGCCAGCTAATTCAACTTCTGTTTACTGGTGTTGATATCTAGATTGTCATTTTTGGGAAAAGGAAAAAAAAAAAGATTCTCTGATTCAGATTTTTTATGTCATTAGCTATTTGGTAACTACCACAGTGTGGCTGAGTTGAGTAATGAAATCCTCAGAAATGTCTGTATTCACTTGCATTCTGATAAATGTCTTTGAGTTGAGCACACAAGACATTGTCTTTAAGATGTCGGCTGTAATAACTGCGGTTCTGATTAGCCGCTTCAATAAATAGATGCCCTCCAGACTAAAGAAAAGACCAACCTTAGAGAACTAAGGCTGTCCAAAGTAGGAGCTGAAGATTTAATTTGATCAGCTGATAATAGAAATAACTGATCATAAGTTAGCAGCTGAAGTAGCAGCAAACATTTTCAGTTTTAATACTAAGAAAAAGGTTGAATTTTTATAGCTAGTAAATGCTCAGACAGGCTACCCACAGAGGCTGCAGAATCCTCTTTGGAAGATTTCAGAACAGGCAAGCAAAATTTTGGTCGAGGATGGTCTAGATATATAAAACTGCACTTCAGAGCAGAGGAAGGGATTCAGTGACCTCTTAAGTTCCCCTTCAATCCCATGTTTCGATCATTCATGCTCTCTTTATGTCCATATCTCCTTTTTATGCTACTGGCAAGTGCCCATTTTTTTCACAGATTTGAGAAAAACTGTTCACCAAGTTGGCAGGAGGAGGAGGTGGGTTTGTTGCACTTCCTCTGCCAGGGAGGAAAACTGTAACAACGATAAAGGTTATAAAAGGGGTTTTGACCAGTTTCCTCCACCCTCTTTGGATTTTGTCTGTGGGACCTAGGGCTCACGCATAGATAAAATAATCTTTTAGCTTTAGCAACCTTATCTTACTTTTTGGTTCATATTTGCGACAATCTTTTCCAGAGACACATTTCTATTAATTCTTTTTCTATACTATGCACAGATGTTGTAAATATTTTTTCAAAGTGTTAGATGAAAGGCCAGTGAACAAAAAATGCAGAACTGGCATGTTCTCTGCAATTTGAATTGTTTCTTTGCTTGCTAAAGGTCTGGTTTTTTAAACACATATTATATTTGTTTGCTTTCAGGTGTTGCTATAGCATCACTTGGTCACAAGAGGGAACTCACATATCGGTCTCTATGATTTATTTTTTATATTAAAACTCTGAGGTCTCTGCAGACTAATAAAAATAATGTGTTAGGATATGCATGTGTGTGACGTGTAAGTGTGCATATATAAATCTATATATATTTATATACCCACACCTTTTAGTTACCAAAGAATGCAGACCATTCATAGAAATAAGGAACAATAACCCTAGCAGGCATGACAGCAGAAAAGAGCCTTAGAATGGCACAGAAATAACTTTCATACACTCATGGGTATATATCTTACACTCATGGGGATATGCTCATGGGTTGTGGCTTGTCTCTGTTCTCACACTGCAGTTCTGTAAATCTCAAAACTCATACTAACTTACGGTATCAGGACACAGAGGGAGCAGAACGCACCCCATCCCAGCAGAGCCTGATCAGCAGGCGTTACTCTCACCAATAGTTTTGAGCAGCCCTTAGTTTTAACTTTCTGTTTTGAGCCCAGGATCGCCTTTCACCTTTGCAGAGAGTCATTTGACAGCCAAAACTTGACTGTACTTGGGTTCTGTCCCAGAATTCATAGTATTGAACGTGCATGCATATTGTTTGATTGTTAACTGTGTTCATTAAAGGAGCAAACTCAAATACTAATTAATTTTCAATTTCTGCTAGATGCCAGTGGCAGCAGCATGGATTGTATCCAATCTGCTCAACGCTCATTTTTCTAAAATAAACAAACCTATAAATCCAGAGCTTTCTAACCTGAGAATTAATGTTGTCCTCAGAACTTGGTGTCACACATCTTCCTACACTGATGTTCCCGCTGGTCAAGCAATTGGCCAGCAATCCTGCTAATGTATTTGCAAGTTCCTTCAAGAAAGCACATAATAAATGCCCCTAATAAACTGAGCACAGTATGGAAACTTTTCTTGGAAACCTTGCTGCTGTTTCTGTCCAACTGCTAGAGAAGGCAGCCCTTGCACAGCTTACAAGATAACCCCTGAGAGTTCAGTAGCTGGATTTGGATCTGGATTTGTTGATATTTGCGTTGTAGATGCTCAGGGTGGTTGGTTTCTTAGGAATCGGTAGCAACCTTCCTGTGTGAAAGTGAACTACCTTGTCTCACCCCTGGGGTGTGTCTGGTCCCTCACACAGATCCGTTAAGCCCTGCTGTCTTGAGCACAAATTGTAGTGGCTCTTTAGCTTATCCCATGGCTGTGAAGCAGTGCAGACCTACTGCACTATGCCAGCACGAGCTACGTAATAGGGTAGTAGTTGCAGCATGCAGTCCTGGTTGGTTTGTCTTTCAGATGTGTCATGTCCATTTTGCACATTTTCTGTTTTGTCCTCTGACAAAAAACCACAACACCTTGTGAGTTCCTTAGTTCCCTTTAAGTTTTCCTTCTGTACAACTGCTGCCCTTCAAATACAGCATCATGAAGAACATCCCCACTGTGGCTGGTGGCACTGCTACAGATGCAGTGGATGTTGGGCCACACGTTGGTGGTGTGTTGCAATGACATTATATGGTGTGGAATATCCCTTGGGTCAGTTGGGGTCAGCTGTCCCGGCTGTGTCCCCTCCCAACTCCTTGTGCACCCCCAGCCTGCTCGCTGGTGGGGTGGGGTGAGAAGCAGAAAACGCCTTGGCGCTATGTAAGCGCTGCTCAGCAATAGCAAAAACATCTCTGTGTTATCAACACTGTTTTCAGTACGAATCCAAAACACAGCCCCATACTAGCTACTATGGAGAAAATTAACTCTACCCCTGCCAAAACCAGCACAAACTGCTGCCCTTCAAATACAGCATCATGAAGAACATCCCCACCGTGGCTGGTGGCACTGCTACAGATGCAGTGGATGTTGGGCCACACACCGGTGGTGTGTTGCAATGAATTTGGGGTCCTTGAGAAAAGAGAAGGTGTCCTGCGCCATAGGGCTGATTCCTAGAAGAACTGTTATGTATTTTGTTTGGGATTTGGTAGTAGATGTTTGGAGAGATGTGCAAGTTTCAAGAAGCACAGAGTGGAATCTGTTAAGCTGATTCTTGTTTATGCAGTGAAAGGCACTGTCGATAGGAGAGGCAGCTTTCCTAACCTGAGCTTGCTTACTGAACCACAAATCACATGGATATCTGTCAGTTTTATCAGCCCTATCAGATGGTAGGGCTACTGGTCTTGTAACTTCTAAGAGAAGGTTATGCGTAACTAATCATTATCTGTAATCTGCACGTCTGATTTATTAAATAATCCAATTATTAATTCAGTTGCACCACACCTGCATACCATTGTTCTGTTTGTTTAACTTGGTGGAATAAGGTTTGCACAATCTAATTTTGAAGATCTTAAAAGTCTGGGATTAGTCCAAGAAAATTACAAATAGTAAGGTTAGACCTCAAGCCAGGTGTACAGTCATGAACATGTCTCATGCTGTTAGGACTTACCACGTGGTACTGCAACCTGGATGTAAGCACAAACACACTGTCAGGTGAAGACCCTTCCAGGGCTGTATCTTCTAACTGCTGTAATATTTTTGTGTGCTGTTGCTGAATCTGGACTTGTTTTGTGTCTTGATATACTTTTTGATGCCCTTTACTAGTGTATATGTGTCTTTTTGTAATAAATATAGCCAAGTTACATGACTGGATGGTCCTTCTTGGAAAAGAGTATGTGATAGGATACTGTTGTTACTCTTGAGTCTGGGCTCCAGCCACGCTCATCCTTGTGGATTAACCTGCAATAACTGGTCTTCCAGCTTGATCAGGAATTTTGGTGGCGGTGACTGCAAATATATAGTTACCAAAGTGTGAAGTAAAACCAAAGCATGGTGATAACTGAACTTCATAATGGAGCCAGAAGAGTGCCAACTGTAGAACCATGTGGAAGTGTTTGGTTGTTGCCAAGAAACTTTGAGGAAAAATTGAATGGGAACAAAAACCATTTAGTCTTCATTATTAATTCTCCTAAGATTTTCTTAGAACACCTCATTCAAAAATAGGAGGTTTTCCTTAGTTTTCAGTTGCTGAAAATGAAAAAAAATTTCCCTAAATTTTCCAGTGGGAATATGAATGGATAGATACTGCTTGAAGATATTTCTATTTTGAGGACACAGCCATTTAGATCATACATTTAGTATGAAAAAGTTTCGGCTAGATCTTGTAAGAATTCATTATAGGTCAGACAAGATTTGTAAGGAGTCATAGTTATGCCAGGTTTCCTTTCATTATTGATAAATCTGAAGAGGATGAAGCATGTTGCCACAAGTACTTACCTGGGTGTCGACTGAAAAGATACCTTTAATGAATGCGCTTAGAATTGGCTTTTTTGAACAGAAAAACCGACAACTTGTCCAAGGACAATTTCATGATGTGCCTAAACTTAACTGAGGGCACCCAGTGCGGCTACAGTCCCGTTCTTCTTCGCCCTCTCCCAGCTGTATGAAGAGTCGGATGGAAAATGAAGGATTATTTTTAGGTTGGACAGTTTTCCGTCCCACACAGCCCTGTGATTCCTGCATTGGAAACTGTTTAGCACAGCCAGGTTGTTCCAAAGCCCCAGGCATTTTCTAGTCGCTGGATCACCTCCTGGGGACAGCAGGTGGCAAAGCTGTCAGCACTGGTCAGGATCTTCTAACCACCACTTCCCCAGATAATTTTTGGACATTCTGTTGATACTATGGTCAGTCTAGTTGCCAATACGTTCAGTTACTTTGTTTATGGCAGGAATTCTGTCTGTATTTTGACTCAGTATCTTTAAAATGTCTTCATAAGGAACTTGTATTCAAAGGAATGACCTCTACTAGGACATGTTATTTTGATAAAATATCTCTAGTATCAAACAAGTATCAGACTGGGCTTCCGTATGCCTCTGCCAGCTACTTCCTGATGCATCTCTCACGTATACATTGACAAATGTTTTCCTCATTCGTTTTTTCATAGTTCCTCTTCCTTATATCAAATAAATATAAAGTAAGAGCAAGATAAATTTCTCTGTTCATTTCTGTAGCTGGTATTGCCTTGCTCTCTGCAGTCTTGGAGCTGGCAGCAGAGCATTCCTGCAATACGCACCTCTTGCCCCTCCTTCACCCACACTGCTCCACTTCCCAGGTGGTTTCCCCTCATGCAAGGGGATTTCTCAGTTTACTGCCTGGGAAACTCTGGTTCCCCATGACCAGGTTGTTCCAATGCCCAAGCATTTTCTTCCTGCTGGACCGCTCCAGGAGGCAATTAGCAGGGAACAAAATTTTCAGCAGTCATTGGGATCTTCTGATCTTCTAGTCTGTCCCAAGGTTTGACGCAAAGCTAAGCTGGTGGAGGGCGGCAAGAACAGCTGCAATAGCAACGCTGAGCAGCAGCTCCCACCTAACCCAAGAAGTCTTCTAGATTCTTGCCACTCTTTTTTTTCTCATCTTGATGCCCCATGTAAATGGGGGCATTATATTGAAATATGCAGAATATGTGCTATACACACATAGCTTTTCTTAATTGCACATAGATCAGTAAGAGGATTATTGGAATGGTGAAAGCTGCATTAAATTATCCTTCGCCTGCCCATTTTGTCCTCCTTGGCCCACCAATATCAGAGAGTCTGCAAGGAGCAGGGAGACCATACTTTAAAACACCTACTTTTCCCTTCCCTGTTCCCCAAAATTGTTCCACAACTGCTGCTGCCTCAGTCAGCCACCAATGAAGGGCATCACTGGGTCCTAAATGCCTGTTTTCTTAAATCATTGTGAGATTTGCTAAAGCAACTAGTCCTTAGGGGTACTTGCCTCTAAATAGGTGATAACGATTAAATGCATTTTTGCACTTTTCCTTCCTTGCAAACACCATAGCCTTTATTTCTTATTGCGCTACGTTGCTGAAAATACCTTGTGGTCAACGGGGATCTTTAAGTTTTCATGCTTTCCTTTCTACTGCATTTTACTTCATAATATGATGTCAGGTGTATGGGAGCACAGCAAAATGAGAGTGAGAAACTTTTTCTGCCACCATGGAACAATCATATCTCAATGGGTGATTTATATCCTGCCTGAAGTCAGTGTCAGACAGAATATCTCTCTTCTCTCCCACAGGCTGCTTGCAAAGTCAGAAGTAGGCTGATCATTATCTGCATCTCTTAAGTCATGATTTCCCTCTTATTTTGCTCTTTTACAATTCCAATTTTGTGGGGAGTCGGGGGAAACTCCCCTTACTCCTGGGCTTTTTGTTGACCTACTACACCTGGAAAACATTTATTTAGTCTGAAAGTTATCAAATTACAAACTAGTAATATGAACGCAATAAGCAAATCAAGGGCATCTGTTTTCGTGTGAAGCCTCTTGATGCTGTTTCTGACATGAGTAAAAAGAAATCTCACTGATGTTTTAAATGGAAAAAATCTTTAATGTAGTTTCTTACTTACTGTCACTTTTTCTAGATTATAACCTGATACAAGCTTAGGATTGTTTCATGTATTAATACACTACTAGACTTAAGATAGCAGAAACAATTCAGACACATTGCTCATTTGTAAGCGTCTTGGATTTTTAAAGCCTTTATGTGAATCAGGAAAAAGGCCATTACGGCAATCTAGGTGTTGTGTTGGTGAAGCGTTTTGCCTTCTCTTTCCAGCCCTTTCACTCCTTTGGTTTGCCTGAGCCATGCTGCTGCTGAGCTATAATGCATTCTGTGTCTCGACAGGAAGAAGACAACATTTATCTTGTATCTCGTAACAGTAGCGTGAACATTCAGGATTATTTACAGTTCATATAAGATGACAAAAGATTGCTGTTTGAACTGGTGCTTGGTGTGCAACTTACACTACAGAGTGTGTGTCCATGAAGATGCTGTAATTTATAGATCACCATGGTTACTTCCATGAGAGATGCACATAAAAGTCCCGGGAATTTTTAGTTCTAACTTTTGGAGATTTTTTAGTTGATTGTATCAGAAGTGGGAGAACAATAGAGTAGATGGGAAGGGAGTTACAACCAGCTGTGGGCAGGTATAGGCTTATCTGGGGGGAAACAGACTGGAAATGGTAGTTACTTTGGCTTTAGTCTTCCCAGTAGCACCACCTGATGTTATGTGTGCTGTCATTTGTGTCTTGGTGATATTAAACCCTGGTGTGTGTTGAGCTCTGCAAGCAATCGCTATCAGTCTTCAGACAATCGTAAAATGCAGAATGTTGGGGAGAAATGAGTTCTCGGTCTCACCAAACTCATTTCCTTACTTTTCTGTAAAACTAGAAGAGTGAGGCTTGTCCACATGCCTCAGGAGGGTGTTGTGAAGATTAGCCAGATAAGATCAGCTTTCTTATACAAATATGTAAAACTGCTTTTAAATACCGAGTGTGATTTATGACTGGGAAGCATTTGAATGGCAGCCCAGTGCCTCTCCTTCCCATAGCATGGCATATACCAGACTTGTTCTTACAGGGGTGCAAGAGACTCAGAAAAAAACAAGAACATAAAAGATGCACTGGGGCAGTTTTAGTCCCTCCAAAAATATCTTCTAAACCAGTGTTTGCCTATCTATCATCGGAGACAGCTTCTTATTAGATCTTTGACACTGCTTAGGGCTTGGGCTTGTCCTGCAGCAGGTCATGGAGTTATGTAAAATCAGGGATAGCAGACTGGAGCACAAGAGCTTTGGCTCTGCTGCTGTACTTCTGCCTTGATAAGTATCATAGCAGAGACTCAAGCATATAAAGCTGTCCTAGTCAGGTTTCTGAAGACGACACTAGAAGTTTTGTAATAGCCATGCTACTGAGTGGATGCCCTAAAAAAATACTACTGTGGAACTGCGGATCTTGTGAACGGGTTTCTGGCTGAGTGCTGTCAGCAAATACCTTTCAAAGAAAGGGTTGTGTGCTGGCTGGTGTAGCAGGATTGGGAGAATTCTTCCTTGCTGAAGAGTAAAGTAGCTTCTCAGGTGTCTTTGGGTCATTCATAAGATCCAGTTTAGCATTACTTCATGCTAATGGGGAAAAAAATCGTATCGTTGTGGTGATACGTGGTATGGAATTGGTCTGTACGTTCCCAACACTTCACTCTAGTGAGACAGACATTCCTGAAGAAAGAGGTGCTATGTACAGAGATAATGGTGTTTCTTTCCAGTTTGCAGAAAGTAACCACTCCTACCCTGCATCCTCAGACATCGAGGGTTTCTGTCTCAGAAATCATAAAGTAAATAGTGTTCAGAGCCTCCTTTTCTTGATGTGGGTCATAGAAGCAAGGTGAGTGTGGAACTGTACATATTTGAAAACAACCACGCACCTTGCCATGGGCATCTGGACAGGTTTGAATGGTTGGAAGAAGGGCTCTTTCCTAAAATCACGGTTGATTATCAATTCTCCATTGTAAATCTATTCCACAATATAATCTACTTGTGCAGACAAGTCATCTTGTATACCAAATGTCTGACCTTTTTCA
The DNA here is from genome assembly GCF_000699145.1 of Aptenodytes forsteri. NCBI lineage: Eukaryota > Metazoa > Chordata > Aves > Sphenisciformes > Spheniscidae > Aptenodytes > Aptenodytes forsteri. The sequence goes on from NW_008796044.1 coordinate 15,680,737, forward strand.
CCTCCTCTGTCCCTCCTGCCCTATGCCACATCCTCTCCATCAGAGAGCATAGTATGACACGTCCTGCTAGAGAGCTGCTAGAGAAAGATAATTCAGATAACAGAAAAAGGTACTTGTTACAGTAAATAAGTAACTCCGTGGATTAGTTTCCTTTTGTTTTCATCTGTCAGTTTCACAATCCTATTGTGAACCAAACTCGAGAGAGAGGAGAGGCCCACGAGCATCCGCAGGGTCCCACATCTGCTCAGGGGCTGGCTGAAGGCATGTTTCGTCCTGCTGAGAGACATACAGCCCTTCCCACAGGGCTGCCCTGGGGCTTGCAAAACCTTGCAGGGCATTAGGGTCCCACGGAGAAGATCTGAATAAGCCTGTGGGGAGGCAGAGAGCTAAACTACTCAACGGTGGAGGACTGTCACGTTTCCTGGACTCTAGATCACAGGGGTTTGGGGGAGGTCACCGGTACAAGCGAGCACTTGGCATCAGCTCACAGATGCAAAGGGTATGTGTACAAGGACAGATGGCAGTGGACGTACTTATTTCAGGTTGCACAATTCTGCACTGACTGCTTTAAGCCCACAACGATCATTTCTCTCATGCGGATTGCAAACCAAGGTGTCAGATGAGTAGGTATTTTGCAGAGGTATCTTCTGCAGTTCGGTATGTTTGGCTGGTTTTTCAAATTCTGTGCAAGAGTTTCCTATTACTGTCTTGCAGAACTGATTTGACTGCAAGCTGACTGACTACATTTGACTCTTGCCAGCTTATTTTGGGTAGAACTGAATTCATGATGTGTCTTTTGCTTGTGCCATGATTTCACAATTACTCTATCTATTTCATAAATCTAATGAAGTCATTTTGGGGGTAAAAGTATTAGAGAATTTTCTTTTTCCTTGCAGTTGCTGAAAACACACAGTTTAGAGCAGCTGTCTGCAGTCCTAGGACCTGGGAAGTCTTTTGCTCATCTATAAAAATGAATCAACATTTTTCAGATTTTACACTTGCTACAGATTATGACTAGACACAATGCTGGTGAACTGTACATGCAAAGATATGAAAATCAAAGCATCACGGAAACAATGAAATAGCTTGGACTTGCACTTGGAAAATATTAACCAGACTGAATATCAGTATTTGCTGAGGCAATATTTGGAAATTTGAGATCTGGCATCATACTAAGCACTAAGATCTGTGGATGTTAATGAGCCTTTTTCTTCTGTTCAAGGCCAGGAGCATGTGGAAGCATTCTGCTTTGTTAGAAATGTGGATGATTTTCCTTTGCACTAGAATCAAAAAAAATGGTTATTTAGGAGAAAGCTGTCTGAGCTGAGTTTGGAGTAGAAAATGTAGGAAGATACAAAAATGTGAGAAAGATGAAATAGTTGTTTTATTTCTTGGTTTCACCTGCATAGGCGTTACCACAGAAATAGTCTTTTGTATTTTAATATTTTTTATCTTCTTATCTTATTTGAACCAGGTGGCAGAAACACATCAAGAAATGCACTTGATCTGATATCTATTACATGAGTTTAACTCCTTTTATATAGTTGTATCAGATGCATTTTCTATAATCTATTTCTCTCTTTTCCTCCAAGCCCATATTAATGGAAACCTTAAGAATAATAATGTAGTTGATGAGCATTTTCATCATGCTTTTGATCCTAGAAACATGTTCATCCCATCAATATATGCCTGTGTCTGTTCCTTGAAGTCTGAAAAATCCACCATACTCCAGTGGAGGTGGTGAAGAAATGACGGTCGTTGGAGGTCTTTTTAAGATCCTCCATCTCAAAGGCCAGCCCTGTTACAATGCCTCATCTCTTTTGTTCCTCTCTGGAACATGAAATCTGACCTTCCCTCACCTGTTTGGGATTTTGCCTTGTGTGAAGAGATCTAAGAAACTACTAGTAAGGCTGGAATAGGTGGCTGAGATAAGCCTCTTTTGTTTCTGTTGAGCTGAGCGGAGAGGTGATAGAGAAGCGTATCTGAGCTCATGGCACTATAGAAAGATCTTCTTTGAAGCCAGTGTTAAATACATCCTGAGAAAGAAACAGTTGTCCACAACACTTTCCAAATACACAAGCCCATTAAGAACTTGTAATTAACCCTGGATATGGTCTTGCTTTTGTATGTTAAAATGTTCATGAGTTCTCTGCTACTGAATATTTAGAAGGAGAAAAAAAAAGTGGCTATGGGCAGGAAAATCTGCAACTTTGCAAGAAAGAAGCTAAGCGACTTTTTCATGGTGTGTAGATGTTAATTTCAGTAAAGTGTGTAGATATTAATTTCAGTAAAATTTCTTCACCGAAAGGGTTGTCAAGCATTGGAACAGGCTGCCCAGGGAAGTGGTTGAGTCCCCATCCCTGGAGGTATTTAAAAGACGTGTAGATGAGGCGCTTAGGGACATGGTTTAGTGGGCATGGTGGTGTTGGGTTGATGGTTGGACTTGATGATCTCAGAAGTCTTTTCCAACCTTAATGATTCTATGATTATCAAAAAATAAAAGTGATGCAGAAAGAAAACACAGAATTTCTGTTTGAATCTCAAGTCCACAAATATTTCTGGTGCTATACAGTGGTCAGAGTGTGCATTTTGCTGTAGCATCTCACGTGAGTGAAATTGTTGGACTGGAGCTTTGCAGAAGCATTTTGACACCCACTGGTACAAAAACAGGATGTTCAAACCTTTCACCAAGTACAAACATATAAAATGAAGGCTCTTGAATACTTTTGGTGCTTAGGTAAATTATAGTTTTATTGGTTTAGCAGTTGTTATTTCCACCTTTTATATTTCAGGGGGACAATAAATACAATAAATAACTTTTCCGTTCCCTCTTCTTATCGAAGAGTTTTGGTTTTTTTAAAGCTTTTAAATTTTTTTTTAAGCTCTAGATTTATGGATTGTTTGATAGGTTCTCAGGATTTTATTCAAAAATTCCTTCACGTTTCCCTTGGTCTTGTACTGGCATTGATCCCCACGTGCCAGGCTCTGTGATAGAAGAAGGAATAAAGATTGGTTTGCAAAAGATTTTGTAAAAAACCAAAGGATTTAGATGAAACAGTTAAAATATACAATCTTTGGAGCTAAGCAAGGATTTCAGAAACAATTCCTAAAGAACTGTTCCTTGAGCAGTGAGTGTAAGAATGGCTTTTCATGGTGATTAAGAAGGTGACAGCTGGACTGTCATATAGTTATAGCTGAAGTAATTTAAACTAGGCTGTTTTAACCCGGAAAACAGGGCGGACAGGGCAGTATGAGAAGCTGGGTAAGACTAGGGGAATGGGTCTGCTTGGTGTTGCAATGCCATTCTAACAATATTCCCCCTTGCAAGTTTGAAGCTAGTTTAAAGGAGCTTGAGACACTGCAGCAGCAGCATCTTCTGCGTCTCATTGAATTACACAACAGTTTTGCTCAGTATGTAAATAAAGGATGTTTCACTGCCTTAGAAAAGGCATCTGGGGATTCAGGAGTCTTCCTGAGCATCATCACAAGTTTGAAGACGCTGCAGGTAACAGCAGTATTTCATGCCCAAGCATCCTTGAAGAAACTGCAGCTTAGTTAGAATTAATGCTCCAGAAGAGAAGGATGTCTCTGCCTGCCTGTCCCCAGCCATGCCGCTTCTGCACATCTACTCTCATTTTATATCATTACTATTTAGTGTAGAAACACATTTCGAGAAAGGAAAATAGAAAAGCAATTTGAATAAAGGTCCTCTCCCAGAGATCTGTGTTTAAAGGTCTTCATGCTAAAGGGGTTTGGAGAAGGGAAAGGGCACAGTGGGGCAGAACCCATCTGCCTGCTTCCTCTGCCAATTTTAATAGCTTTCCATTGCCTCACACATGTTGCAGCTATCATATCTGGCTCCTGCATAAAATGAGTGTTTAAAACACATTTGAAATTAATCAAACACTTAGCTACAAATGTTTAAATTATAAAAAATCATTTCTTTTGTAAAGGTAGACAAAGGTCTATAGAAAAGGAAGAAAAGTCTTACTTTACAGAGGTTTCTACCCAGCTGAATCTGAAAGGATAGATTAAGCCTTGCAATTACTGCATTTGAAGATATGTTGTTTTTCAGCATGTGATCGGTTCCTTCGACAAAGCATGCCAATTCGTGGCCAGGCTGTTAAATGAAGAAGGCATTAGAAAAAGCTAGAATGCATTTTGTGTTTATGTACAGAAAGGAGAAATACGTATTCCTAAACATGGCAGCATGTCACAATTAGACGTAACATATTTTGCATTCTATTGAAAACCGATACAGGAACTTTGGGGGGGTTGTAAAACACTGAATCATCATGTATGCCATAAGAAACACCTGTCACATCTCAGAAAACCTCAAACCATAGAAGTAACCTCTCTGAAGTATAGTTTCAGCTAATACTGGGTTTCACCATATCTGAAGAGGCTTACAAAAATGAAATGGCTTTTGGATACACCTAGAGCTGAGCATCTGAGGCCTGACATCTCTGGCCCAGGTTCACTCAGTATTTAGGTACCTAACCATGAAACAAGGTCTTGCGGAGATTTTCAAAGCAAGAACCTGTATCTCTTGATTTGTAAGTCAAACCCACAGAGGACTTTTGCCTCACTCTGGGCTTGGTTCTGATTGCAGTGATAATGGGAGGACTTCTGCTTCCCTCCCCACCACTATTCATCAAGCTCAGTTTTGCTGCTACTAATGTATTAAAATCTTCCTCATAACTGAAAGCAAAAGTTATATAAAGAGCAAAGTGAACAAACTTAAACTCAGTTAATACTGAACTTCTGTAACAATTACAGTAGCTTAAAAATACAGACTTACCTCAGCAATGGGAAGACATGTACATGACTGAAAATGAAAAGAGTGAGCATTAAAATCCAGCATCGCTAGCGTTCAACACACAAGTACATTTTTGTTTGGTTTCATGATATTCTCAAAAGCAATGTACTCACACTGACGGCTGTCTCCCTACATGGGCAACTTAAAGAAGTTTCCTCCTGAAAGAATAACAAGTGAGAAGTCAGTTTTTATTATCATCTACTTTACAAGCATGCATTTTTACAGAATTAAGGTGATAAAGAGCCACTTACAAGTAGATATTTTGTATACCGGATAATGTCACGGACAGTGCAATTCTGTGCTTGCACAGAGAGCAGCAAACAAGAGAAGAGTATGTATGACAGCATGCTGGCATTCATGTGCAACTCAGTCTGATGGGTGACAGAAGAATAGGAGGACACTCCTTTTAATTGAGTCTTCACAAAATTCCCATTCTAATATGGAAAAACCCAATTATAAAACTGATACCAGGTGCCCACTATTTTTTCCCACTAGCTTGGACAGCATTTTAGAGAAATCAAACGTGGAATTGAGTCACCTACTGCAGTGACTTTTCTTTAGTACTGCGGAAATTCACAAATGCTCCTCAGAAGTGATTAATTTGAACATTATGATATCACACCCCAACAGGAAACAATGGTTAAAAATCTATGAAAGCATTTTTTTTTCAGATGTGGGTTTTGTCTCCTGTGCTTATTGAAATTATGGTTCCATGAAAGTGAAGAGACAATAATGTTCAGCATTGCCAAAGTTCCTGAGAAAACAAACTGCCAGGCTCCAAGCTGGCTTCCCCCTGGATTCAAAGCAGGACCTTTCTCAAAGAAAGTTGTTAATGCTGCAGGGGTCTGTTGAGCAGAAAGACAAACGGATGGAGTTGTGGAGCGGTGGCTGGAGAAGTTGTCACGCTGAATTACAGCTGCCGCGTCCAGAGAGCGATCGCATAGTCCTTGACTGAGATCCCACCTTTGCCAAGTGCAAGTGCACCAGTGCACAGATAAGGATGGGGCCCTCAGAGTGCGAACACTGACTGCAGTGTTGCATCCCACCCGTTCCTTTTTAAGCAGAAAGGAGTGGATGCAAAAATAGTTCTAGGTGACCAAAACGGTATTAACTTGGAAATTCTCTCAGATGGAGTCTCCAAATCAGGTTGAATGTCTGCTAGAGCTTTCTGTGGCCACAGAGGTTTTCTTTTTTCAGCAAAGCAAGTGGTAGCCCTTCAGATTTCTTTTAGCTCCCCGGTGTTGATTTTTAAGCTTCCCTCCTGTTATGTCTTAAATCCTGTTATGCCTCAAAGATCTTCTCCAAAAGCTTGAGCCTTCCGCTGGTCAGTCTGGCTGAAGGATGAGCGCAACCTCTCTGGAAACTGTCCTGGAAAGAGAAAACACCAGGTTGCAATTTGCTGTTTTTTTCTCTGGCATTTGCCTACCGGCAAGGGATTCATCTGGCCAAGTGCGGCTCCACTGCCTGCCCGCATGCGAAGGGGAGTGGAGGTGGATCTGCCTGCTGCTCCTGCCCCTGCCTCTCTGCCGGCCCACCGAGCACCAGCTCCGGGCTGGGGTAGATGTTCCCTGCCTTTTCTTTGAAGTTCGTCCTTAGGTGATTTAGTGTGGGAAGTGTACATCCCATTAGGAAGCTGCAGCTTTCACGCAGGCCCCAGGGAATACCTAGAAAAAGCCAGAGACCCTCCCTTGGCAAGTTAAAGCTGGCAGCAGGTTACGTTATGATCAACAGACGCACAAAAGTATATCGCGGGGAGGGATGGCATTCATGAGCCAGGCAGTGGCATCTTTCAAGGCACTGGGCTGTTAGAGAAGGGCTAAAATCATTGATTTGTGATTGAGAGCCTGTGATTCCCTGGAAAGCAGTAGAGACTTCCGTGTCTGGTAGGTCTCCCTTGAGGAAACAGCTTTTTGCTCAAGCAAAGCAATGGGCGTGCTGCGCTCTGTTTCTTCAGCTCTCTGTTCTAGCCCCACAGCAAGAGCTAGAACAATTAGTTCGAAGCATAAATCCCTGAAGGAAATAAATTATGTGCAACATTTGTGGGACACTTGGTTTCTCAGATGGTTGAAAAAATGATTTTACATGGTTTTAAAGGAAAGAATTCACAAGCATCTTTGATTTAGCCAAGGTTGTGCAAGGAATATGGTAACAAGCCATGGAGGGAGAGGGGCAAGGGGCTCTTCGTGACAGCCAGGAGTTTCTACTGCTTCTTGGTTTTAAGGAAAATGTGTTCATTAGAAATCCCATTTTGCCCAGTAGCTGCTACACTCTTTCTTTGCAAGGATTTTACAAAATCTGATATACTTAGCAGGGTCTCTAGGGCCTCTTCACCTAAGGAATGATGTCTCAATGCAGCAGCCATGCTCTGTAAGTTAAAGTGATTGGTGGCATAAATTATATGCAAGATACGTAATTAGGACCTTTCCATACATGAGATGTAATTATGTTCACTGGACAGTGAGCAGATCAGATACCTTCTTCCCAGGCCTATAGCCCAAAAGGACAAGATCTGTATTTTTGTTACTACTTGAAAATCAGAATGGAAGGGCTTCCAGACCTGCTCCTGAGCTGCTCCCCGAGCCTGCAGTTCCTCCTCGCAGTCTCTATCTGCCAGCGGTGCCAGCGCTATCTCTACATCTTTTCATTTCTGTTTGATAGCTTTGTGAGATCCATCTCATGCTGTTGTTGCTCCAGGGCAAATAGGTCACCAAAGAAGCTGTATTCAGTTTACAGTGAATCAGAAATCACCAGAAGTCAAACTGGCAGAGAAAGAACTTCCCATGTATTGGTTAGAGCAGCAGTGGATTGGGCACAGAAGCAAGTGGCACCAGTTACGGCTTCTCTTTGGAGAATTTAGGCTCTATTTCGGCATTTAGAGGCTGATCCAAAGACCGTGGAAATTAATATTTGCTGCCATCCCAGCAAAAAGACCAGCTTTTTTATATAATCTTTAAACAGTTTTGATATTTTAAAAGTTTTCATTTTGATGACCAGCTGTGGCAACGTATTTTCACAAATATATTGTCATTTGTGTGTTAAATATGATCAGCAGTTTATTTTCTGTCCTCACGTCTAGGTATCTGATCTCTCCCTGTTCCTCTCCCTTAATCTCTCTTTCAGCAACACAGGCCAAAATGCAGAGAGGAAATAGAGGTTTTTCAACCATCACTCAAAAAAAATGAAACAAATTCATAATAAATTCAGTAGCCAAATTGCAGTAGGTAGGAGGGTGACTGTGTGAGTCCACTTCACTCTGAGGTCGCAAACCCACAAGCCTCAAAAGGCCGCTTGTCAAAGTGGGGAGCCACCAATGCTAAGTCTGGTCTTTCTGAAGCTTTTTCTTCCCTTTTAAGCTTTCTGGCTGGAAAAATGAGAAACAAAAGGAACTGAAACCCAAGATTTTTAATAAAGGTCACCAAGCTCAAAGGTAGTAGGTGCACTAGCCCATAGAAACATTCCCTACATTGCCATTGGGAAGCCTGCAAGGGGAAACTCGCTGTGGTCAGCCTGGGGCAGGACCGTGCATTAGCAGATCGTATATCCCCATACTTCATATCACTTCCCTACATAAGGATGCAGTGACGAGCAGAGTAAGGAAGAGGGCAGAGAGCTCCTTCAGCCAAGGGTACTGCCAACACTAAGGCAGCACATCAGCTGGGTGTGTCTGGTTCAAGATCACAACGTTAAAGTAACAGGATTGTAAGATTTCAGCCCAGAACAGGTATTTGGAAAAGGTGAACACACAAAACTCTCCCAATACATTTCTGTGGTCTCTTACAGGCAGTTCCCTCTGGCTCTTTTGGAAATCTTCATCTAATGGTCTGTACATTTTTGATTATGTACATTATCTCTTTTAATGCACCTATTTTGATGAGAGGTTGATTGACTGAAAATGTCGCACAAACGTCCGATTTCCAGATAATTATTTTAGCCTGGTCAGCATGAACCTCCAGATCTTCTGAGTTCTCATAAGAGAATTTGCATCCCACTGTAGTGTTTCCAAGAAACTGTGTACAGTTTGGGTTTTTTTCATGTAGAAAAAAGATTCCCTGTAGAAGAAAAATACCAAGATAACATACCAGCTCATTTTACATTTGCTGTGTACACTGATCAAGATGTAAGAGCTTGCAAAGACCACAAATGAAAAGATGCTATTGATAGTTTCATTTTCCAGAGATAAGGTGGCTTGGAGTATTTTTTTTTTCTTTCTTTTAGATAAAGATGACATATGCTAGTGTAGAAATAAAGGAAAATAGGGTCATTCTAATTCCTCCACGAAAGGGTAAACCATAGCATAATAATAGTAAGATTGCCTATGACAGAAAGGTGTAAAATCCAGATGAACTCCGGGAACATTTCACATTTCAGCTTGAAGAGGGCAGTGGCACCTCCTGATAGCCACACGCTCTGCCCTGTCCTAGCAGATGGACCACGGGACGTCCTCAGGACTCACGTTAGCTTCTGTAGGTAATGGAGCCCCCATTACTCTCAGAAGAGTTTTAATTAATTTGAAACCATTTAAACTAACTAATCAACACTAGTGATGCTCAGGAGCTGTGAGATGGGGGAGCACACCTGAAAGGGACCTTCAGAGCTGCGAGTCATCCTTGTTTCATGCAATAGTACAGTCACCAGAGCTTTCCTGGGTTTTCTAGCAGGGGAACCAAGCTTTCCATGCTGCAATGATACTTAGCAAGACCTGAGGCATCTAAAAGGAAAAAGCCCTGACAGCAACATGCCAGCCATGCTGGGTGTTGCACATATTGCAAGTGCATCTCAACCAACAGCCTCCAGAAGCAAGCAGAGGAAAACAGGAATTGCCAACAAAGGTCACCAGTTCTCTTGTATTTTAAGGTTTTCCTGATGTCATTGCTCTTCACTTCAGCATCTGCTTTTATAGGCCTGACTGCTTTCACACCAGGAAAGAGAAACATTGCAGAGGTCTCAGATCATAAGTCCACTCACCCTTCCTTGCTTGTCCCACTAGGAGATGGCTCTGGGTGCTGGATTTCCCTCTCAGCGCAGCATGCAGAGGAAGGTTGAACATGCAGGACAGACAGACAGCGCAAGACATTCACTCCGTGGCTGCGTTAGGGCCCTCCACCAGCCAGACCTGCATTGCAGCTTGCTTTTCATGCTGGAAGCATTGAAAAACCACCTGCAGACTGCTTGACTGAAACACAGCAATCACAATTTAATAATGAAATAAGCACGGATATTGGTTCACACCTAGTTGCATGAGTAAGAATAGGCTGGCCATCTTCCATAAGAGTGGGCAGGATTTTCTATACTATGTGTAAAGTAGGCTACATTAGTGCAAAAATGTTTTGAAACATGGGGGAGTAGACCATGAGCCAGTCCAATCCATGAAGATGAGCTATGTTAGTCCTGGTGCTTTTACAGCAGGCGAGGCTGTGTAGGTGCCAGTCTTGAAGCACCAGGTGTTGGCAGCCGGGCAGTCTCAGCTTGTGCTTCCCCAGTTGCAAGGTTCTTGTTTCTCCAAATGTTTCTCCTTGTGACCCAAGGTTATCCGTTGCTTTCTCCATCACTCAGGAGGACCTTTGTATTCTTTTCAGAGTTTTGGTGTTCTACAGTCCAGTAGCCTTAGTATTTCACCTATACTAAGAAAGGATTTCTTGATGTGTCCAGCATTTTATATCTTACAGTGAAACCTCATAGGGGACCTCTGAGACCCCCTTAATACTCTCCTTCTACTGCATGTATGGCTCTTAACAGGTTGGTTGTTCCACTATAGTGTCTGCTTCTGGAGCTGTCGCAGGACCTACAGTTTAGGAAAACTGCTTTGAAAATCAGTGTAGCTACTTAAATTTCCCCTCACTGCATGGCTTAATTCCCTTTGGAGCCTATCTCTGGAAGGATACTTTACATACTACTTATCTAAGTTGGCGGTGATCAGTCTATGTATCCCTATAGGAGCATATATAGGCAGAAGATGGCTTTAGCGAAAGGAAGCTGTTCTTGTGCAGTTTATATTCAATTTAGCAACTTGAACAACTTCTCACTTCTTTCCTTGGATCTCACCATTTCTTCTGACTCTACACTTTACCTTTTTCTTCACGGGTACAAGATAGGCATTGGCCTTCTCGGCTTACATGAATGCAATGTCTAGGAGAGAAATCTCCACTATAACAACCTCTACGACAGAACAAGGAACTGCAGATAAACCAAGGAGGTATAATATATCTTAATGCCTGCAAAGACGTCACCTACTCCTCTGCCTCAGAGTACAACAGAGAAAGAAAAACTGAGATGGGGACTGTGATCTCGCCTGGCCCGGAGCCATCACAGGCAGGCCTTCAGCAGGCACTAAAACCGCTGGGGGTGAGCTCCTGCATGGGATGTCAGCAGCACCCTGCCTGGGAGAAGGACTCAAGGACGTTATAGGTGCCCAGCAGCAGCGGGGATGCAGAAACAGGGAGGTAAGGTGGCCCCCTCCTTGCCCCCTGGCCAGAGGGCAGCCTCAGCCTGCTCCCACCTCACGCCCTGTGGGCACCACGAGGCTTCTGTCAGCACCAGAGACCTTCCTCCTGGTCAGGGCTGTTGTCCAGAAAAATAGCTTTTCACTGGGAAATTGGTTCCTGTTTGGTTTTGTTTTTTTTTTTTTTTAAATGGGGAAATAAGCTGCTGTTACCTTTTTTTCCTTCTGTAGCACTACATAGTGCATAAACTGGGAAAAACAGCTACCCAGCCAGCATCTCATTAAGTAATATGGGGTGTTGTACGAGCTGGAACACCACTAGCGACATGAAAGTTGGGCAATTACAGACTCATTTGAGGCATGACAGGTCTGAGTATGCTTTCATATTCCAGGCAAGAAAAGCATAGAAGTAGGTATCCCTGGTCCTTCTGGTCTCCATTCTCATTTTTGACCAATTTCAGGATTTACTGCATTTATCTTAGAAATGTGGGACTCTGTGAGCATCTGTGAACAAGCTATCAAGCAGATGGCTTCTCCCGCTCCAGCGTGCATGGTGCTGGGGAACGTGCCACCGACGGTAGGTCACTACAGCCACAGCACTGACAGAGGAGCAGGTCCGTATCCTGAATTACATTGACACAGGGGATTTTTCTTTTGTGTAATTCAGGGACAAAACCACCAACATAATGCAATCGGTGCCCCATACAAGGGATTTGAATCAGCTGTATGTATGGCTGCTTGCCTGCCAGGCAAGGCACTGTTTTAAACTCCCATCAGCAGGTGCCTGAAAAGGATTCCTTAGAGATCCTAATTTCTATCAATGGATAATGATACTGATATTATCTCTAAAAATTAATGCATTTGATATATCATAAAGAAAATAATTCACAAGACACAGACCTGTCAAGTCTCTGTGTGCATAAATTGTAATTGCCATCCCTCATCTTCGAGACATGGGGCTGACCCCCTGCGGTGTCACCCAACCCCACCACTAGACCTCTTTCCTCGGTGACACAGCCATGCACTCACCACTTCAAAAGCAAGACTAAATTATTTATCAGGCTCCGTGTGCAGGGATCCGCTGTGATCGATCACAGCGATGGGTATAACTGTACCACAAAGTGCTGTGCCTCAAAAGCCACTTGTCCCAACCCTTCTGTGCCTGACCCAGTGTCAGCCCGACCTCCTGCACGGTGGCCAGGGCTGCTGTCACCCTCGAAACCCTCATGCTCCAGCCTGGCATTGCTTTGCCTCACTCGTGGTTTCTCTATGAATGCTAACGGGGTGATATACTGATTAACCAGTGCGTCCAGGGCTTGCCTTCCGTGCTGCCGGGCTAGGGAAGCCATTGGCAGGGCAGGGTCACCCCAAAATCACCTGCACGCTGCCCAGTGTGGGGCTGCCCTGTTGGGAAGGGAGCGTGTGCTGGTCTGGCAGCAAACCTGGACTCGGGGTTGAATGGAACAAGACAGAAAGAGATTGCCTGGCAGCTCCAGCGAGCGGCACACGGCTGTGCCCTGCCACAGACGAGGATGCCATCATGTGGCCAAAGCTTTTTATTCACTTCCCACTTGCTTTTCATGTCTTTATATTAAAAGCTTTCTGCCCTCTGCTCCCTTTCTACACCGGGTAGTCCACAGCTCTCCCTGACAGCTCCTTCTGGCAGGTGTGTGTTCCACGAGAGTTTTGTCCAAGTAAATCCTGGGCATCCGTCTCAAAACTGGTTTAATTGTATGAAGAATATCAGGAAAAATCACCGTGCAATTCCAACGTGGGCCTCAGGGCTTTATGCCCAGGGAGGCACTGAACAGACCAAACCTGGGCACCGTGAGGGCAGGATCATTCAGATACACAGCTTGTTGCAAACCTCATCAGTTTAATTAATTCAAGGTCCATTTTACATAATGCAGGCAGATAAGCAACACCATTTATTTGCACTGAAAAATCAGTCTCCCCAAGTATTATCCCTGGAGACATATGATATCATGCATCTAAAGAACATGTTTTACGTTTATGCATTAAAACAGGTAACATGGAAAGGATGAATCCTTAATGCAGCCAGCAACAAATACTTGTGTGAAGGCTCATCAATTTTATCCATATTGTTTATCAAAAACAGTTCGCTGTGTTCTTGCCAAGCTCAAAGGCACTGTGAGCCTCCTCTCCTGCAAGTCCTGAGATGAAGCAACACCAGCTGTTTCTCCCACTTTTTAAGGCCAGTTTTGGGGGAAGCCACACTGCTGTTTTTAATTTGGGCCGCAGTGAAGAGGAGCCCAAGGTTGGGGACCCCATTTCTGAGTACTGCTCCAGGCCCGAGGTTTTAGGCGCTTTCTGCTGAGGTCTTCAAGTCTTGTCGCCAATTCCTCCATTCATCCAGGGAAGGGGATGTAGGAGTTTCTCTTTCCTTCTCCTCCTTTTAGGGAAGAAAGCTGGACGGCTGCTCCAGGTTGTCTTCAGAAACCTTTACTGAGGGCATCTGCTAAAACTGCCATTGCTGGGCTTTTTCCCCAGAGCTCTTCTTCTCCAGAGGAAGATGGGGGGGAACCATACATTTCCCAGAGGACAGTGTTGTCCCAGACTGTTCCCCCATGCCGCATGTCCCTGTGCATGCGAGGCTGTTACCCTCAGCCTCTCCTGCCAGTGCCACCAGAGTCCTCTTGTCCCAGCAGAGCTGGTTCTTCTTGGGTTTTGGCATCAGAAGCTCCATGCTTAGAAAATAAAGCATGGAGATATTTAACAGCATAAACAGAAATAATCATGATGTAAAAGATCTTGGAATAATTGAAAGGCTGAGGTAGACCAAAGAGAGACCTGGGTCTGCCCCAGTTGTCTCAGTGGGGTTGCAGCAAAGAGCTGGAGGTCAGAAGCTGGCCCATGTATTTTAGAGAATAGTTTGGGATAAACTCTGCATCCCTTAAAGAGACTTCCTTTGGTGATGGTCTCTCAAGGCTGCAAAGTGATGTCTGCAGGATTTGGCAGTTGGCAAGCTGGACTGTCGTGTCAGGGAGATCAGAAGGTGTAATGAGATACCTCTAGCAGGTCGCTGGAGGCCTACGCAAGGCGAGTTAGGTAAATTAAGAGGCAGCCATCTATATGAAGTGCAGACTTGTTTTATTGTTTTCTGAAGAAAAAGAGCAGCTTAGTCTCTGAATTTAACATCCTCCTGTTTCCCAATTTAATTTATACCTTGGATAACAGACTGAAGTTGTTGAAGCCCTTCACATTTTTTCATGATAATGTGTTAAATTGTGGCAAACTGGAGAGTTCTGTGGTGTAAAACGTGAGTATCCGTTCATACGGGTGGAGTCATCCATTGCTTTGATGCTGAAAGCAAGCTAGGATTTGGTGGGAATCCAGACTTTCCTACACAAAAAGCACCTGCGCACCCACCACACCTCCTCCTTTCCTTGTTCACAAAAAAGTCGAGCATTATACGCAGTGTTGTACAAAAGACGCTCCCTTGGCTGATGTCGGGTGGGCTGGGTTTGGGTGTCTCACTTGTGTGGGTAAGGGAAGTAAATTGTTCTCTCAGCTCAATGGGAAAATGTCATCGGTGATAAAGCCCAACACTACCATGGGAATTATTAAGGTGCTTTTAGACAACAGAGTAAAAGATAAGAAAATGGTCTTTGGATTTGATTGAGCTGGTGCAGTTTTTGGAGTCCTCCAGGGACTAAGCCCGTGGCAGAAGAGAAAGCAGATGCTGTGGGTGCAGGATGGGAGTCTTCGGTCAGAGCAGCTGAGCCTTCACCAACACCACATGCTGATTTGGCTCAGGAAAGTAGGAGACTTTCAGGTCTTCTTGGCAACGCTTTTGAAATAAGAAAGAAGGAGGTTTATGAAGTACTGCAGAAAACAGCAAAGACTGCTAAGAATAATCTTGAGCATTTAACTGCTAAAAAAGTTTCTTTAACCAGATATTTTTAATGCTGCTCCTTTATGCAACCCTAGGTTTATGAGGGAAAGAGTAAAACTGTGAGTTGGCAGTCAAGACACTTTGAAAGGGCTTATTTCAGGTCTTTGTGGATGGATCAAGGGAGAAAAGGATACTGTGCAGGGACTCTAGTGAGAATGGTGTTTCAAAATTTATAAAATGTTAGAGAATATTCTCCTTTCAAATTTTCTTTTCTGATTCATAAGAATAAAAACAATCACAACAATCAGAACAGATTGCAATGAAATTCCAGGAGATCTGGAATGAAACCAAAATCCATCGGCACATCTATTGTCTGCTCCAAATCCCACAGACCCAAATTTGAAAAGTGTTTGACTATTCAGATGTAGGTAGCCATGTAAGCTATCTGACTTTCAGAGATCTATACAATTGCAACTCCATTTGATTCAAAGATTAATTCTCTAATTTTAATAAAGCTAGAGGGTCTTTATGCGCTGACCTGGAAGTTAAGGATTGGTCTCAGTTTGGTCTCTTTTCATTGCTTTGAGGGAAAGTTCATAGCCAAGAAACGTGGCTGAACTCATTGGGAATCCTCGCACTGCATTGACCGTGATGCCCCTAAAAAAGACCTGTTGGGGATGGAGAAAGGTTAGAGCATAGGAATATACTGGCTATTTTAAGAAGAAGAAGAAAGCATTGAACAAAGCCATGGTGGGATTCTGAAGAACCAAATCTTGGTTTGCTCAGGAGATACGCTCTCACTGCTGGTCTTTGCTGAAGTCTGGAGAATGGAAATGCAATGGCAAAAGTCACTGGTTTGGTACCATTGTGTTCCATGCTCCCTATGGACCCCACTCTCTATCTGCCAGCAAGAGCTACAAGAGGTAAAGGGTAAAAAATGGCCTCATGCCACTGGTGTAGAGCAGAAAGCAAGAAATCTAAAATGTCTTCCAGTGTTGGTCTACCTAGCTACTGGTCCTTCTTCCCTTTGCATACATCAGCGTGCGAGGATCATGCAAACCCCAGGGTACAACAAGAAGGCTGTTGCTTTCATGCAGCAAATGCTCTGACTCCTGGGGCTGGGTCTATGGGTGCAGAAGACGTCTGGGAAGTGGAGAGGGAGCAGCGTGGCTGTGAGCCAGCCCGGCCGATACGGGCACTGTGCCACACGGACTATTTTGCAGGTTTCACCTTTGAGCATAGAAACAATTTCTCAATCAGCAGAAAACGAGGCTTACTCTGTACCTTGCTGAGAACTAGCTCTTGCCACCGGCTTTGGAAAAAAGTATTTGATAGAAGCTGATATTCTCACATGTCGGTTCCTAAGGCCAAGCTTTGGTGCTCATACATATCCCAGAGTTTTCTTTCATTAAGATAATAAATATGAATTTATACAGCCAGACTTCCCCATTCTACTCAATATATTTTTTTTTAAAAGATGGTGGCACTTACAAGAGTGAAAGACGCTGCGGCTTTTAAGTGCTTGAACAGTAAAGTGCTTTTTGGAAAGTGGAGAAGGGGCCCTTGTTGCTCCTGGCATTGGCTTGTCTCCCTTCGAAACCCCCCCTCACCACAGGCATTGCTGCCTGGTATGTGCAAGGGTGTGCACAAACCACTCACTCTGGGGTGAGCCTGCTTACAAAATGATGATTGCAGGGAGTATCTCTGCTGGCCTGTTTCTCACGCAATCACTCCGTTAACCACCCAGGCTAATCACTGTGGTCACTAATCTAAACACCAGAAGTTCAGAATAGACACGAAAAGTAACATCAGCAAAGCAAACCCCCTTCCAGGCTTTACAAAGGCAAAGCTCCCACAGCTATTCTGAAAGCGCGGAGGATCTTGGCTGCAAGAACCAGAAGCCCATAGATTTAAGTGTCTAACCAGCATTTTCCCTGAAATACTGAGGTCTGCTAAACATGACTATATCTTGTATCCAATAAATCCAGTGCATGGTGCTGACTTGTACGAGACAGAATCAAAACATCTTCACATTGTTTAGAATAGAGTTTGCAACGTGAAATTGCATTATTGGGATATTTAGGATATTACTTGATTTATTGGGGTGTTTTATTTTGCTAGGAAACATAGAATTTTCTGGGAGGAAATTCAAATTTTTGCAGTGTCTGTAAAGTAACATGAGAGACCCAAGTTAAATAATAATGAATATTTATGAAGAAAAGCCCAGAGGCATACTTTTTTTCTCATCAGAATGAACACACCTGACTACGGAGAAAGAAGAGGGCTATATTTACATTTTTTGTGTACACCAGGCAATTATTTTCAGCACTGTGAATGCAGTTCCTTTGTCCCAGAATGAAAACATCCAGAGCTGGGTTTGCCGTTTATCAGTTCTGTGTCCCCCAACACATAAAAAGGTTTTCCTTACGAGAGAAGGCTCTAGTCTTATCATCAGCTGTTACTTAACCCTATTGCTGGCTTTGGTCCGGGTGCCAGGTATGATAGAAAAACTGCAAGCAGCTCAGACCTCAAACAAAAAAAACCTAAGTGCCTGAATTAGTTGTTAATATTCAGGCAGGACAAGGAGGGTAGGGGGTGAGGATGAGGACGGAGAGAGAAGGGAAAACACATGGAAATTCCCTTTTCAGCCACCCTGTGTTTTACTGTGAAACTGCATGCCAAACTGAACGTGCAGGGCAGGTGGTCTGCGTAGAGCCCAGGGCACCCTGACCCTCCTCTGACCCTCCGAGCATGGTCTTTAGCATCTCTCCAGGTGCCTGTGCTTCATATGGCTGTGACTTTCTTCACTCAATGGCAAAAAATGAACCAGACTGCAGGCTCCTGTGACGGCTGGCATAACACAGTGGCATGTTGGCAAATATTTAAATCACGCTAACTTGTGATTTTGCAGGTTATTTTTCTTTTTGTAACTTGTTACTTTTCCCTCAGAATGTGAAAATTAACACTCTGGAGCTAAGAGCCCACATGATGTTTTGATGACAACCTAAATACAGATTTATTTCAATATCAGAAGACGTAACCATGCATTGGCAGTGCAATAAAGCTGCAAACCCTGGTTCTCTGCCATTCACATTTAACTGAGGCAAAGTTTGCAGGTAGAACAAACAACTTTTATTACACTAATAAACGAAGTCAGAAAAAAGGGATAAGTTTTTTTGGCATGCATTCTTCACGTTTGAAGCAGAAGCAATTCTGATTTAAGAGCATTCTCAATCTACTCTGCCTTGGTGCAAATTGAGGGTGGGCAGCATCAGTTCCACCAAAGCATTGCCCAAGGCAACCAAACGCACCCGGGGTGCCAACCCGGTCCCACTGGAATCAGTTCCCATTGACTTCGGTGTCCGTGAGAAATATTTGACTTCTGCATTTTGTAGAAGCAATCACAGGGGCAAGATTTTCTACCTCTGATTTATGATGTCAAATCATATTCACAATTAAATGCACTGACATGAAGTGTTATTTTAAGTCAGTTACACCGGCCGGCTGTGACCCCCAGCCATTCATTTTTTCATTGCTGTAAGGCACATTATTACTCTCACTATTATGATTTAGAAAGAATCGGCACTATAATTACCTGCTGTCATTATTATAATTTAGCAGTAACTCGCTTTAGCTGTCTCTCAACCCTGCAGATAGGTTTGTAACAGCCATTGTATTTCCCAATTGAAAATTAAATGCCTCATAACCAGATTTTACTTCAAATACCACTTACTTTTAAGCCCTCGTTCTGGTAGCTCTGCAAGATACAGTCAAGGGTCCCTTTGTACTTGTTTAAATAAACTCCATCTGCCTGAAGTCGACTTTTCACAACATCCATTGGAGTAGCAGTCCCCCAGGAAATGGCTCCTAGAAAAATGCAGAAGTATTTGAACAATTTCTTCTCTATATTTCCTTGGCCGCAGGTCAGTGAACTCAGAAATTCACCTCTCATCTACCACGTCATATTCATGGGATTTTCATTTCAGGGCATTCACCCTGCTCAGGTACAGGAACGGTATTTCTGGGAGTAAAATTCCCTGTTTCTGAAAGAAGCATTGAGATTTTGGGGGTTACGCTGGTAATCAAATGCAGGCAGGAGGTGTTCCCCCAGGTGCAAATACATCTTCTGCCGTGCTTCTGGTGGAGCATGGACGTGTTGTGGAAAGAGCCCGAGCTGCGGGGAGCTGCCGCTTTCAGAAAAACTGGAATCCTCAGATAATACTGTTGAAAAGCGAAGTTTGAGCTGAGAATGCAAATAAGAGGCTGGTCCATCTCATGCAACCAGGATTAGGCTCCATGCAGCTGAGATACATCGTTATTCCGATAAAGAAACCCTCTATCTGCACTGATCAGCCTGCAGCTGAGTGGGACGTTTTGCCTCTCTAAATTAGTCAGCATGTGACCGCAATACGTGGCCCAGTTGGACAGACGAGTTTGGACCTACGTGAGTGTTGGGGCATACTAGAGCAGCTTTCCAGATGGGCCAGGGCTCTGTTTATTTGCAGGAGAAACGGAGAGGGCGTTTTGTAATCATTACCTGAGCTAAGGATTGACTTGCGTTTAGGGGCCTGCAATTTAGAAATGGCCGAGAAATGGGGAGTGGGTGTAGGGGTGACCTTACACATGTAAGCGTGGTAGGGGGACGCACATGCCAGTCTTACTGGCAGGTGTACACAGGAAAAAAAGATGATCAGTAACAGTCAGCTCTGCTTCTGCTCCGTGCAGGTAGGGTGCACACCCTCCTGGTGGGCAGCCAACAGGTTGAAGTCCTCTTCTGGAGGCACTTTGGCTGCCGTGTATCACTGGCAATGTGATACGCAGGCTGCTGCGAGACGTCCAGGGAGATGAAGGCGCTGGCTGTTTTCCTTCTCGCTGACATTGACCCTGATGAAGATCTGATAACACAACTCCCATAAAGTTTGTCAAGTCATAAAGCGCAGCCGTGGTGCCAGGGGACCTGGCCCTGGGGGAGGAAGGTCGTTCAGCCCCATGTCCTCTCGTGGTGACCAGGAGGATGTGGCAGCCCCTGAGCCACCGCTGGGAACCTTCCTGTCCTTGTTTTGCCAGTGTTGTGGGAAAAAAAGGTGCTTACCTGCTACACCCCCTGCCAGCCAGATGGAGGAGGGATTAGGGGAAATGCATCCATCAGGGGTAATCCATCCACAGAAAAACGTGTAAGGGGTGAAATAGAGGCAGTACCCAGGAACATCCCTCAGAAGCATTGCTCCCGCGCCTCGGTATATTCCTGCTATCCCCTCTTTCTGTAGGACTGTCCTAAAACAGTGAATTGGGCCTCGGTACACAGGAAATCCAGGAACGGTGGGCTTTAGTTTAATGTTTGCTGCAAAAAAAGATACAACTGTTATAGTAGCTATATTGGTACAGAACTCCTCTCAAAAGCCTACCGCCACTGAACAGACAGCAATCACTGCCATCCATTTTCTTTTGCTGGGATCAATACGTAGTGTGGGAAATAAAGTTTTAAGAAAGGGGACTTAGGTCCATTTTTAAAAGATGTTTAGACACTTCAGGACAGATTTTTCTTAGCTGTATTGCATGCTTCCCAATAGGTATGTGCCCAGTGAGATTTCCAAATGAGTTTAAGGCTATGTGCCCAATTTTCATGGATTTTAACCACATCTGGTGCCAAGCTTCATCTTTGAAAGCCTTGGCATCTTCAGAGTCTGGCCCTTCTGATACAGAGGACCAAGCTGCTTTTGGAAGGGCATTAGGTTGCTAAGCTGCATGGAGGCTTTTAAAAATTGATATTATTTCATCAAACCAATACAAAAATGTCAATTTTTCACAGTTAAGCACTGCAACTGTAATCATGAGAATGGTGTTTGTGAAACTGCTGAAATCCAAGCTGTTCAGCTCTGAAGCTGTGCCGTCTCTTCGTGCATGTGCTCCGGCTGTGCATGTGCGTCAATTTTTCACAGTTAAGCACCGCAACTGTAATCATGAGAATGGTGTTTGTGAAACTGCTGAAATCCAAGCTGTTCAGCTCTGAAGCTGTGCCGTCTCTTCGTGCATGTGCTCCGGCTGTGCATGTGCTCCGATAGGGTTTGCTCCGCGCTGGCAGCCTGCGATGAAATTCAGCTGCTGCCTCGAGCAGAAGCAGCTCCTTCTGCCTGCAGCTTCTGGAGAGGTTACAGCTGCCCGCTGCCATCCTGCCAGTGTCCCCTCCCGATCCGTCTTGCCTGCGCCTGGGTTACCTGCAACCCTGCCCCGAATAAGCCAGCCGTTTTCAAATGTACATGTGAAATTTTTGCTTTTGAACAGAGGAGGGTGGAATAACAGAGAGGGGTTTATGGGCAAATATATGTGGGGCTGAGAGTGTGCAGCAGGAGATGGAGAGCTGGCATTACCGCTGGCAGCTGGTGGGATCTCCAGGGGACCCGACAGCCCAGGGACTTGCTGTTCCTGCCCCACAGCCGTGTGGGGGAGGCGGCTCCAGTGGCTCCAGGTCCTGAGACCTGCCCCTGTGTTCGTTATAGATCCCAATCAGCTGGGAACGCCAGCAGAGATCTGATCAATGTCACTGATAAAAACCCTCCTCTTGAGCTGAGCAGGATGGGGTCCATCCTGAGGCAGAAGGAAGCATTTTTAGCTTAATTGCAGCAGCACAAGGCAGCAGAGAGCCAGGCCTTGAAGCAAAGTTGTCCTAAAGCTCTCGGTAAACACTGAGAACTGGCAGAGAAAGGAGAAAGAAACTCTTGCTTCCTACCTTTGATGTATGGCTGCATTTGCATCTGTAGCCTTATCTTTACCAGGTCCACAGGAGTGCCGATGCCCACGGAGACGAACCCTGCCACCATGCTGGCCAGAGCCACGTCCGCAAGTGCTGGCGTTTGGGATGGATCTCCGTGGCGGAGCTGGCTGAGGAGCCGTTGTGTGTTGCTGAAGACGCCAAACACCACGGAGCTGTAGACAGCGATGCTGGCCAGCGGGAAGGACATGCCTTTGAAGAAGCCGGCCACCTATCCAGGGAAGGGAGCAGGAGTTAAGAGAGCGAACGGGACTGAGCAGAGTAAACCCCAACTTGTCTATCAGGCCAGAAATGCAAATCCAAGTACCAGGTGTCTCCTGGAACCAACCATTTGCACATGCTGAGCAAATGAAAATTAGTTCATACTGCTAAAGACTTGTAAACATTGTGCAGAATACAGGATATGCTGAAAGCACAGGAACCCATATAAAAGTCCCTCTTATGGCCAGCTTCTGTCCTGGCATCACCAAAGTCAGCAAAATACCTGCGGTAGAGCTTTGCCAGCAGGTACAGGCAAAAGAGCCACTGTGGATGTAACACCCTGACCCATGCGGAGACATGGGCAATGTCATTTATCACTCCCTGCCAGGCATGTCTCTTTTCCCTATAGGAATAACCAAGAGAGTTACCTTAGCGTTAGCAAGAGAAGGCTGTAGGAATTTGCAGTCTCAGTTGCACCAACTTTATTGGTCTTCATATAACTGCTGGTGTCAACTGTGATTTTGTATAATTGCTTTATGTATTTAGCTGTTTATCTATTTGCATTTCCTACCAGCACATTTTAAGTAAGATAAAGTACTTACAGACTCATTTCTGTACACAGTGAGAACACAGTTGAGTGTATTTCCATATCCTTGTCCAGCTTGCAAACGAGTCTGCAAAAGACATTCATGAAATGCGATTAAAATCCAGCCCAGTGAAAGCTCATAGTACATAAACAATGTGTACTTTGCTTTGAGAGCAAATCTTTCCTTAGCTCAAAGAAAACAGAGCAATAAAATAAGATATATATGCATCCACCCCCCCTTGAACTTTGCCAGAAGCAGGGCTGAACAGGACCTCAATGGTCTGAAGCTTTCTGCGACATCTGGAATCGATGACTGTCAAATTGCTCTCGAGACCAGACCAGCTACCCCAGCCGGGCACAGCGCTTGCAGCAGACTGCTGGTGTGCAGTGCTGTCATTGGCAAGGTCCTGATTTATGTGCAGATTGGAGAGTGATGTATTCTCCTCTGTTTGGGGACTCTCAGTGGAGGTTGGCATGCGTTGCTTAAGGATGGAGAAGAGAGCTCCCCTGGGAGGCTTCCGGGGCCCTTCTGATACAAGGTGGATTTTAAGACATAGAAATACTATCATAGAATACATCACAGAAATTCTCCATGCTTCACTCAAAAATACATTTTTACATCATTTCCAACAAAGACATTTTGTTTCTGGAAAGCAATGGTTATACCCCTTCCAAAAGATGCCTACAACAGCTGTAAGAAATGGCGTGTAAATCACGACAAAGCCTGTATGCTTCAACATGCTTTCCCCTTCACACATAAATATATATACACAAACACATGCACACACATATTTAGATCATCTTTCATTCAAGCTGCTCACAAGTTTGCAATAACAAAATACCAACAAGTGATGCATTTTTTTGGGCTTAGAGGTGTGTGAGGAAATGGAAACCCTATTTGGTTCACAGGACTTGGGGCTTCAGCAGTTAATCTTGGCTGAGGCCAGAGCTCATTTTTTATAGGAAGACACTCACACGTGCTCTATCGGGGATGTTTTTAGGGAATGAAGACAGCATTTCTGGTTGTATCCATCAGCATTGCTGCTAGCAGGAATGGCAAAATGAAGCCTGGAGGGACAGTGCCAACCCGTGCTGGAGGCAAGTGCCCGGTCCCCTCCAATGGCTCAGCCCTGACTTACACCAGGGTGAAGCAGGAACTTTATTTGGGAATTTAAAGCCCAAAGGAGTGAGTGTCCTCCGGAGTTCGTGCCCGAGGAGAGCTTTTGGACAGCAAACAGCAGGTTGAATGACACAATGATTTGGCCCAGAGCCCTGCCCAGGGCCCTGCAAGAGGCTGGCCGGTGGGGTGCTGCTGTGGGACCCGTCCGGGGAGCGAGAAGGACCGAAACCCGGGCTCACCCCTCACCCCGGGGCTGCTCTGTGCAGCCGTCTGCCCGCACCGAGCACCGCTCTGCGCCTGGCCAGAGGCCACGGAGAAGGTGGCAGCGAAAGCAGAATATTTACTGAGCCCTTATAAACAAGCTGGTACGTGACGATGCCAGCTACGGCTCATGCAGCACACATTGTGCAACGCAGGCAGGCCCGGGCCAGGGGTGCAGATCTGTGCACACTGTGGCTCATGTGGGGGGTAATGGGGCCAGGGGGGATGGGTGGGGAGGCTGGCTGCACCCC
>NW_008796044.1:15705130-15709179 GCF_000699145.1 Aptenodytes forsteri
CCCCGAGCAGCCCGGGACAGGGCAACCGTGGTGCACACAGACCTGTTCCTTCCTGGCTTCATCTGCACGCTTAGCCCAGACATTTCCATTTTGCCCCCATGGGCTTGTTTTTTTTTCTTTTACACAGTAACCAGGTATTTAGAGGTTCAAGTTAATGCATTTTTTGAGTAACTGAGGGCAACTGAGCGTCCTCACAAGCTGCTCCTTGCACATATGCCCCTTAGCTAAGCTGTTAACACCCAGCGCTGAAATCCCTGCTGGCATCTCTGTCAAAGTCAGCTGATACCAGTATGGATGTCCCTCAGAAAACTTCTCCTTTCTGTTACATTTTAATTAGACAGGGCCCTTGGGTGACACCCAGAAACTGAAGAAAGTTCTGGGGAAATGAATGCAATATGGAGGATGAAAAGTGAGTAAATGTAAAACTATTTAGAGTTTTGCAAAGCTGTGGAAAAACAGCTGCTTGGGTTTGATGGAAGCCGCGACGCTGGGAAGGGGCCAGCTGAAGGAGGAGGCCTGCTTGATGGGAACCATGGTGCAGATACCACATACCCCATCCAATCTTTCGTTCAGTCTTGTCCTCTCCTCCAGGTGGGGAAGGAACCCCAGTCCCCTGGAGGCTGCAAATGCTGCTGAGCTGCCCCTTTGCTGGCTTAGTGCCATATAAAAACTCTCCTTTCCACTTCCCTTCCCCTAAATTTGGAAAGATAACAAGTCTGCCTACTTGGTATTCCCAGGCCATGTCCAAAGCCAAGGGCAACGGAGGGGTCAGCCTGACAGTTGTCTTTATAAGCACTGAAGGATGGGCTCGCTCTTTCTTGGCATCCAGAAACTTGATGCTTCCCAGCAGGATCAGTTGTTGCCAAACTCCCCCAAACCTGGCAACGACGCCCTGATGGCCAGCCTGAGATGGAGATCGCCTTGGCAACCCTTGGGCAGAGCCTGCCTGCGCTGCCCATTCCCTGGCCTTGCCCATCGCTGGGATGGTGCGGGCAGCCTTGCGGCTCCTCCTGCGTGGGGTCTGCACCCATCCTCACACAGCGTTGCTCCAAGGGCTGGTATCACCTTAGCAGCTCAGAAAGGATAGGGCTGGCAGGCCGTCTCCCAACCCTAGGAGAGCCAGCTGTGTGCGAGGGGATGGCTGTGATGGCTGGGGAAAGGATGTGCCATGCTGGAGCCTGCCTCCTCCCCATCTCCCTCCAAGGGTCTCTAAGGTGCAAACAGGACCACTGGCTCTTGGGTCTGCTGCATCTAACAGCCCCGCCTGGTGCCAGCAACGAGGCTTAAACCAGATCAGAGCACGTGGGCAGAACAGTTGAAGCAGTGAAAGCTGGCCAGAGATGCCTATCACGCTGTGCAAAAGGAGAGAGGAACAGGATCTTCCTCTATATCTCTGCATCAGTAGGGATGGTCAACTTGGTTGGGTCAGGCTGTATTGGTGTGTGCATGGGCTTGTCTGCATCATGCTAGCGAATATCTTCTTACATGTCTAAACCCTTCCCTCTGAGGAATAATTGTCTTGCGGGAATAGTAAATATTGCATCTCATAGCCCTGGGATAACAATTTTCAGCACTCTGCCCTTCCAGCGTTGCCAACACTAGGAAAACACATAAAAATGTGCCTGCCATAAAACAAATACAGTTCCCCCGTTGCCCTTTGAATACTCGTCTGTGGCAAAGTTCAATAAAACATTGGCAGAACTGAACATTGGTTCAGTAAACCACACATTAAGTGAGGCCAGGTTTAATTATCAGCATTAATCCTCACTGGAGGAATTCGCACCTATCAGCCGGTTCTTTTAGTTTCTCATTCGAAATGAGCATTGGAGAGGAAGAAAGGCTAAAGTCTACGAAAATATTTCTACCCAGGCTAAATTCCTCGTTGGAGTGATGGGGGAAGTGAAGGTCTTTAGAAGCGTCATCTAGAAAGAGGCCACCTCCCCGTCGGTGGAGTTTTGGGTGGTGACGTGAGAGCACGGTTCAAAGTGGTTTACCTTGATCGTGTCCAGGGGGTGGCCCACAACCACGCTGGCAGCTCCTGGGGATAAAAGCAAAGTGTTACGCAAAACATTGAAGAAGCTTTTGTGACAGGACAGGAAGCGATGGGTTTATAGGGGAGGAGGAGAGATTTCCATAGGAACAGCCGTACTGGGCCAAGCCAGAGCAAAGCCCAGCGCAGTGCCCTGTCTCTGACAACAGGCAAAAGCTGGGCAGAAACACTTGTGCATCTTCCCCCAAATATTCTCCTGGACTCCATCAACTTTACATCTCAAAGGCACCCAAGTGAGAGGAGGAGGTGTTGTATTTGTATGAGCTGTCCATGAACAACCCCCCCTGCACTCTTGCAAGCTCATGCAAACTTTTAGCCTCAAAATGGTGAGATTCAGGTTAGACACGAGGAAATGCTTTCTCCTGGCTCAGATAGAGAGCTGCACTACAGCTGACTGCTGATGGGGACTGTGAACCCCCAGCCTTTGCCGTTTTAAGAGCAGTTTATAGAGATACCTGTCAGGGATGATTCAGATAAAGAGGATCCTGCTCTGTATCGATCTCTACAGTCCCATCCAGCCTCATTCCCCATGGTTCTCTGGGAGAAACTGGCCCATTCCACCTTAACCATCCTGCCCACCTACACACACTGCTCACTGCCAGGAGCCCCCGTGGCAGGGCAGAGCACAGCTTGGTTTCCCCCTTCTCCGGGAGGACGGAGCAACCCATGTAGTGTGGCCAGGATATGGTTTTGTGTGCTTGTTGCAAGCAACACCGGCAGGTTTTTGGGGGTTTGGGGGGGGGGGGGGGGGGGGGTTTTTAGGGTGTTTGTGGAGGTGGTGGGTAATTTGTGCTGCTTTCCCGTCTGCAAGTCTCCATGCAAACCAGTGTCCCCAAGTGCTTTAGAGACTACATGAAATTACTCACTTGTAGTGGATTAGGACTGAAAAGAGCATCATGTCGTTGGTCAACACATTATGACTTTACTCGGAAATGTATTATAAAATGTCCCCTTTCCTCCTGGACCTTAACCTGAGACCACCAGTAGTCCAGTGCTGTGCATGAAAACTGGCCGCTGCCACCGACACTGAGCGCTGGTGGTTGTCACCCCCCAGACGTCCTGTGCCACTCCTGGGGGTGTGTGGCAATAGCACAGGGCCAGCGGGGCAGAGGGAGCGGCTGCGTGCTGCACAGCCTCCGCAGGCTGCAAAGATCCAAAAATCAGCTGCTCGCGTAACCTTTTGGCAGAGGTTCTGGTTTTTTTAGAGTCAGCTAACCTATTAACCTCGTCCGGCCGGTCAGGATCCATGAGCCGTCTCACACCCATATCCTGAGCCTGGCGTGAGCGGTAGCCTGGGCAGAGCTCTGGTCTGGGGTGGCCGGTGCTGCGATTGCCCCTCTGCCCGGCCGCTCCTGCAGCCCATCCCGGGAGCGTGCAGCTTAGCCGTGCACCTTATCAGCTGTTAAACCCAGTGGGAACTTTCAGTTCTGTAAGACATACTACATTCCTGGTGCCTTTACAGATCCTCGCGTTTCCTTTTCTTTCTGGTGTCTATTTTCCCGGTGTTTGCAATCAGCGTTTTCAGCAGACCGGATCAATACCCCCTCCGTGCCAGCATCGCCGCCCTGGCCATCAGACTGTTTGCCCTGTCGGGATCGCGGGGTCAAAGCCAGGCGGTGCCTCTCCCCGGGGGTGTGTGCGGCTGGGGGACCCCGGGTTGGCTGCCGCGAGCCCCGGCAGCTCCCCTCCGAGCCCGGCGGTGCTTCCAGCCTTGAGAGCAAGAAAGGGAGAGCCGGCGGGGGCCGGGGGCCTGCGGGGTGGCTCTGGCAGCCGCCCCCCACCTCCCTGGGCGCAAAGCAACATCACACGTACTGACACTTAAATTTGAAGTATCCCGCCCGCGGAAATTGGATTAAACTGTACTTCTGAGCCAAAGCAAAGCAAACCGCGCCTCCGCTGGTATGAGCACGCCGGTCGGAGGCACAGACCGTAGGTTACACGAAGGATTTGATTCCCACGCACGCTCCTGTCCCCCCTCGCTGCCTCCCCGTCCCCCCGT
>NW_008796044.1:15709575-15716139 GCF_000699145.1 Aptenodytes forsteri
GTCTCGGTCAGGCGTGGAGGGTGAGGGTGGGGGCAGCGCGGGTGTTTCTCAGGTGTTACCCTGCCAGGTAACGGGGGTCAGACCAGGCTCCTCTTTACGCTGGGGGTGGTCGCACCGAGGAGTGGGAAAAGCAGCATCACCCCTTCGGCCAGGCAATAGGGGACGGGGGCTTCTGCGTGAAGGGGAAAACCCGGGGATTTGGGGGGAAGTATGCTATAAACTCTTAAATTAAAGATGTAAGTCCAGAGATAAAGAGTATAACTCACACAGCCTTACTCAACTGAAAAACATCTCCATTTGCTTCATCGGAATCACGCTGCCTCATCTTTTCAGGAGATACCCCCAATTTCTGTATTATCTTTTCAGGAGATACCGCCAATTTCTGTATTCTCTTTTCAGGAGATATCCCCAATTTCTGTATTTCGGCAAGCAATGAACAATTGCTCCCTACCCCCTTCCTTCTCCATAGCAGTCACAATTTTCTTACACCTCTATTACCTGCTTCTCCCTCAGTCCTGTCTTTCCCAGAGTCAAGAGCCCGGCTCTGTTCAGTTCCCCTTTCATGCAAGATGCTCCTTTTCACCCTCCTCAGTCATTTTTTTTTAAGTCTTTGAACTGGGCAGCCAGAACTGTTGAAGATTATCTTAAGTTTTACTGAATCTTTCTACGTTTGGTTGCGAAATAATCAACCATAAGAACATCTTGATTTCAAGAAGTTAGCCTCTATGTTAGCGTTATGTATGTGTCGCCGTGTTACTTGTTGTCCGAGGCTGTGTTGCCTGAAGTCCCTGTTCTCTGGACCATGTCAGCCTTAGTCCTTCCTCTCTAGACCATAACCAGAGCCCCTGGGTTCTATTGTATATGGGATGAGTTATTTGACAACCTGGCAAGGTAGACATCTAGCTGGCCAACTTGGCAACAAAACTTACTTTTAAGGTGTCCTGAAGTGAACTGTCTTCATTATAATACTGAGAAACACACCCACAGGTCAAGAAGACCCTTGCCCAGGTGAAGACCCTTCCCCTGCGCAAGCGTAGTAACAGAAGAGAATGACACAGCAGATATTATAATTATATGCAAATCACTAACCAGTCATTGTAACTGGGAGTGTACGACCTCGTAATTTTTGTGTATAAATGTAATGGTGACATCGGCATAGGTGTGCTTGATTTGTGGAAATTCCACCTAGCAGCCGGCGCCGTAATAAAGAATGCCTGCTTTCTAAACCTCCAAATTGAGTCTTAGAGAGTTTTTCATCTGCCGACTTACGGCAACAGAACCACAAGCAGTAGGAACGAACCAGGCACTCAGCAGCGTAAAGATATTTTCTGTTTTGATCTCAAACCCTTTTCTGGCAATTCCTACCATGCCTTTCTGATTGACGCTGAAGACTGGGCTCTCTTTCTCGAATGGTAAATACCTGATTTTGAGCCCAGCCTGGCTGTTGTGCCTCCTGTGTGGCACTTTCAATTAGTAAATCTAACGTCTTACGCCTGAATAGCACCCAGCCACTCAACAGCAGGACATCCTTCTGGTCCTTAACCAGGTCGCTGATGTCCTTGTGCTCACCGACTCCATCAGAAAACTCCTCTTGGACTTCAGGGGCAGGATTTTGCTCTGCAAAAGATGCGTTGGCCCTTTGCCACCGTACGTATACATCTATCTCATCTGGCTGTAGTTTACTAGAGCCCAAAGCAAATTTTATTCTGTAGAGGTCAGATTTCTGCAGATAGCAGTTCCTTGGATCAGTTTTGGAGGCTTTCTGTCCTGGTTTCTTTCAAAAAAGATGGCATCAGTTTTGCTGCACTGCCTTCCTGGAATACGAGATTGGGTTTTGCTGAAATGTATTTTGCCTGCATAATCTGGTAACTACGGAAAATGTTGATAGTTCATAAACAAGAAATCCTGGACACCAAAATACTGGCTGAAAATATAGGTGGGGTTTTTTTGCTGAAATAATTAATATTTGACTTTCCATTGATAAATGAATATTTTCCACAAAAAGAGACATAATTATTCAAGCCAACCTTAAAACAATGTCCCTTTATGCGTATGCACATATAGGCAAGAAACCTTATCACCGAGTTGGCTGAAGGGAGCTTTTGTCTAGAAATTGCTTATAGACATTTGATACTAGGTGCATAGTTATCAGCTCAGATAATCTACACCTGAAACTTTAGATTTTTCAATGTATATAACAATGCACGTTCTCCATGAGGAGGGTTTTCCTCAAGCCCCAGGTCTCTAATGGTGCAGTGTGGGTTTCAGGGGGCCTGTGGTCCTGGGTGAATGTTGGATACAACATGTGTGCACAAGCACTGTGGAAACCTGTCAATTACTTGTTTCCTCAAATAAATTTATTTTCTTCTTCTTAGGAGAAATGTGATTCCATATATACAGTAATACAGAAAGAGGATATTGTCCTCATTTTTCATGCATATTTTCTTGCAAAGCGAGAAGAAAAGCTGGCTGAATGAGGTAATTATTCAGACAGCAGCATTAATCATTAATCATACGAATTCTCTTTAACTGTGGGTAACACATTTCCACGCCAAATTCAGAACATCTGCTAACCCAGGGAGAATACTGAAAATGGTCTTTGTGCGATGTTGAACCAAGAGTTGAAACCAAATGTTACGGAGACTTTATTGTAAACAACTAGCCTAGAAGAGGAAGGTAGAGAAGCTAGGATGGACGCAGAAGGTGAACTGAGGTGCTCTTGCAGCTGTACCTCTGGACACACTCACCCCAGCAGCATGCAGGGGTGCAGGACACTTACGGCTCTTGCCCTCGGCTGCTGTTAGCAATACCCACAAACCTAGAAATCAGCCCCAGAGCGAGCAGAAACCTGTGCACGAGCTCAGAGTGGTTAATACTCATTTGGCGCCTCGGTGCCCTGCTCCTCTGTGGTTGGTGGGGGCTTGTTTGCCCTTAAAATGAAGTGGCTGTAACTCAAAAAGAGAGTTTATCATAACTGTCAGCTATGGATGATGAGCAAGCGAGCCATTTCCACGCAGACTGCAGCACCTCTCAGTGGTTATGCACAAGTCAACCTGTGCCACTGCTGGTCTGTCTGCAGTGTGTAACTGCTGTTATACTGGGGTGAACTGGGACCCATTAAAGCAAAGCAGAACTCCCCTGCTTTGGGCAGTGGCACTAGCAGGGGCATCTTTGCACTCAAAAATACTTTCCAGCATGCTGCCAAGTCCTGCCGATGGGCTGGGAAGCTCGTGGCTCTTATCTTCAGCCAACAGTGTCAGATACACTGCTGTTTGCTGAGACATGCTCATACACCTCCATCTCCCAGCTGCCGGAGGATCTCCTTTAACAGAGAACAGGCAGCAGTGCCGTATGGAGAACTGGGAAGGGATCCATCCTTTCTGCTGCTCTGAATCCCAGCCTGGGCTTGTAGCCACTCACAGCAAGTGCTGGTCAGAGGGAGATGAGCGTGGTTTCGATTAGGGATGAGGAATCCTCTTCCTCCTGCCAAGAGGGGGAACAGGGAGATTGTGTCATCCTGAACGCTCTTGATTCTGCCTCCTCCTCAACCACAAACCCATTGTTTTTCACCGTACCACACTCTTTTGACCATTCTTTCCACAACAGGTTTATAATGCTACTGATAAAAGGGAAGAAATTTCCCACCATCTTACCAGGAGCCGTATATTTTCTCTGGGTGAGCACTGCAGTGCAGGGACTGGGGCAGACTCAGTAACTCGTGGTAGATTCACACTTAACCGCTCTGGGAATTAAAGAAATGACTCAGCAGGGACAGAGTATGTTAGAGATGAAAAGGGATTATACATTTCATGTCCAGCTGTAAAAGATTTCTGGGCTAGGATGCATTTCACTGGAAATACAACTGATCCAGGAATAAATTCCCTTTAAATATTAACCTATTAATAACATATAATGGCCTAAGCTGCTGGGCAAGATACGAGTAAAACAACATTAAACCTCGCTGCTGCAGCCAGAGTCACTAGTCATCAGGGTCTAATGCTTGGTGTCTCTTTGAGGGGCTGAGTCCCACGAGCAGAGGCCAGTAAACTAAAAAGCAATGTACACAAACACCCTGAAACAATGTGCAAGCAGTGATAAGAGGGCAAATTCACGGGCTACAGCAATCAGACAGATCCAGGCAGCGGGAAGACATGTCAGGGGCCACATAGCAGAAATAGTTTTCCCCTCCAAGAGCTACCGAACAAGCTTGTTCCTGTGGGCGGTGAGACATGAGTGCTTTCTTTGCAGAAATACGCATGGAAGATGGATTAGGGACTATGAATACACCAGAAACAGGCATGGAGGGTCCCACTATCAATGGCTGCGAAGCTCTTCTCTGCCCTTCCTTGCCCAGGACCTGGGTAAGTTTTACTGGAGAAATAGTGTCCCAGGAAGAATTAGGCAGTGAGGGGAATCCTCTGGTCTTTTCATCACCCATTTGCTTATGCTTTTATATAGGGAACACCTGACAAATGCCTGAAGTAGCTGATGTCCATGTATCTCTCCAGACCTACAGGCAAGACTCAGCTGATGCGATTATGTGATACTGGAGCAGACCTCCTGGGACAGGCTGCCCTCAGCCTCGAGGGACCAGACTTCCCAGTTACATCTAACATATCCCCCCAGATCACAGCCTGAGCACCAGCCAGCAGTCAGGGCAAGTGTCCCACGAGCAGCCCCCTGGCACCATCCAACAGCTTCGCTTGAGGGCCATGAACAGACCTCTCCAGCGCACTGAGGTCTTTCTCTGCCACAATTTCTGGAGAGCAGGAGAAGCAGCAGCATCTGGAGCCTGGCAAGCTGCGGCCACACTCCCATCCAGACAAGCCTGACCCTCCCGCAAGCCGAGGAGGTTTTGGCTGAGATGAGCCGTCTTGTTAGGAACACGCTTGAAGTTGAGAGCAGAGCAATGCTGCAACAGGTGGCTACAGTATGGAAGAAAAGGCATTTTCCTCCGTCCTGTCGGGAGGAGACAACCAGCTGTGACTCATGCTCCCTGCTCCCATCCCCCGGGTTCATTTTCGACACAGCAGCTATTGATAAGACCTTGAAAGAGCAGGAAGTTTCCCTGGCAGAGGCGGCTGGGCAGGCAACGTGTGGTTATACTGCTAATGAGCCTAAGTGGAGCACTTTGCTCAAAGGCATGAACAAGTTTCCAAGCTTTGACTGTATCATCAGCAGCCGCCTGCTCGCAGTGCTCAACTCAGCCCCACCACACTTCATGGTCAAAGGGACACTTTCACACCAGCACCACCATTATATTAGTTTTATTATAGGCAGAGAAGGGAGAGAGCTGCCACGGAGGAGATCAAGGGACAGGTTGATGTTCAACCAGAGCAGAATTTAACAGCACAGGCTGTGCTGTGTGCAATAGCAATGTGACGGTCATGGGAAAAACACTTTCCCAGATCTCTCTAGGAAATGTTGACTCCCGTGACCTGCTCTCCTGCACATCAGACCCTCCACACTCCCACAGAGGGAACTGGAGCATGTAGAAAGAGTGGTTGAGCAGGGAGGAGGTTTTCTCCAAGGTTAGAGACAGGAATGTCTCTGGAGGCTACAGGCAAGTTGCAAGCTCAGGGAGCTTCACGCTCCATCAGCCAAGCATGTGCGACAGCCACCCCAAGGTACTTAACTGCAAATAGCTGCAGGAGAGATCGTGCATTTGCTGCCCTCCAGCCTGCCTGTGGTTGAGAGGCAAAGCCCTGCCCAGGCTGCCCAACCTCTCTTTCTAAACCCCAAAATACTTCAAATATGACCATCACATGTTATCCCCCTGACAGTCACCTCCTGATGGACAAAAGTCCTTGTAAAATGCCCCTGGAAGGTCACCAGGCTCTCTCTGTTTCCATTTCTTGGACAATGGTTAATGTTTCAAGCAGAAAACCAAGTAATTTTGCTCAAACACATGAATGGGAAAATCTAAGCCTCGGCCAGTTTTTATTGGAAAACAACAGTAGAAACCTGGAAAAAGCTTTGAAAGAAGTGTCTAGCCCTAAGAGGTGTTTGTAAGCTGTGATGGTTGTCCTGCCCTCTCTGATGGTGGAGGGGAGCTGAGAGGACTGGAGCCAAAGCAGGGCCTGTGCAGGTGGGCAGGAGCAGAAGCAAAGGGGAGCAGAAGAAGAGGTGGAGGCAAGAGGCAGGCACAGGTCTGCAGGGCTGAGACATGAGAAGGTCCCGGAGAAAGGGATGGTGGTGGAGAGGAATCTTCTCAGCATTTGGGACAGGATTTGTCCCTTTGAGCTTTATATTTCCCTTCTGCAGTTGTCTGCCTGAGCTGATCATCTCAGCAGCCCTAGGCAGCTAAGGTGAGCTGTGGCTTGTGATCCAGTGGGAACCTAAGCTAAGCTCAGATGTACACATTTCCATTACAGAAATCCACATTTATAGAATCATAGAATCACAGAATAGTTCGGGTTCGAACGGACCTCTAACGGCCATCTAGTCCAACCCCCCTGCCGTGGGCAGGGACATCTTCAACTAGATCAGGTTGCTCAGAGCCCCGTCCAACCTGACCTGGAATGTCTCCAGGGATGGGGCATCCACCACCTCTCTGGGCAACCT